>NW_022900936.1:42485399-42489239 GCF_012274545.1 Fukomys damarensis
TTTTTTTTTTTTTTTTTTTTGTACCAGGGATCGAACTCGTGTCCTTGCATTTGCCAGGCAGGTGCTGGAACCACTGAGCTAAATCCCCAGACCATGTATGTTATTTTTAAATGATGATGCTCATCATTTTCTATTTTGTTTTCAGATTCCCCAGTGTGAGGACAAAAGGAACCATGCTGATAAGCTCATTTCTCTTTCAACAGTGGAGGACCCCAAAAAGCCAAGTGACCTTTCTAGTTCTACTGCAGATAGCAAAGCAGGAGAAAATGACAGACAACCAAAAGAAAGCTTTTTTCACTTTCTTGGTAACTTGTTCAATATCTCAGGAAAATCATCTCTTGGTGAAGTTAAGCAGTCTTTCAAAGATGACCATGATATAACTGAGCAAGGTTTACAGATTCATTGTGATAGTCATGTGGAAGATAGCAAAAGAGAGAGGGAAATTTTCAGTGGCTCACTGGGAATCCAAGCACTTCCAGCAGAAGAACAAGAGTTCAACTCAGATGAACTCTCAGATGCCTTTTCTTTGGATACAACACAAGACAGTGAACAGGAAACCACTGATTTGTTCAAGTAAGTTTAATATTTTATTGAGCCAAAAAACTAGGGTTTTGAACCTAGCCTTTGAAGCTAATTCCTTACTAATTGGAGAGATTGGAAAAAAACATTCTGTAATGTTTATGCTGCAGGGTATGTAATTTGGAAGCATGTTTTAGAAATTTAACTGGAAATATATATTGAGAACCTTAAAATGTGTGCAGATTATTTCTGATGATGTACAAAGGTTATTCGTGAAATGGTATTCGTAATAACATCATTGGAAACACATATCTAACAGAAAAGTGGCTAAATTATACACCTATTATATGGAATTGTCTCAACTAATGGTATAAAGTATGTGTTCCCTGCAACCAGTTATCAGCATTACCTGGGAATCATTAGAAATACAGGTGATCTAATTCAGACCCACTGGCTCAGTGTCTCTCAGTTGATGAGAGTCTAACAGTCTCACAATTTCTCCAGGTGACTTTGCACACTTTCATTTGAGTTCCAGCATTGTGAAATAATTTAAAATGGTAGAGGATTGGGTGGGATGGAAAGTTTACAGTTTTTCTCTTTTTGTTTTATTAAGTTTATTTGGTAATGAACCTTAGAAAATGACAGGATGCTGTGTACTTCAATTGTTAGTAAAGCCTTTTTTGTTAATAGAATCAGTGGTGCTAAACCTATGGCCCTCGTCCTATAGCATGATATTTGTATCATTAAAAGCTCTAAAAGGTTTGCCATCACTGAATTGCTTCAGGCAATTGTCCTGAACCATCTCAGCAAAGAAAGGTGATTCTAAAAGAAGGAAGAAGGAAAAGGACAACTGGATTCTCAGTTTGAGGTACAAGTTTCCTCCAAACCTGATTTTGGAAATCCCACAGTATATCAGATTAGCCTTCTTAGTGATATCCTATTCTCAAATATCAATCGAATTATAATTTAATAGTTGAATCCTATTTTGGCAGCAGTTTATTTTGATATTTAGTTTAAGGACTGCTCACACCTGACTTTACAGGTTACTTAAATAATATACTTAGATGGGCTGGGGATTTAGCTCAGTTGCACCATACCTGACTCACAAGTGCAAGGTCCTGAGTTCAATCCCTGATACCAGGAAAAAAAACTTAAATAATATACTTAGAGAACTATTTACTAATTATTGCATTTTAAATTTTCTAGTTATGGCTTCTCTTCCTTTTGGCTAAGATCAAGTGTAAATTTTCTAGTTGATTTGGTTTTATGATATGAATTTACTAAAAAGAATTAGTTATTCAGATTATGAGAGTACATTAAATGTGAAATGTTATTTAAAACTAAGCTTATATTTTTGAAATTACTACATTTGTCTCATAAAAATTTCAAATTATGTATAGTGAAGAGTGAATTGACTAAATTTTTGCATTGCCTTTCTAATGGAAAACGATGCTACTTTTCTCTTTATAGGTCTTTATAATCAGGTAATATTAATAAAGGTTGATGGTTTTAGACAAATTAATAATCACTGCTGTATAACATTACCATACTATCATTTTCTGTGTTACCATCAGTGGCATTTTAAAAATTTAAACAAATTATAACATATTATTCAAATCTAATTAAATCATCAAAATGCAATATGATTTAATCTTAATTAAAAATAATCTACATCTTTTTATTGTTTTTATAGATAGCTCACAATGCACATTTTATTTTTAATATTCATAATAAAATCTGATAGGTATGTAATTTAGATTGCTTTCAGTATATTAACTCATGCTTTTTGTAAAACTTTTACAGGAAGCTACTTTATTGTTGTTTAATTTCTGTATTACAGTTTTTATATTTTTCACAGGTTCATATCTGTCATAATGTGAAGCTCTTTTGCAAAGCTTTCCTTAAAACTTTAATATTCAAACTTTTTTAATGTAGAAAAATTAGAAGCCTTTCCCTCTGTGAGAGAAAACATGCTTAACAATAAAGTTTGAAAGTATATAAATCTTTTTTTTGTTTGTTTGTTTGTTTTGTATTTTGAGACAGGTTCTCACAATGTAGTTCAGGCTGCCTTGAATTCATGTAGCCCAAACTGGCTTCAAACTCATGGCAGTCAGTACTCCTTCCTCAGCCTCCAAAGTGCTGGGATTATAGGTGTGTACCACCATGCCCAGATCAAATGGAAATAAATCTTCAAGTTAAAAAATAGCTTAATCATATTTTCCTATTAATAGGTACCTTTGCTACAAGGCTAGTTATTATTTGCAGGTTGCTATTATAGAATATTTTTGAAAAATGACACATCTTTGGTTGCCTTTCGTAACATCAAGTATATCAGATTTATCCAGTTTAGAACACAACCATATTAAAGAGAGGGTTAATAAACATTAATGTGAACAATAGTTATATCCTGGGCTGCCATCCCTAAAAACGTCAGGTTTTCAAAACATATGCCTATTTCCTCAATATTTGCAATTTCTGTTTTTTGAAATCTCTCAGAATTTCATAAGTATTGTTTTCTAACTATTTGTGTCACATGCCTTTCAGATACAAGAAAAGCAAGGCATAATTATACAATGCTTGAAACATTCCATTTTATTCATTCAGCTTGTGAAAAATGCATCTTTTTAATTTCTTGTCTTCAGCTTATATTTGAAATTATACATTTTGGCATCTTATTTTTAAAATTAAAAAAATAAGATGACACTTTCATGATCTTAATATTACTCAGTTGTGGTCACTCGCCTATAACCTGTTAAAGAATGGCATAAAATATAGACAATATTGGCATGACTAACCTTTTAAAAGGTTGTAGTGTAGCTCCTAGGTAACTATAGGAACTAATTATAATGCATGAAGCTGAGCTTATAACTTTGATGTACAATGCTTTAAACATGATAATTGTTTAACATTAAAAATAGGTATTTTAGTTACAGATACATAACATTTCTGTATAGGGTGCTGTGTAAAATTATCTGGCTAGAAATTTAAGCTAGGGCATATAAATCTAATTATTGTAGTTAAAGGTATTCAAAAAGCCTTAAAAAAATATAAAACATTGATTCCTCTCTCTATATTCTAAAACTACAAAACCATTATTATAGAAAGTTAAAATTTAGTGGACTTTTTTTATGGTTTATTTTATTTGAGGCCTTTCAGATCAAAGTTACAGTGGCTTAGGAAAAAAACGCTGTGAGATCTAGTCAAGAGGGAATTGGCAGGAAGAGGACCTGAAGTTACTATACCTAAAGAATAAAATTATAGGGCCTGGGGATTTAGCTCAGTAGTACTGCCGCCTGCTTTGCAAGCGTAAAGTCATGACTT
>NW_022900936.1:42489350-42520728 GCF_012274545.1 Fukomys damarensis
AACAAAAAAAAAAAAAAAAAAAAGATTATTTCTATTTCATATCTTAATCATTTTTTGAGTATTTTTTCAGAATTAGTGATCTTTACATGAGAAACTTTCAGTCTATTGATAAAAATCTCTTGCTTTTAAGGTTTCTTAATTCTGGTTGTTATATTTTCTGAATGCTCTTTGTATTTTGATATGTAATTTCCCTGATAACTGTAGTTCACCCATATGTATTTTTTGCATTCTTACATATTTTATAGGAAGGTTACCATATCCAATTTTTGACTCATGTTTCTTAACTCTTTAATCAACCAGAAACTCATATAGCAGCTAAATCACTTTCACAAGGGAAAGCTTTTCTCTTTTCTTCTTTAGCTACTTTACTTTTACAGTAAAAAAAAAAAAAAAATGAATGTAACAGTTTTTTTACAACAATGGTTTGGTAGGATTTTATGGACTAGCATTATCGTTTTAAATGAATTTTTCAGCTAAAATTCAAGAAATATTTAAAAAGTACTTTGGAGTTGATGAAGTTTTTGTCAGAGGAGACTTACCTTGTTTTATGATGTAGCCAGGTCTAGCATTTTTAATGTCATTGGTTTAAAAATGAGAATTAAATGTATGTTTTTATATTGATAATTGAGTTTCTTATTCACATGAGCAGTGTAGTAACTTCTTGGTTAATGGTATGTTTAATCTGAAAAAAATCAAGTAATGAATATTCAGTCTTACTACCTTCAGTTTTGTAGTGAGAACATTAAAGTGTGACTTTCTTTTCTTTTCTTTCCTTCCTTCCTTTCCCTCCCTCCCTCTCTCCCTTCTCCCTCCCTCCCTCTCTCTCCCTCTCTCTCCCTCTCTTTCCCTCTCTCTTTCTCTTTTTTTCTTTGTCTGTCTGTCTGTCTGTCTGTCTGTCTGTCTTTCTGTCTTTCTTTCTTGTACCAGGGATTGAACTAAGGACCATGTGCTTCCTGGGCAGGAGCTGGGCTATATCCCTGGCCTTAAAGTGTAACTTTAATTTAAAATGCTTTTGATATCACCTGTAAGAATGAAGATATTAGCCTAAAATTGATTATCAGTTTCATTCTTTACATAGTCATTAATTCATAGAAAGGTTTTAAACATACACCATTTTCCAAATCTTGAAATCTGAGACATTTAAATATACAAAGATGATTAAGACACAGTGCCTTCCTTCAGATAGTCACCAGGCTCATGGGGAAAAAAAATAAATAACTGTTTAGATTTTTGTAATTTATTATGGTAAATGTGTTCTGTGCACCCATATATTAGAAACTAAAAATCCATCTTAGTAGAGGGATAGGTGTGTGAGGAATGTTTGTGAGCTGAGTCTTACAGTTTAAGATTAAGGTCAGTTTCTCTATGGCGCTAGAATGAAAGGACAAGGAGTGATGTTTACACAGGGCTACAAAACAGCATGGCTTATATGAGAACGCCCAGAAGTAGGAAAGACATGCTGGGGCTGGTTCTCTACTCTTTGTAGAAATCCTTTGTGATGTCTGCACTTACCCAAGGAATTTAATACTCATTACACTAGTTGAATGTTTAAAAAAGTTAACAAGAGATTGTAAAAGCAATTCTGTTATTGAGTTAATATATCCTGTTTACTGTGGGCTGGACATCTTACCAGATATTTTTCTTTAAAACTTCAACTATTGTGCTAAAAATTTCTGTTCAAATTCATATATAAAAATAAAAGAATAGAATCTTGCTGTGATGCTCTGAAGTGGTAGAGAAATCATAATAGTGTGTCTGTAATTGTGGGATACCAGTATGAGGAACAAATTCAGTGTGTTTTTTTTTTATTCAAATATTTTGAAATCAAGACTAGAATTCAAGCATTGAAATTGTCATTCCCATGTTCTGTCTGTTATCCACACAGCTACAGAGATATGTAAGCAGGTTAAGAAGGAATAGTTCTAAGGAACACAATCATTCATGCTGCCTTGACATTCACATGCTGATAGTCAAATCTAGATAATTTTAAAACATTCTAGAATTTCTTCCTCAAATGAGCATGTGAAGGAGAGTGGTATATGAAAGATATACTTTACTATAATTGCTGGAATTAATAGTGGCTTACTATATTTCTTGTTACTCTCATGCTGTTTCTTTTTGCAGGCAAATTGATGATAAACCAGAGAAGCCTTCAGTAACGTATGCAACATATCAAGGGCCCAGACAAATTAGGAAATATTTAAAGCAGCAACTCATATCGGAAACTATGAATTCCTTACACAGAGAAAATGAAAGTTCTGACTCTAGTACAAACACATGCATTGGCCCTGGAAGTGAAGCAGAGGCTGGGTTAGCACCATTGTCATTAGCTAGCACAGACATATCCATGAAAGCCTGTTTGCTTGGAGATCCATTAGAAGACTGTAGTTATAGCAAAATAAATCTCAACACAGAAAGCTGTCTGTCATACAACCCAGAACTGAAGAATTTTGCCTCTTTTAAGGATGTTTTAAATAAAAATGATCCCAAAGCACCTGAAAGAAGTCAGTCATCTTCTTCTGTGACTAACTCTAGTGATGCTGTTGGAGAATCTGCCTCACAGCACCATTCAAGTTGCATATCAGTTTCTCAGACTGGCAGAAATTTGGTGTATTCATCGATGTTTACTGGAAGTAAGAGTAGCAAAGTTCATTGTAGTCCAGAATTTCAAAGGAAAACTACAACAGAATATATGGTGAGAGAAAACTTCTCTGTGATGAATGATAGGACATTGGTGCAAAGGAAAGAGCACACTGAGCTTCAGAGACCTGGTGTTTTTGATTTCTCTTGCAGTAAACTTGGTGAGAATGCTACCACCAAACTGGAAACTACAAATTTGTCAAGTCTGAATAAATCAGTTACACATGAAGATCTGCAGTTACCAGAGAATGAGTGTTCTGACAAGCAAACCATAGATAACTCATCAACTCAGGCTGCCAGTGATATCAGCACTATTGCTCTCCAGGGGCATGCTATGACAGACACAGAACTTGTAAATGAAGAACTTGAAAACTCACAGAAAAATCTGGCCATTACAGAAAATAAGCAAGCAACAGAAAGTGCCTCCGCTGATGAATCCAGAATTCCAAGCCATATAATAACTCCAGAAGACAGAATTGAATCATTATTCAAAGATAGTGATGAATCGTTTGAAACAGAAGCTAAAAAACTTGATTTTGGGCCACATGACAAATCTCTTTGTATTACAAGAACAAATCAAAATGACACCACCTCTGTAAAGTTCAAGAGTGAATCATCAATTGTAGCATGCTTAGAAAATAAAATAGCACCTGACCTGAATCTTGAATTTAATAGAAATCACAGTTCAGAATCTCCTCTTCACTCTGAGAATTTTCAGCAAGCCAGAATATCACCTGATGATAAAACACCTTCTGGTCTTGACTGCAAAAAGTCAAATTTTCATACTTTAACTTCTGCCTTTGTTTTTGGTATTAACATGCTGAATAAGTGGAACCAACCAGTTTTAAAGAATGAAGAATCTTCTATGCCTATTGAAACTGAAGATGCCAGCATTGTTGATATTTCCCATTGGCTAGGTAAGTGTCCAGAAGAAAATGTGGCAAATAATATTGAAGCTTCAGACAGGAAGAGTTCTCCTTCTCCCTTTCACCTTGAACATGCACCTACAATTCTTGAATCCAAGGAAGTTCTTCCTGATAGTGAAAAATGCCAGTTTCCTCTAGGTCCTGAAACCTGTGGCATTCACTTAACTGGGATGGACCTGTTGAACTTTGAGATTGGAAACCTCCCTAAGGATAATAGCTACATTTCATTCCAAGACTGTAACAATGCAGAGTCAGTGCCTTCAAACACTAAAGTGAATAACAAAATGATAGAGAAATCTGATTGTCTTTCTTTGGAAACAAAAACTGATAACATTGCTAAAATTTTATCAAACTCTGAAATTGTTGGTCAGAAAACAATTCCTCTTGTTTCACATTATGGAAGAGGAAAATCTGTATCCTTGTCAGGGATATCTATTTCACAAGTGGAGCCCAAAGACATTTCTCAGGGTAAAATTTCTTCTCTGTTAGAAATTACAGATGAACCAGCAAAACCTATTTTATCAGAATTAACTTCTTTAGAATTTAAACAGGACAAAAGTTCTCAATTAATGGAGCATAAGGAGAGACATTCAGATGCTGGTGTTGAAGAGAATTGTCAGGCTGAGGTGTCTTCTGCCTTTAAATATCAACATATACAAGAAACAGAAGCAGATGCCTTAGGTGATCCTCTTTCTCTTCTCAAAAATAATCTACCTGGGATTTTACTTCCTGGTCAAGAGGAGGAAGTTACTAGAAATATTGCACAAAATTGTGATGCCAACCCTTGTGTGATTAATCACTCTTTGGATATTTGTGGGTCTAAAAAGAGTTCTAATCTCTCAGAAGTCGCAGAGCTCAACTTAACTAAATTTTCTTCAAAGTTCCAAAACACATGGGTAAATTCACCTTTTCTGGGTTCCGATATCAATTTAAAAAGTAATATGTTTACATTTGAGGATTCTGACTTGCATAATGTGTCTTCTGAATTGAGAGCACAAAGGAAAGCCTCATCTAACAGGGAGAGAGATAAAGCTCATTTTCTTAGTGGTGGGACTGATAGTATATCTTCTCCCTTTCATCACCCTGAGGAAGTTAGCATGATTATAAATTCTTATACTTCAAAAAATTTCGATTCTGTGGAAGTTTCTATAGATCCCATATTTGAAGGTGCCTTTATAACTCACTCACTGGACCCTAACAGCTCTTATTTGGATCTGCAGACACCTATCCCAACAGGGACAGAAATTACTCCATTTCAGGAAAATGCTAGGGTTCATACTGGAAGATTACTTCCTGATTGCTCAAACACTGCTCAGTTTGACAGACCCATGGAAGCAGAGATGGAAGCAGTTGCTGGAGCCTCAGTGTCAGTTAACAGCTCAAATCAACAGTGTTCTGAAGCATCTGCTAAGCACACAGAAGCAAGGAGAAGAGCACATGACCAGGTTTTGGACCCCAAAAGTGATTTACTCAAGAAGGCTGATACATTTATTGAGGAGGTTTTTAATTCTGTCAGGGAAGAACTCAAATCCAAACAAACCGCTGGTACCTTCCCGAAGCATACAGCCATAGATGGTGTTATGAATCCAAGTAGCCGAAAAAAAGACATCCCTGAGAAAAACCCATCAGAAGTGGCATTAACGAGAATCAAACAGAAAGACTGTTTGGAAGATCGGGGCATGGAAAAAATGTCAGAAGTTGAACAGGAGGACTGTATTTCACCTTCTGTTGGTGAGACAAGTCTGCTTTTTTATTCTGATAGAATGAATGTATCTTGTTTGTTAGAAGATCAAGCTAGAGAGGTAGTCAATAAGGTTATTTGTTCAGCCCAAGAAACTTTGAAATTTGATGCTTTTGAAGATACTGGTAATACCTCAGATTCTGAACCGCAGGCTAACACTTCAAAAATTCTGAAGAGTGATAGTGTACCACATGATAAAGTTCAGGAGTTCTTGGTATCAGAAAGGGCAGTAAATCAAAGCACATGTGAAATTAATGAAAATAAAATATTGAATAGATTCTTGTCCATAAGTAAAGACTTAGTTAATGACACAGAGTCAACTAAAGGAAGAGAAATTGTTCTGTACCAAAAATCCCCAATTTCTGGAAAAAGAGCTGGACAATCTGATACTCTCAATCTGCAGGAATCAGATGCTGTTTTGCTAGCTGAAGATATGTCCCATAAAAGGTTAGATGAAAGGGTAAAATTATTTGTCAGTAAGGACAGTAAAGAGATAACAGGAATAGAGGATGCGGATAATCACAAAACTGGGACAGATGATATACCAACTCTTCTGTTAAATTTCAAGTGGCCTTTGTTTGTGAATGATGACAGCCATGCACCTGGTACATCCAAAAGCAGTTTGTCTGATAGTCTTGTATGTATATCTGAAAAAAGCTTGTCAGGACATAGTAGAAACACACCCCTTCCACTGTCAGAAATAGGGAAGGTACACAAAAAGGACAATGAAGTGAATATAGGAAAAATTGATCTTATACCTTCCATGTTAGAAATGGGAAAAACAAATAAAAGGAATGCAGAATTGAACATTGTCAAATATGAGATAGTTCCTCCTATGTTAGATTCGGCAAAAGCATGTAAAAAGGAAGGTGAATTGAATATTACAAAAGTTGAGTCAGAAGCTCACATTTTTAAAATGGAAGAAGTATACCAAATGGAAGCTGAGCAATATATCGAAAAACTGGAGGGATTGCCTGTCACTTCAGGAATGGAAAAAGCTTACCAGATGAAGGATACTGAAGGGGATTTTGGGAAAACTGAAGTGATGCCTGTTATGTCAGAAATAAAGAATATCCACCAAAAAGATGCTGAAGGGGATATTGTAAAGAATGAAGTGACACCTGCTATAGTAGAACTGGAAAATAATTACCAAAAACATGCTGAAGGGGTTGTTGGCAACACTGCAGCAGCATCTGCTATGTCAGAAGTAGAAAATATCTACCAAAAAGATGTTGACGGAATTACTGAAAAGACTGAAGTGACAGCTGTTACATTAGAAATGGAAGACATTTACAAAAAGGATGATGAAGGGAGTGTTGCAAAGACCGAGGTGACACCAGTTGGATTAGAAATAGAAAATTACCCATCCAATTCTGAAAGAGATTTTGGAAAAACTGAGTTAGCACCTGTTACTTTAGATGTAATAGGTATTTACCAGAAAGATGCCAATGGGGTTACAGGAAAGATTGGGAGTCCAGTGTTGGAAATGGGAACTACTTCCCAAAAGGAATCTGAAGAGGTTGTTAGGAATACTGCTGTGGTACCTTTTGTATTAGACGTGAGAGAAACACACAAAAGAGCAGCACCTATCTCTTTAGAGATGGACAAAACTTGCAGGAGAGATGGCGAAGAGACTAATGGAACATTTGTGTCCATGCCTTGTAATATAGGAATGGAAATAACATCTGCAGAAGATTCTGAGGAAAATATTAGGAAACATGAAGTATTATCTACAGTGGTAGACTTTGAGAAAACACATGGAACAGAACTAGAATTGACCATTACACACGTGAAGGCAATGCCTCCTGTATTTGAAACTAAAAAAGTACCCCAAGAGTGTGCTGAAGGGAGTGTTGGAGTAATAGAGGAAGAGCTCACTGAAATAAAGGAAGGCATGATATTGCATGCAGACAGACTTGCGTCACACTTCAGGGGGTATGAATCACCTACATTAAGTAAAGATTTTGAGGGCTACCCTGCCTTAGCAATGCCAGATTTTCAGCCAAAAGATACAAAAGTAAGGCTCAACAAAATAATGTCTGTTTCTGCAGTGTATGACAAAAGGAGAGATCGAGATTATAGCGATGGAAAGGAAGAATCTAATTTAGCCTTTGTTTCTCAGGAAGAACAAGAAAATTCTTCTTTTACTATATTATATGAAGAGCCCCTTCAAGATGAGGAGAAGTATGCTGCTTCAGAAATAAGAGGGATACAGTCTGTCTTGTTTCCTGACATGTCTTCTGACAGTTTGCCTGTTCTGGCATGTGAAAGATCTGAGAGTAGAACTGACCTTGTCCATCATTTTGAAAAAGATCCTAAACTAAGTGAGACGTTTGATAGTGACAGTTCAGAAATGTTCTTATCAGTGGAGGCTAGAAGGTACAAAATTTATCCCATGGCTTTGAGTCCCATTTATGAGGATGACAGCTCACAGGAGGATATTCTATCCAGTGAGGTCTCACCTGGTCACCATGACTCCACAAAATCAAGAGAAAGTACAAACCAATCCTCTTCTGTCTTATCACTTCTCCAGTCAGTATCAGAGCGTTTAAAGATGAATTTTGATGACGATGATAGACAGGTGGCTGAAGAAGAGGAGGAAGAAGCATTACCTACATGTCTCAAAGTTCAAAGGAGAGAGCATGTTACCTTCCATATGCCGGATCCTTCCATCACATTTTACCCGGATGATGATGACCAGGATTGCAGTGAAATTTCTAAGAATTCATATGCAATGTCAAATGAACCTACTACCTCCAGTCTGCAAATTGGTCTGTGGCCAGAAAAGGCTTCATTGCTACAAAAATCTGACCTTACCTCTAAACTGCATTCTTCTTTAAAGAGTGTTTATCGTCAGTATTTGCAGACTTCTCAGACTTATTCCTCAGAAAAAGCCAAATTTGGTGGGATTTTTCAGGAACCAGTGTCTAAATATTTTCGTGTTCAAGACAATCCGGGTGGATTGAGCTCATATATAGAGGTAAGTTATTTTGATTATTAACTAGTGAAATACAGCTTTGGGTCATGAAATTATTTAAAAACTTACTCTAAACATTAGTGTTGTAGGGTTGTATAAAGTTTGTTTTAAAAAAATTCTTTGGTTGAAATATATCATAATCCTTTAACTTAATCATTACACCGAGAAAACAACATTGCTTAGTGAAATTTTCAAAGGCTTAGCAGAGAAACATGCTATTTCACAATCTTTAATATTTTTCAAACTAAATTAAGTGATATTATTCCAAATTTTTAAACATATTGTATGTGTAAGAGTTATCCCTTTCCATTTAGTTTATGTATCTCATGAGAATAATTTGCATATATTTGCTTGACCTCTTGTACAAAGCAAGGCAATAAACAGCCTAATTTGAAGCAGAGTTGAAAACAGTATGGGAAAATATTTTGAAATTCAGTTATATTTTTCTTTAGTTTAGAAATATGTAAATGTTTAATGTAGAATATTCGGTGAGCATGACACCTTCCTTTCTGGAATTTCCAAGATCATGAAATTTTCTTGAAGATTTCCAAAGCTTTTGTCTTGACCTTAAACATCCTTACTAGCGAATAATAGTAATACTTGAATACCCACTAGTAGTTCCTTGTGAGGTAAAATCAAATTAGAAGAAATGATCAGATTTAAAATAATGTTTCTTTCATGATATCTGTTGCCTGCCAAATCAAATGGAACCTCTTCACTGTGATTAAAAGGCCCTTGAGTTTTGTTGGTCCAATTTTGCCTCCTAATCTCTGGCCGTACACTCTGTATTTCCTACCACTGTACTTTTTCTCAAGATGATTCTCTTCCTGGACTATTTTGGCTGTAGTGTCCCCATTCTAATCTGCCACTTTTTAAAAAATCATTTAAGTACTATTTTATAAGATCCTCTCATTACTACTTCCTCCAAGAAGCCTTTTTTAAACCTCCCTGTTCTATCACTTCACCTCTATGCTAGTTCCATTTTTATAACCTGTCATTTTCTTTTTAACCTGTGCTTTTAACTTAGTCTTTCCTTTAGAAATTATTCAGGTGTGATCACCTATTTCCCCTGCATCCACACTTCTAGAGGGCAGCAATACCATATTACTTCCTGCATATTTGCCTTCTATCCTTTAGAGAAACATTTTGTTCATAATGGTCTACTCAGTAAACTGGATTTATGACTGATATGAATGTGAACTATATCTGTTTCCACTGATGTTTCTTAAAACTTATGTTTTCCACTTCTGTTATTTCAGAATATTGACAAATGCACGTTGAGGTGTAACCCACGACCTGGGAAGGTAAGCATAACTTTCTAAAGTAAGCTCAGATGAAAAGCAGAAATATAAGTTTACTTTTAAGTTTGGAGAATTTAAGATAAATACTTTCGTTTGACTTAGAAAATTATTTTAACTCAAAGATGTAACATTTGAACTAATATTTGCTTTTATACATTCTAGGACATTTTGGAATTTTAAATGCATTCTTAAAATTTTTGTGCCTACCTACTATATGTTGCAGATGGTTATCTATGATCTCCATAGAAGTAAATATAAACAAGAGATCTACCGTAATGTTCCTGATGCTACAGCATGGGCTTTTCCAAATGGAGTACTAATAAAAGTTGTAAGGGGCTGGTGAGATATATCTTATAATTTTATAGTTTATTTTCTAAAATAGTGTCTTCTTGCATTTATGCTTTTTATATTTTTATTAAAGTCTTATTTCCTTTTTTCTAGTTTTTTAAAAGAATATTTTGAATAATTATTAGTGTTTTTTTATAATTTATTCTTTTTATTTCCTATGGCAGAAAACAGACTGATTATTTTAGTACTTACAGCCAGCAATCACAAGACATAATGTATACAATCTGTATCATCCATGCCATTCTATAACTGCAGTGTTAGCAGGCTAACCTTGGCAAGTAGATTTAAATGCTTCAGTTGAATGAAGTATAACTTTGAAAATGAGTTCACAATTTGTGGGATGCTAAGGAATGTGAAGGCCAAACAGTCATTTGTATAGCCGACATGCTCAAGAAAAGAAGAATTCCTTGTGTCATCTAAAAATTAAGGAAGGGAAAATGTCACTTGTTATTATGCACCATGGATTGCTCAAATTAGAATTTCTTTGTACATTGTACAATGTTTAGTTTAGCCCCTGATCTGTATTCATATTGTAAGCAGTTTAATATAGTGTTGTCTTCACATGTATTAAACAAAATTAGGGTAGAAGTGTGGTTAGGAATTACTAAACTATTTTAATATAAATGTGTAGCTTTGGGTATATAACATGCATAAAGTTACAGGTATGATAAATATAGATATAGGCATAATATTGTATTATTTCCAAGTTGTATGCACTTTTATTCTTTTTTCACTTATACTATTTGTCTGTATTTAAGTTAGCCTATATCATTGTTTTAAAGATAGCATTATTGGCTAGTAGTGGAAGATAGCCCAGCTTACAAAATTTAAGTAGATAAAATGAACTGTGATGATCTAATTATTATTTTTCTTATGCTTCATTTCGTAGAAAATTAAAATAACTGATTATAGCCCTTATATTTGTTTAGTTGGATTTTATATGAGAAACCATATTTCCAAGGCCAGAAATGTGTGTTAGAAGAAGGAGAGAAGGTGTTAAATCGTGACTGGATTCTTTATAGCAGAAAGCACCCACAAAGTATCTTTGTATTGGGTTCTATCAAACGAGTCCTAAAGGTAAAAAAATTATTAATTTCTTTCCTCTTTTTTTTTCTTGGTTTTTGTTGTGGTAGTATGGATTGAATCCAGAGCTTTGTAGGCACTACCAATGAACTACTTTTTGTTTGCCTATTTTTTAAAAATTTTCTCATGTAGTAAAGCTGTAATGTGGCCTAGTAGTACTTAGAAATAGTTTCTAGTATTTGTACCAATTTCATTAATCTTTATTATCATATTGATGATTTTTAAAATTTATACATATAAAATATTGGAGTGAATAGTAATTTTAAATTTTTGAATTTATGTGACCCATAAAACGGCACATGATGTGCTATGTATACACTTTTGTGATATTAGTAGTATACTATCCGAAATCTTGATATAAAAAGCTAATATTTCCAAGTGTATCTTTTTTCTAGTTTTGATTACTACTATTTGGTATAGCTGTAAGTGTACATGTGTGTTTGTGTATATATTAGTGTATTAGGGTACATTAGAGAAGGAAGGATTAGGAGAGGATGCTAAGGTATTGCTTTTGTTATTTCCTATTTAACACCTGCTGTTGAAGATCTCCAATATAATAAAACATTTTGTGAAAGGTTCTATAGTGTTTTAGAGGAGGAGTAAATTATTGATAAGGGTAGATCTCAGATAAAGACAGAATATCCTCTCATGTTCTCATGTATTCTTAACATTTCCTTCAGCAGTAACATAATATATGATATGCTGTAGTCATTCATGTGACAGTCCTGCATACATACATTTTTCAAGATACCGTAATATATTTTAAAAAATATAAATGGAGGTGAACCCTATCATGATTTCATTGATGTTGTTTACTATTAGTAGTTATAGAAAAATCATGCAGAAAAATTAGAGGTACCACACAGAAAAACTCATGTTATCATAAAATCATACCTGCATACATGTATTTTATGAGTCAAAACTGTAAAGAAATGTATATCAAACAAATATTTGTGTCTGCCTTTGAACTTGATATGGCAATGTGCAGAGAGTAGCAATACAAGCGAGATAAGATCTCTTACTCCAAGTCTGGATAGAAACAGCTGAGTCACCTGACCATAGGACTAGGGTAGTGCTCCACATGGCCTTAAGGGCACACAGGGAAGAGGCACCTCACCTCTTAGAAAGTGGCACCTCACTTGGAGGAGGTGGCACCTGATCAGAATCTTGAAGAAATAAATGGGAGTTAGTGTGGGAAATGTGAGGGACTTCCTGCAGGTCCATCTTTGTCACATAAGGAGGACTTATCGATGGCTCTGGTACTGCAAGGAAATGAAAATAGCTAAAGCAGAGAGGGCAATATCTACTACTAAAAGATTTTCTGTGACTTCAGTTCTGTGAAGAGCATTTGAGTACTCACCTAATTGGCTGACTCACTAGAAATTCATTGAAATTAATAGTTTGTAGATGGGATCTTCTGGGATTTGTATAACTTGTGCTTTTGTTCATCTGTGAATATCAGGTACTATGATAAACAGTGGGAAAACAGTAATATTTGACAATTAGCCACTCTCCCAGCCCCTCTAAAATCATATAAGAATCAAATAAAAAAAAAGAATCAAATCAAATTTAATCTGGTGATGGTAGAAAAGGGAAGATTTGTACAGCCACTGTCTGCTTAGAATATATTATAAGAAAAAAATCACACTTGGATTTTTTTTCTTTCTGCCGTTATTTGTTCTTAGTCATTTTGTTTTTCAGTCACAGTGTTAGTGCTCATATGTCTTGAGCAGGCTAACAACTTTTAGTGAGGAAGGAAAATAAAACTATTAAGCATTAAACAGAAAAGATATTAGCATTGTTTTCAGTATTCCATAAAGAAAGTATCTGGCATCACACTGTTTCCCTTTCTCCAACCATGTCAAAATTCTATCTTCAGTAGCTTCATTTTCATTTTGCTGTTGCCATTCCCACGCCTACCTAAGCTGAGCCAACTTTGTGTTACGTCTGAGTTTTAGTTGCTGTCATATGAGTAGTTAAAACTCTAACATCCTTTAAATATGATATCATCATGATGTTGTAACTTGGCTATGAACAGCTGTAGAAAATACCCTCAGTTTTTAGAAATTTTAGATTCCACTCAAGGTTCATCTTTGCCCCCTAAACTCCTAGTGAAAGTAACTGGAAATGGGGTTGACAATGCGGCAACTCTTGACTCAAGTGCTTTCTTTTCTCATGTTAGAGTAATTGAGAATTTTAAATCACTGTTTTACTGTGTATTTAATGATACTTTTCTTATGAAAAGAAATTACTCAGGTTGTACCCACACTACTGAGCCAAGAAGACAGATGTGTACTGTTAGATCAAAGACTTAAGATGGAAATAAGTAGATTTTCCTACTGTTTGGTTACTCGAATTGTGTTCAACTCTGTTTCTCTTCTATGACTTTGTCTCCTTTTGTACTAAGTATTAGAATGGCCCAAGCTTATGAATTTCAGCAGTATACTGTATTTGGAAAGTATAGCATGACTAGAAGAGTCTGGGAGGAGGCCAGTAAACTGTTTATTGTTGCTAGGTTATTATAACATTCCCTCAGTTACTAGTGTTTGACTGTCTATTTCTGTGAGTAGCTACCATGAAGACAGAACTTAGTAAAATCTTTGTCAATCAGCTAGAGTAAAAATTAGGCTCCTGGTGAAGAGAGTTGACAACGTTTACCTTCTTATTTTTGTTTATATTCGTTCTTAAGCTGTCATTATGCTTTTACTGCCATGCTGTTTCCTTCTGTATTGTAGACATGAATGCCTCTTAGCTTTTTCCCTTTTAAAGTACACCACCCAAACATTGTTTGTATAATACAATACAGAGGAAATTTGTTTGTGTGAGACACTTAGTTATATATTCTGTTACTGTATCTCAGATCCCTGGGGGAACATTAATATGGCAGTATTTGACATAATGTTACTAGGACACTATTATTAATAGCATACAAAAGACCACTAAAAATTGACAGGTGACTGTTCTAGACATTTCTGGCTATTTTTGAAATGAAACCTCAAAAAAAAAAATACACTGATTTTTTGTTTGTTTGTTTGTTTGTTTTTTGGTACCAGGGATCAAACTTAGGTCCTTGTGCTTGCAAGGCAGGCAGCAGAACCCCCAGCCCTACTGCTATATTTTAAAGGAGATTTTAAGTTATCCTTTTTTAGTATATTTCATTTTATAACTAATATTCTGAAAATAAGACATATAGATTGACTTAATTTTATGTATTTTTAAAGAGAAGTAGGATAGTGTATAGAGCATAATAATATACAAGTGTGTGCTGCTATTATTTTAATGGTCTGTTTATATTTAGCATCAGTTTTTGGCTTAACCAACATCACTTTGCAAAGATAATTGTGACTTCATTTTCTAGTAAAATTTGAGTTTGAGGTTCTTCATGAATTCTATGTGAACAGTGAGGAGTGTGTTCATATTCTAATTAGCATCCTAAATAGCTTCACATATTTATGAGAGCGATAGACCTCACTTGGGGGAAAGATTAAAGAATTTTTTAAAATACAGTTTTAAAATTACAAAATTTATAATAATTAAATGTTCAATTTCTCATACAGCCTACCTCTGTTATTTCATTTAACTATTTCATTAAAGTGTGTTTATTTTAATTTCTAAATGTCAGGTGAGAATTATGGTACTGAAACTTGAGTAATATAATTAAACTCTCATGAGAACTGAGATAGTATATTTTCATAGAAGGATATCTAATTTCAGAGAAAGGGAAAATAATTGTAATGTTTAATTTCCTAAGGAAAAATAAGATTTATTTGGTTTTTGTTGTTGTTGTTTTAGTTAAAACTTCTTTAGATGAGGTGATAGAAACATGTGTAAGCTTACAGAGGCCAGGGTGGGAGTAGAGATAGCATGGTGGCCAGTTCAGACTGCAGAGGTGTGGGAAATGAGTGTGAAAGGAAACAGAAGTAAGTATTTGATGTGATCAGATCTTGAGCCAGGAAGTGTCACAAGGAAAGAGGTGTTCTAAGCTGTATAAAGAGTAGCTTGTGCTTGACTGGTAATTGTGAGTAAGACCCTTATTTAAGTTTGGTGATTCAAAAGTGAAATTGTAAAGGAAGATTTGACAGAACATGGTAACAGTGACTGCCTAATATTAAGACTGTGATAGAGTAGGGTCAAACTTCGTAATACCTTTCTTCATCAAACCAACTTACACTAAAGAAAGTTGAGTCCTACAAGTAGGAAAACAGATTTCCTTTATCCTCACCTCTAATTCCTACTTCTTTTGTCAGTGTAAATTAGGTAAACACACTGAAGGGTTAGTAACTCTATTATTTATTTTTATGGCCCCCATGAGATCAGCATTTATTTAACTCCCTTCCTCCCTTGTGGCTTTGTCGTGTGTCCAAAAAGGAAGGCTTACAGACCTTTGGCACTCAAATCCTTTGGTAACATGGAACATTGCTAATGGAATAAGTATTTAAAGAACAAAGCTGGAAAAAATGGGGACAATAAATTTTCCATCAATAATATGTATAATTTTCGTGTTAACATGACTTGTTAAAAAACCTGATTTTTAAACTGATTAAGGAGCAACAGTATATCCTTTATGTTGTTTTTGTGCAGAAATTTAGTTGAACAATGAGAGTAATTGTAACTGTATGTCCAGGATGCTGAGAATACTAGCCTCTGTGTCACTAGACGATTTCAAAGTCAGATTATTCTTTTTTTCAGAATTGCAGCATTCCAGAGATAGAGCTTCACCCACAGACTAACCCAGCATGTTGTCCTGTGTACATACAAAGAGCAGTTCCCAATTTGGAAGAACTGAACATCTCCAAATCTGTGTCCTTCACTGTGAAATCAGGAGTGTATGTATCAGTTTCTCTTTATTATAGTGATTGATGGCTATCTCCATTAACTGATGCTTTCATATTTCAGTAGGTAACATACATATTGCTGAAGTGTTAGTCAATTAATTTCATTGATGCTCGTGGTTATCCAAGAAAGACATGGTTTATAGATTCTTTCAGTGGATCCAATTAAGTCTTTGATATGTGACTCACAGGAACATGTATAGAATCCTAAGACATAGTTCTTGATAGATGAATTGACTGACTTTTCATCCCACACATTTTGGAATTGAGATATAAAAGCATGTTTCTGGCCTAAAATTCTGGAGCCTGAACTGTTTCAAGGGTGTCTTAAGTGCTAGTGCCTTCCCATTGTAAGTCACATATCCCTTTTTTGCTTATTAGTCCTCTTCTCTTGAAAGCATGCAGTGTTACTTCTTGCTATGGATGAGTGATTTGCCACAGGCTATTAGCTGGTCAGCACTGACTTGGTACTAAGTCTCTCTGATTCCCAATTTATCTGTAGGACTACAGCTCTGAGTTCATTCTTAGTTCACTTCCATATGGGCTTAAATTACAAAACTCACTGGATGCCTGGCTCAGTGGATCCTCTTCTTTCATAGCTTTTCTGCTCCAATAATGGTTGGTGTACAATTCTGGGGTCACTGTTGGACAAGTTTGTCTCCTCCAACCATTAATTAAACTCTTGAGCAGACTTCAAAATTGACACTATTCATGAGAAATGTATGTAATTATCACACTTAGCAGAGATGTATGGTTCTTTGGGGAATCTTATTTCCCATACTGTTCCTGAGGCAGCCAGTAGACGCAATAATGATTCTAAAAATGTAGGTCAAATAATAAAATGCCTATTCAAATCCCAACCTCTCACTGTCACAGTTTTTTAAAAATGGGACATGATAGAATGGTTTTGAATTTTCAGTTTTATTCTGCTTGAATTAAAAGTACTACTTGTTTTAGATGTTATAAAATTTAAGAAAAGTAATGCCCAGCATTTGATAGATAGATCCAATATCTTGGAAAACATTTTGTTAATTCTTGTTATATGCTGTTTGGCTAATCCTTTTGGATATGTTTTACTGGTATGATACAATGGAATTTTTATTTTTTCTTCTTGGTAGCCCTTTTTATTCTTATAGAATCAGACAAAACTATTAATACTTAACCAACATTTATTTCTTATTTAGTTGGCTTGCCTATCCAGATATTAATTTTAAAGGTCAAGCTACAGTTTTAGAGGAAGACCATGGACTCTTTGAGATTTCTGCAGCAGAAATAAAGTCATTACATCCACTTCAAATGGTGAGTAAGTTAAAAAAGAAGTGTGTGTTTTTCCTAGCATACATGAATCCTGAATTAAATAACTCTGATGATTGTTCATGTGTCTCAGGAAATGAATGTTTTCTTCTGAATTAACTATTTTTACATTGTTTTTATGTTTATATTGTAGAGACCATCTGAATTTTCTGTGTCTTGCCAAGTTTATCACAAAACACGGCAGTTTTCTTATAAATATTTTTCTTTGAAAATTCTAATAATTTAGTAAAGTTTTGAATGTGTTTTGTTGATGCTTATTAAAAAATTACTTGTAGTAATTCAGTAATGAATGATAAGCTCATCATTAATAATAAATAATAATAAATGGAGCATTCTGTCAATGTTTTCTTTCCTTAAAGATTTAAATAACTGCCTGAAGTATTTAATTCTTTTAATTGCAAATTTCTTCGGAGTAGCAAACTGTTCAACTAAACGTTGGCTGTGTAATAAAATATTTTGCCTCTTCTATGCCTTTTAAAACAATAGGAACCGGGACAGAAGAAATACCATAGTATGGAGTGGCATTTGATATAAGAACGTTACAGAACTAAGGATTTTGAGAGGAAGGGATTATGTTTTAAATTGTATAACTTCATGTTAAAAAGACATGATACATGATTTTTGAAAAGTGTTGATAGAACTTGGAAGAGGAAGTGTGGATAACTAAATGCTCTTTTTAACTTGAAACTTGCAAATAATTATAGAGGAGATGTTTGAAAAATCAGCTTAGAAATCTATTCTATAAAATATGATTTCTAAATCAGCTAAAAATTACACTCTTTTGTTTGAGGCATTATGCAGTAGGATCAAATCTTTAATTGGCCACATGTATTCAAGAGCTAAACCTGTTTTCTTCCTTGTAGTTTTAATCTGGAACCTTTTTAAACTGGCCACTCTACATTGATATAAACCCAGCTAAATGGTTTGACTACTGTAGTTCTGTACTTATCACAGAATTTAAATTTTAAATTATTTAAAATTTTAAAATTTAAAATTATTTTAAAATTTAAAATTTACTTGTAACTATCTGGGTATGTTGGTACACACCTATAATCCCAGCACTCTGGTGACTGTGGCAGAAGTATTGCCACAAGTTTGAGGCCAGCCTGAACTACATAGTGAGTTTAAGGACACCTGAACCTATATAGCAAGAGCCTTTCTAAAAAGAAAAATTTACTTGTAATTTAAGTTTGACTTATGTATGTAGTCAATTAGATATACTTAGTTAGATTTTACTTAATGTACATATGGCACTTAGTTACTATGAAGTACTTCAAATGTTTACACACTTAATATTAAAGTATCTTGTCATCATTAGGGTGGACTAAAAGTGGAAATGCCTATGAATTTAAAGGTAAGTCTTGAACCAACTTTTATAGTATGCTACAAAGAGTGAATACCAATTTTTAAGCATTTTGAACTATTATTATTATTTTAAGAGTATGAAAAATTTATTGAGGGAGAGAAAGCTTCTGTCTAAGAGAGACAGAAGGGTGACTGGAAACTGGATTGCCCACTCGCCCTAATTTTCAAAGATGTTTTATACAGCAAAGACATGTGGTGAGGCAGGTACAAAGTAAGACAAAACTGTAAGACATAATGGAAAATTACAAGGTGGGCATGAGGTGGGGCAAAACCATGACCAACCAATAAGATTACAAGTACAGTCACCCAGATAATATTGATTAAATGGGGGTCAAATTGGGGAGAAAGTCACATAGCAAGCATATAAGGATTTTCAGTAAGGGTGGGGATCAGGGATATTTCCTGGAAAGGCTGGATTAAGACCTTGGCCCCCCCACCCAGATGATTGAAAACTATTTAGAATATCAATTACTGCTATTATCCCCCCAGAGAAGCACAAAGATATAGTGGTTTCTCTTCTTTTACAATTCTGGCTTTCAATGAATGTGTCTTAATTGTCCTCCATGTTGGCTCCTTGAGGGTGGCCCCATCTAATTGACTACAAGATATCTAATTAACTTACCTATCTGCAATATTCCCCCCTCTGAAGAAGTACCCCTAACTGTTGTGAGGGGGCAAAGGGCAAAGACAGCTCTGGCTACTTCCAGCTGAAGAGGGTCATAGAGATCAGCAGTTAAGAGTTACTCTACAGAGGATCTCAAGGCCTTCTGTAGGCACCTGGCATTATCATCTTGGTAGCTGCATAGCTTTTAAGTCTGGAGGAAACAAAGCCAAAAAAACAGTTAAGAATGCATGGGCCAAATTATGAGGTCAGGATTGCTATGAATATAGCCAACAGGACAGGGAGAAGGTACAGGGGACTACAGGGGACTTCAGAATCTGACATAGAAGTCATTTTGTACAGTTTAGCAGTTATGAGCTGTTTACAAGGTCGATACAGTGGATCCCAGTAAAAGAAGTCTAGCACATTTGTCATTGGTTTCATTTGCATGACCACCCACTTGGAGTTCGGTAGCATCTAGGCAAGAATAAATAAAACTTGTAAGAAATTAGAGTATGCATAATCTAAGCAGGAGCACACTAGAATGAAAGGGCAGGTAGGGGAGAAAGCCACACTTAGAAATTGAAATAGTGATTGAACCTGCTGGTCTTAGATTCTTTCATTAATAGAGGTTATCTGTAAGTCTTGTACTTTGTCATAAGGCTCTGTAGTTTAAGCTTTAAGATAGACAATTTGAAGAATAAATTTTGTTAAGAAATATAAAACTCTAGCTGAGCTCTTACAGATTTTACCATAGTTTTTTCCTAATGATCCATATCCATAGTCACCTACTAGTAGAGTTGGAAACTCCCAGAAGGGGTCAGTGACTGGAGCCCCTTTTTATATCTAGCTTTATCACTATGGCATTATTTTATACCTCTTTTGGTTATTCTTTTCTATTGGGTGTTTAAGACCAAGTGAAAGTGAGACCTGTATCAATCAACATGAACCTCTTGCTATATATCAAGGTCAGTTAAGTCTCTTCAGGCATTATTTTGGAGCTATGCATAGAGCCTCTCAATTCCTCTCTCAGTGTCAGCCATCAGGATGGGTCACAGCCTTGCTTGTCCATGTTGCTTCCAATGAAAGCATGGGAGACTTTTCCCTCATGGTGATCCTCCTTTGGCACACAGAGTATTTGTCCTCTGGTGCCCAGCAATCTCCCTACTCACGAGATTTAGTGCCTTACCAAAGATGTAGGATCCTGTAGGAAAGGTTCCTTGTGTCCTACCTTTTGTAGACCTCGAGGGGCCAAAGCCAAAATATTGTCTGTCCTCATAACCCAATTACCTGTCTAGTTTTGGTCTCCAAACTTTAGTTGTTGAACACCCAGAAGAGAGGATCATTAGTAGTGCAGTAGGAGCGATGAGCTTAATTATAATTTTGTCTGAACATTAAGCACTTTGAAACATAAAACATAGTTAGGAGGCTGTTATTTCTTAGCAACCGTGGTTGTTCTAGTAGTTTAATCCCTGCAGAATGTTGACAACAGTTATATATTATAGAAACTTGAGATTAAGAGCCACACATAGTATTTTAGCATGACGGTCTTGATAACATTTTCTTTGTAACAATGTCCATCTTAGTATGGCATTTTGAATTATTAGAATAAAATAGTTACCTGGATGTATAATAATACTGAGCTACATGTTGGGAAGTAACTGAGATAATATTTCCTAAGGTCTATGAATGGCATTTGGGTCAGGATAAAAAGATGGAAACAATATACTGTCAACTCCCCCAGATCCAAGGGCCTCCCTGTGGCAAAGTGATAGATTTGATTTGGGGGAGGTGGTGTTTAATAGTAGCTTGATATTTGAATGGTGATACCTAGCCAGTAGTTAGGAATCATGCTCAGGAATTAGATCAAGGCCAATGAGGATTACATATTTCCTATCACGTTTATGTTAGTTTGTAAGTATAAATGCCTGGAGAGAAAAATAGAGGCAGGGAACTCAGGGTAACACTGGTGCAAGGACCAAGCACATTTGAGGAAAAGGAAGAAATACAATTATGGAATGTATGTAAAGAGAGACAGGAAGAAAATTGGTTCAGTGAGCCAAGATGTAGGTAGCCCTTTTCCTTATATTTAAGAATGGCACCTCTAGCCACACACAGGCAGGTATGGAAATAGGAATTCATTCATCCTCTTCTCCCAAACCAGACATAAGTCTCCAACCCTCTCATTTTTGGGTTGGTTTATAAGAATCAATTGCCATTTTATCAGTCACATAGGTGGAGTCTTTTTAAACTGTTTGAGTGTATCTATTATACTTTGTGTTTTGGAATCGTGTGTATTTTTTAAAATTGCTCAAGTGTGGCCTCCATTCTGTTTTGATCTAGGGTATGGACAAAAAGTTTTAAAACTTCCCAAGTAATTTGAAAATGTATCCAAAGGTGCAAACTTTTGCAGAATTAGCTGTAACAGTCCCTGAGTGCCTCCTATCTCAGTTTCCTAGTCTGGTCAGTCAGAACTTCAAGTGTGATAGGCTTGGTCTTCTTTGGGAATTTGTAGTATGATAGATTGTACATGTACATAAATTGATTGGTTATTACAAATAGTCACAATTTACAAATTGTTATGTATTAACAGTGATGACATAATGGCTTACATACTATTTTTTACTTAGTTTAAATGTTGTTGTCTCATGTAACATGTATTAAACACAAAATTTTAACACTTCACATATAGCCCTGTGAAAATAGTAAGATCGGTATTTAATATTTTTCAGTCTGTATAATGTTATTAGCTTTTAGAAATAAGAAAACAGTGTCTTTTTGCTTTAGTGTATTTAATCATGTAGTCTTATTCACCAAGATGTTGGGTTGTCAGTTGTGGGTAAATCATTCCATTAGCCATAAATAGGATTAAGTGATAAAGTATGGACAGATTAAAACTCTTATCAATGTTCTCACTGCCATATATTTGGGGCAGCTTCTTTTTTTTTTTTTTTTGGTACCGGGGATTGAACTTGGGTCCTTGTGCTTGCAAGGCAGGCCAGAGAACCACTGAGCTAAATCCCAGCCTTGGAGCAGCTTCTTGAGAAGAACTGCATAATAGTTTAAGAGAACTGTTGTACCAAGCCAAATTTGAAATAAGTGGAATACAGTAAATTTGTTTTGTGTTACACTCATTACATTGTAGTTTGAGTCAAATATCCAGTGAACAAAACTCATAATTTTTTCAGTCAGTTCTTATTTTTAGGAGGCTTTGTGTTTAAATTAAAAATATGTGTATCTATTTTTTTCTCAATGAAACATGACCGAAGAAGCAGTTAGTGTTGTATTATGATTTTAGAGCTCAATTGATGTTTGTTATGCTCAGCAGTCTTTAGAGAGTTTTTATTTTTTGTAAGGGAAATTTGATAGATCTGAGGTAGATTTATAGTAACTTCAGAACATAGGAGTAAATGTATAAAAAATAATGCAAAGATCAGTTATAAGAGACCATCCTAGGATTTAGGTGACCAAAACAATATAATCATACCCTGGTATATTAATAGGAGAAAGGCATGTTAAGATATTTTACCTTTATAATTATAAAGACCCCTTAATTCCTTGTGAATATCTGACAGTGTTATATTGTAAGAATATATTAATGAAAAAATAACAGTGTTCTCTATAATGTTGTAGCTTTAGTGTCAACTAAGTATATTGCTATGAATCTATTCTAAAATATAAGCATATTAAATTTTTTTCATATTTTTAGGTTATTATTTATGAAAAGCCTCACTTCCATGGTCAGGCCAAAGAGTTTAGTGAACATATAGATTCTGTACCAAATTTTTTAAAAAATAATGAGGACTTTCATGGAATTGGATCAATTCGTGTCATTGGTGGAGTGTGAGTATCTTACTTTCAATATTTGACTTCAGCAGTTAGACTTTTAAAGATTATCATAGATGAAGCCAGCCTTAATCTAAAATTTACATCCCTTTTGTAAGATTGGAAATAAAATATTACTAAGAGTTTCTATGAACTCTTGTTGGTACTAAAGATTTTGTGATAGTAACTATATTTTACCTTTAATCTAAAACACAGCATTATGTATAGTACAGAAAGTAAGAATTGTAAGATAAATTATTTTTTGCAAGTTATAAACATGAATAATAGCCTTGTTTGTATGTGCTGTGGCCTTAAGCAGTGAGCCCTCTCTCATCAAAGGAATAGTCTGGATGGTTCTGACACCGATATCCCTTCATTGTTCTTAAGAAAGCCCTTTAAGAACCCCTGGGTATAAAAGCAAGTGTAACCTCTATAATGACCATCTCAGTCTCAGTAAGCAGTTACTAGAGCAGAAATACTAGAATACTGAGATCAGACTAGGATGTGTTATGTTCATTTCCTGGCTGGCACATAAAACTATGCATACGACTGCAAAACTTACTTGATTTTGTCAGTCCAGTGCTGTTCAAAATTTAGTCTGATAAAACTAAGTCAGACTAGAGAGATTTCTGAGCTGTGTAGGTAATAGATTTACTAATACTAATTCATCCTTTAACCCTAGTCTTCTATACTTTTTAATTTTCTTCCCATTCTAATATAATTAAAAGCGTATTTTGAATAGCCATATTATAATAAAAGAAAACTTAGAATTTGGAAGTTTTCTGTGCAATTTATTTTTACATAATAGTTTAAGAATGTAGTCTCTTCATGTATTGCAGATGTATTAAGACATATAAATAGGCATATAGGTTTATTACAATACATGTGGACATCCCATCCTGTACCCTACCATAATATACTTATTACAAAGCAAGAAGAAATTAATGATGCTGATAGGGTAGTGTTACTTTGTGCTCCGTAAAAATAATTTTTTGGAATTTATTTTATTTTATTTTTTTTAATTTATTTGGGGGGTGGTACGGGGGATTGAACTTGGGTCCTTGCACTTGCAAGGCAGGCCACCGAACCACTGAGCTAAATCCCCGGCCCCTTTTTGGAATTTATCTTGATCTTCACAATTACAGTAGGAGTGGAGAAAAGAACAGTAGGTAGCCCTCATAGGCTTTGTTTTGTCAAGTCCCTGAATTAAGAAGTCCCTAACCCTAGAGTTTAGTGTAGTTGTCTTCCTACTGGTTTGGTGGGTGGGGAGTTCCACCCTAATTGCACAGTCCAACTAAAGGCCTGTTTAAGCAGGTCAACATGTTTTATGAACCATCTATGCCCATATGCTGTGGATACTGTAGATTACCCAATAAAATGTCAAGTTTCACAAAGGAGCTTAACAATTAAGATGTTTATAGGTATCCTTACTGATGCTTTTAGATTAGAGGTCAGGAAACTTGTGTCCCTGGAAAGTACTCTGTGATAGTGGATCCTATTCCCATGATCCCCACTGATAACATGGTGGGACCAACATTTTCCACCCATCAGCATTTACAGAAAAGGTCTTTGTATACATATAAGGGCACCAGGGATAGTGCTAGCTCAGTTACATTTTCTGATTCTTCTTTGGTAAACCCTCCTATATTGTGTTTTGTTTTTTTGGGTTCTTTTGAGCTTCAGCCTGGTAAGAGGTTCCTTTGACTTAAATCCTTAGTGAATGTTTAAGGTAGTAATCATTCTACAGTTCCAGAAGGGCTTAATCAGAAAATAAGAGTGATTATCTTTGGATCTCTGTGAGTTTGTTAAGTTTTCTCATTGGCTCTGTGTGTTTTTATTACATTTACTTTGCAAAATCTTCTGTGATCATCTTGATGTGGGAAGGAGTCATGCCATAAATATTTAATGAGCTTGCTCTTTTGTAATTCTACAATTAACCTTTTGTTGGGAAAGCCTCCAAACTGTAAAAATTATTGGTCTGTGAACCATATACTGTTTGTTTTTGTAGATGGAAATAAAGTAGGTGTGTTGCTTTTTACAATATTGAGATAATTGTGCTTTATAATAATTTTTCTCTCATTTGCTTTCTTGACTAGTTTTATTATTGGCTCAATGAAATGTCTTCTGTAATTCTAGGTGGGTTGCCTATGAAAAAGAGCATTTTAAAGGACAGCAGTTCCTGCTTGAAGAAGGAGACTTTGAAGACAGTAATGATTGTGGGGCATTAAATGGCCCCATATTGTCTTTCCGATACTTACAAGCTGTGAGTTATCTTCCTTAACCATAATTTTCTACCCCTATTTTATCTTTTCATGAAAATTGGACATGATCTCAGCATACTGAGAACACTGAACTGACCTGAACATGAATTACCTGGTTTTCTTAACTGCATGATTATTATAGAATATTAATTTTTTATTTTTTATCCTTCAATTCTATAATCAGTTTTTGAGTACCTGCTTTCTTAGAACTATTGTGCTAGGTATTAAATATGTAGTAGCCAAATACTGAGTCCCAACATCCCAAAACAGACAATCCTACTAAGGAAAATAATAAATAAATGTTAAATAAATGTTTGATATTGTTTATGACTGGATTAAGTACACAGGGTACCCAGAAAAAAGCCAGTTGATCAGTCACCCTAGTGGATTAGTGAGGATGTATGGGTGATAGCCAAGCAGAAGTTTTATGTTCAAAAGAGAATTTCTAGTAGAGAATTTCCAGGATAGGGTGAAAGGCAATAGTAGCAAGAGATTAACTCATGTGACTGTGTAACACCTAGCTTGTAAGTCATTGGTTTAACTGGGGGTGAATTTACTCCTTAAAGGAAATTTGACAAGTGTCTAGAGACATTTGGATGGTCATGGGGAGGAGGAGTGCTAGTGTCTAGTGGGTAGAGACTAATGAATGACCTTATAATGTAAAGGCAGCCTCCAACTATGAAGAATTATAGGACTCAAAATTCTTACAGTGTTGAGCTTGAGAAACCCTCATGGAAGTAAAACTGTGATGTGCCTGAAAAAATGCAGTTTGGTTATGATGTTAGAACTTTGAGGAGATGAGTCCTAGAGCCATTTAACAAAGGGCCTAGTACCATGTTAAGAAATTCAAATTATTTTTCTTGAGTTGACCAAAAGCGCTTGGTTTCCACCCTTTAGGTGTAGTGTGCATGATCACTCTAAAGATTTAGAAAGGTCTTTTTGATGACAGTATTGAGAAATGGGTTGAGATAAGTGAAGTGAGGCTGGAGGAGACAATTCCAGAAATTTATAGGACTCCAACAGAAGCAGATGAAAGCACAGAGATCTAGAGGCTTATAGTTTTAGGGCTTATCAAATGTTGCTGATTTTTCTGACCAGCACTGTGGACTTTTTAACAAATTAAGAGGGACATGTGTCATTATTCAAGAGTTACCACTGCAATCTCTTCCCCAATCTTTACCCTATAAACTCTAAACCAGTGATGCTGAACCTATGACACACGTGTTACTTGCTTTTCTTTTAAGATAAAGATGTTAATGTGTTAGTTTTTTCCTAAACTAAAACCTCAGTGCTCAGATCTAAGTATAGTGTTGGCACTTTACAATAAATAAGTAGATTTGGGGATGCAGTTTGGGAACTCATCTCTAAAAGGTTTGCCTAAACTATCTGTAATGGTCTTTGACACACACTGTAAGGGAATCAGTGCAGTAAGTGATTGTGAGGTCCACATAAACTATAGGTAAGCACAGTGATTGTCTTTTTGGTCTTTTAGGTTCCTCTTTTCTGCAACTAGCAACAGCCTGTTTAGAATCCCCCACATTGTTAAGCAGGAAAAACAGAAAGGAGAGCAGATGCACTGGGAACAAGGGAGTATTTTATTTCTTCATAAGTTATCCTCAGTTAGAAAGTGAGTCAGAAACAGGTTCTGAGAGAAACACAAGACAATTCACTGAAGATTCAGTACTGGGAGTGCTTGAGTAATAACAGATGGGTAACTTCCAAAGTATTTAGTAGACAGTTATGATACATAAAGGTCGCAGGTTTTCTCTGCTGAGCCGTGCCTTATTTGGCTGCTAAAAGGCAAGTCCTACAAAATAGGTAGTGGCCTTTTAAAATCATTTGGACCATATACTTTGAGAAGATTTTGGCCTGTGATTCAAAGCATTTTCCACTCGTTAAATAATTTAAAAATTTCCCTCTTATTTTAGAAAGATATTGGGGAAGGAGTCATTATAGATGCTATAAATGTTAACAATGAATGTGGTGATATTTTCCAAATATAACCATGACTAAAACACCAAAATGAAAAGCCTAAGTTGGTTAAAACCTGTCAGTGGTAGAAAATGTGAAAATAAATAAATAACATAGCTACCATATATTGCTAAATATTACAAGATATTTTATGTAAACAAAGTCTTTAATAGTATACATTAGAAAAATTGGTATATATATCATTGTTACTTTTGCTGTTTACAAAAATTGGAGATATGTACAAAATTGACACAGTTTTTATGGAAATAAGTAAAAATGTCTTTCAAAGGAAACTTTCTCTTCCATATAAATTGGGTTTAAAAAAATTAAGGTATTAGTTGTTAGTTTATAGTTAGAGATGATATCATAATCCTCATACTAATCCTAATATTTGTCAAGTACTTATTAATGGCTTACTTGTATATGTGCTCTAATAGTCTTTGCAAAAGACCAATGTGGAGATTATTACGATACATCTTACAGATATAGACACTGAATATCTTAGAGGTTAGATACCATGCCCCAGGTTGGAGGGCAAGTCTGTCTTGCTTTAAAGCCAAGTAGACTTAAAAAAGTATTTGACAAACTGAATTTCATTAAGTAAAAGGTTTATGACATTTCATTTATTACTTTTAATATTTTTATATATGTATATTGCAGACCTCTATACACACACACACACACACACACACATATAATTTTACATGGTTTCTAGACACTTGTTATAATAAAATTATATTCACTAAGGTATGTTCAGATGATACATACTAAACAAGCCTATCCATATTTAGACAATACAAAATTTGTATAGGTTGTGAAAATACTTTAAAAACTTGCTTATCAAGTTATATTTTGAAAAATTGTATATTCCTCAGACATAATATATATTTGGGAAGGCATTTTTTTCTGTTTGCATATGTAATGATTACATTCATTGTCGGTAGTTGGTATATATACATAACACATTTTAATTCTTTTTTTTTTTTTTTGAGACTGACCTTGGACTCGCTATGTAGTCCAGGCTGGTCTAAAATCACAGCAGTCCTCCTGCTTTAGCTCCCTGAGTGCTGAGATTACAGGCGTGTGCCGCCATGCCCAGCTTGGCCAACATTTGGTTTTTGTTTTTTGTTTTTGGTACTAGGGCTTGAACTTGGGACCTTGCACTTGCAAGGGAGGCAGCAGCACCACTGAGCTAAATCCCCAGCCCTTTGATTCTTTTTAAATCAATTTCTCTTCCCCTCCCCTTCTTTACCTCTTCTGCTATCTCTTGGTTCCCTTGCCTTTTATAAAAAGTTGTCTTGTTTCCTATTATCTATCTTTTATTTTGGTCTTCAATTTATTTATACTTTGGGTTTCTCATATGAGAGAAACTATGTAGTATTTAAACTTGTGTGTCTCAAGGAAAGCCCTTATGATTATGACAGGCCTAATGAGTTAATAGGAAGAGCTGATGTGAGACATCTTTTCTGCATACAAACCATGACATTTACGACTCTAATTGAAGTAATATAACAGAGACAAGAAGACAAAGAGAAAACCTGTTTTTAAATGTCCTGATTTAAGTACATGGAACACTCTGGATTTACTAAGGTCAAATACCGGACATGTTCCTTAGGGATAATGTGATCTGTGTCATGGAGAGCTTTGGAGAGGACAAGCAGAAATGTGTTCCCAATTCCAAATGAGTCATTTGAATACACTGACTTGGAGTTGATTACTTAGGAGAGGAAAGGGACTAAAAGAAATATAGCAAAATTTAGGCTTTGGGGGTTAAGGAATTTTTATTCCTTGGCTTCAGTAAAACTTTTTTGCTCTTCTTATTTTTCTATTTTATACTTACTTGCTTAACTTTAGATTTACTTTTGCTGTGATTTTCAGATTTTGGGCCACTTTCCAAATCAGATATGCAGCACAGACCTGTATTTTCCTTTGTTAATACATACAGCAGCTCTGTACTGTTGTCTTTATCATGTTGGCATGCAGGGTTATAGTGTGAGAGATTACAGACCAGATCAGCTGAGAGATTTTATGGAATTTAAAAGCAGACAAATTACTGATTCATATGACTCATCTTTATACCTAAAGCAGCTGCTCATTAGTTTTCTCTGATAGCAGGAAACACCATACCTGAGACTACACTAATCTATCCAATTAATTTAAGAATGTAAAATGGAATAGTACAGTTTTAATAATTGTTCCACCATTGTTTATTCTTCTTAAGCAAGAGAAATTTACCTAAATATAGAGCTTTCCAAAGTACTTAGAAAAGATAGGGATGGTAGTAGCCAAAATACCCTAGACATGACTGTGAGTATCTGTTGTGCCTACCTACTAGACAAGACAGAAGATTTTTGTTTTGTTGAATTTTTTGCATATTATACCATGCTTTGTAATTGTGCCCCCAGGTGATGGGGCCCAGAACTGACACATGACGCTGAGCATGAGTTGTCTCACAGTTAGAATTCTGCACAGCAGGGATGCCGTATTGATGACAGTGAATCAATTAGATTAGATATTGTGTACTTGGCATATTTGAGAGAAAATGCAGAGTGGGGCAAAACCTGGAGAGTTGCTCAGAAGGGGAGAAGTGCTTAGAAAGTGATAGAAGACAAAAACTAAAAGGCAAAAGTTACAAACAGGTAGAAGCTAGAAAGAGGGGAGTAATATCATCTAGGAGGCTCCTGTAGATCTTGTCAAGAGCACTAGGAATGGTAAACAGGTAAAGAAGTAAACTCAAGCTGGATGAGTGTATTGGTTTATATCCCTGTATGCTGCCAGCATTTGTTATTTGGCAGTTGATCCTGTACAGTGGGTTCCTCCTGCTCTGCTCAGTTTTAGGCTGCATCATTGTTGTATGTGGTCTGTGCTTCCAGCCCTTCTCCCAATTCACTTCTGTCTCATAGTTCTTGCATTTTAGGCACGATTGAAATTTTAGCTTCCTTTACAATTAAATTAATCAGATAGTTTGTAAGTCTCAACAGTTTAACAACTGGTTACTGTTTGTTTTGTTTTTATAAAGATTACATTTTCCTGATTGACGTAAATTCAGGTTTATCTTTTTTTTTTTTCAAATGATACAGCAGTAGTAACTATGAAATTATTTCCCATGAAGTTTAAAATTCTTCCTAGAGTTTTCTGTGTGATATATGAGTATATGAAAATGTGCTTGGCTACAGCAGTCTTTAAAACCAAAGTGCATGTTCTCCTAAACTTTCTTCTTCTTTTTAGAATTTTATAGAATCTTCTATCACATTGTTTGAATCTGATCTAGAAAGTGGAAAATTTATTGACATTTCAAATCAGGAAATTTCAGACTTAGAAGAAATTGGCTTTGGTAGTGAAACAAGATCCATTCATGTTAAAAGTGGCATGTAAGTTGTCCCCTACCCTAATGACCTTGAGATGTTCTTTGGTGTTTTAAATTATTGGTGGTAGGTTGTACATCACCTCTGTTCTTTTCTCTTTGTTCCCTACTAGATGGGTTGCTTACCAGCAGAAGTTCTTCTGCGGAGAACAATACATTTTAGAGAAAGGGAAATACAAATGCTTTTTAGACTGGGGAGGATCAAATAATGCAATTATGTCAATTCGACCTATTCAACTGGTGAGTGAAGTATGAAGATGACAATTGTCCGTAGCATGTTGATGGTATACAACTGATTATCTGAGACAAGATTTTTAAACATGGGATTGTTGAATTATTTTAGTGTATATATGGAAATTGAAAATATAGTTTGAGTTGTAAAGACTCTATGGAGAGCTAGGACAAATTAACCCATGAATGAGATGGCTCTGTAATTTTATCATTTTATTCATTCAGCAGCATTTATATAGTGCTTCTGAGGTGTCAATCATTACAGGCTTCACAGGAGATGATAGATGCTTAAAGTGCCCTGATGAGCTGGGTGTGGTGGCGCATGCCTGTAATCCCAGCACTCGGGAGGCTGAGGCAGGAGGATCACTGTGAGTTCGAGACCAGCCTGGGCTACATAGTGAGTTCCAGGTCAATTTCAACTATGTAGTGAGACCCTGTCTCAAAAAACAAAAAAAAACAAAAAATAATTAAAATTACAGGGTCTGTGTAAGATAGTGTTAAGAGAACTGAAGTACAAACTTCCGGCTGGGAGAAAGCATTCTCAATTCATTTATCTCATACAGGATTTCTATTCAAAACGTAAAAAAAAAAAAAAAAA
>NW_022900936.1:42520884-42542015 GCF_012274545.1 Fukomys damarensis
TAAAAAAAAAAAAAAAAAAAAAAAAAAAAAAATCAAGTAAACTGCCCTGATGGCTCTTGTTTTCTGAAAGGAGATATGAGTAACTAATTATAGTGTGATTAGTGAGAAAATGATATGTGTAGGCAGTACTGGGAGAGCAGGAGAAGGGAGCTCGCAGTGACTACCACAGAAAAGGAAGCAGGGAGTTAGAAGTTATAATAAAGTAAGTTTTGAGGCAAACAGGGCATTCTACAAAGAGAATAATCTCTTTTGCAAAGTCATGAGGTTGTGCAAGACGGTGACCAGTTCAATAAGAAGCTACAGAACAGTAAGGGTGCACATGAATTTTAGACTCTTTTTCTTTTGGGAATTTTGGTGCATCAGAAGTACTAGAATTAAGTTAGTTATAAATACTAATATATTTATACAATGTATTTATAAAATATTATGAGAGAATTCGATATATTTTTTGAGGGTCTTGGCCAGTTGAAGAAATCTTGTACATTACTCAGACTATTAAAAAAATTTAAAGGCTATTTTCAAAACATTCAAAAGGTAACTAAAATTACATGTTTAAAATATTTTAATATTTTTTCAGGAACCACTTGGGATAAATGAGCCTCCACATTTGGTATGTTTAAAAATATTCTTATCTTATAATTATTTCTTGTTTTACCAAAAAACATTTATACCTTTTTCCTTAGGCCTTACTCTTTCCCTCAGATAATTTTTATGTATCTATGAAGCAGGGTGGTTTATATTGTACTTGGTACCTGTGAGTAGAAAAGACTGCCATCTTCATCAGTGACTGTATTGGTCTGAATTTGTCACAGTATATTTTCTTTTCTCTTGACACAGCTGCTACTCACACCGTGTTCAGGTCATTTTTTCCTGTGCTACCTTCCTCCGCGTTGTCCTGTTCTTGTTCAGCACAGCATAGTGTGCTATCTCTGGAGGACCTGATAGCATGGAGCAATTGCTGCCTCGGCTTCATTATAATGTGCACATATTTCCAATATCTACATCAAATGTGTCTTCAAAGCATGATTTGAAACCTTTTTCATTTCTAATGTGTTTAATGGTTTGAATGGGACTGTGTAGTACTCTGGAGCCTCATGCTTGTTTATTATGTATTGAGGGCTAGAAATTGTGCCTACATAATACTTCTCATAATTCTGTGAGGTCATCATTAATCCTATTTATTGATATGAAAACTATTCAGATTTAAGTGAATACCATTATCATACATGTAAATGTGGTGAAATAGACATTTCCTTGTTTCTGACTCCTTTCACAAGGCCACATTTTCTAGTCACGGAAGGACATACCATGATAAGAGGAGCACAGTCATAAAAGAGAAAGAAAAAGAGACATTGCTTTCTCTGCTTCATTTTAAGTAACCACATTTAGAAAAACTGCCGTTAAAAAAGTCAAATATTGGGCCGGGGATTTAGCTCAGTGGTTCTGCCACCTGCCTCACAAGCACAAGGACCCCGGATTCGATCCCCGGTACCAAAAAAAAAAAGTCAAATATAGTGGTTAATTTAAAATGCTATCTACTAACTTTATATAATGATAAGTATTTCTCTGTGTATCTTTCTTATATCCATGTTAATATTCACATATTTCAGATTAGCTTAGTTTAACCATCTTTCCACTCACAATGCTTTAAGGTTTTATTATTTTCTGATTAACTTGTGCTATTAGAAATGTTTCCTTTCTGAATATAATCGAGTAGTTGTATTTATAGACACTTCCTGCCAGATCTTTATTTTGAATTTTTGAAAACTCCCAGCTGGATTTTTAAAGCACTGTTTTACATGAATCAAAATAACGAGTAGAAAAAGGAATTAAACAAGAATACTTTCAAACTGTACATTTTCTGAGCTTTACGTGCAGATTAAGAAGTCCCATTCTTTTAAGCTCTTGTTTCTCCTTCTCCTGCCTCTCTATTGTTTTTGGTTTGGTTTGGTTTTTGTTTTTTAACCGACTTCCTTGTTTGGGGCAGATTGCAAGAAGGATTTTCTGTACAGTTAGTGTTTCCTGTAGGACCTGAAGAGAGAGGAAGCAGTAGAAAACACCCAGTGAAGTTTGTTCCACCTTATTTTTTCTAGATGTAGCTTGGTAACTGCCCTATGAAATAAAAATTTCTGACAGACATATGATAGCTGAATATTTAGTAACATACAGATAAAGCCTTGTTTGTTTACCCAGTATCAAAGCTCTTGCTATTTTCAGTTGACCAGATTTTCAGGTGTTTTTTAAATTTATGCTTACCTGAACATAAACAGATCGTAGCCAACAGGCTAGTTCCATTCTGTAACTACAAATTATTTTCTCCTTCCCTAGTAGCTGTGACAGTCAGACTGGGAATATCAATAGTTTCTGCAAATGTTATACTTATTTTCCCTGAGGAATAAACACTCAGTTACATCTCAGAGTTAAAGTCAGAGGGGGGAATTTTTTTTTTAATGCTGATGATTATAATAAAGGGAACCTGAAGCCAATGAAGAGGGGAAGAATCCAGAAAATGTATGTGTATAGAGATTGATATACATCATGAGATTTGTGATAGTGAAAATTAACTTGCTGATTATTCTATAAACATGAGGAGACATGTCTTGTTTCAGATACTAATAGCACTCCACCTTTTATTGACAAGAGTGTTTTCCTCCTAAGGCTAAAGATTAGTCACTAACTCTAATTACCAAGCCAAAATATTCAGTCCTCACAGAGTTTATCATTATCAGGTGGAATATTATATTGTTTTTATTTTTCTCCAAACAAACACTAACCAGAATGTAAGTGGTCTTCACATTGTCATCATCTATGTGCCTTAACAAGTTCTAAATACGAGAAATCTCATAAAAGTGAATTTAGTTTTCAGTAGAGAATGTAGTCAGGCACCATTCTGTAGATATTCTAACCATTTCCCCTCTTCACACAATCAAGTACCATGTGTTCTTAGCATCTTATTAAAGTGTGTTTACAAATATCATTAAAAATGTGACTTTTATTAGGGATTGAGCTCCTTTTCCGTTTTGTACATAATTCTAGCCAAGAAAAGTGACTGGATATTTTCTTCTGTTGGCTAATTTAGCCTCTTCAAATTTTAAAGTAATAGCAAGGTCTATAATAGTTGCGGTTACTGTTTTCATAAATGGGGATAGGAAAATAACAAATTTAGGCAAATATCAGTAAGATTCAGGAGCAGTAGAGGGAAAAACATTTCTTTGTGGCACTACAACTGGATCTCTTTGATAGGATTCAAAGTCAAAAGTACTCAGGGAGAATTATTTAAAGAAAGTCTTTGGGGCTGGAGATTTAGCTCAGCGGTTTGTGGCCTGCTTTGCAAATGCAAGGACCCGAGTTCAACCCCCAGTACCAGAAAGAAAGAAAGGAAGGAAGGAAGGAAGGAAGGAAGTAAGAAAGTCTCTATGAGTGATCAGGGAAATAAAATTATTGTAGACTGTGTAATTGACTCAAGAAATAAATAAGAGTGTAATACAAGATAGGTGTAATGTAATGGGAAAATAAAAGACTTTTTTTAACAGTCAGATTGCATGTATGAGGGAAGCCCAAAGGATTAGAAAAAGCTTCTTTTTTTTAATTTTTTTTTTTTTTTTTGAGACAGGGTCTCACTATGTAATTGAGACTGACCTGTAACTCACTATGTAACCCAGGCTGGTCTCAAACTCAGAGTGATCCTCCTGCCTCAGCCTCCCGAGTGCTGGGATTATAGGCATGTGCCACCACACCTGGCTAGAAAAAGATTTATGTAGACAGGAAATAAAATTTTTCTTCTTATTCTTATTTTAGTATTGGGGTAAATAAAATTACTTTAAAAGACAATGCTGATATTGTGAAATAAATTTAACATAGCATCTGTGTTTGAACAGCAATTAAGTTCTCGAGTTTTTCATTCTAATTTGAAAAGATTAACACATTTTATTCACATGTATCATAAGTGATGATTACACAGTAAAAAGTATTTCTGCAGAATCTTTGTAAAATGATGACAATTTTAGCCTTAAAGGATATTTCTGAAGAGGAAATACCACAACATATATAAAAGGCCACCTTGCCTTGTCTTTGTTTTTGCTTCCATACACCTATGTTTGGAGGACTGATGGGATTGAGATAAGCCCACATGGCATAGAGAGATGGGTATCTTTTGAAAAATATTCATGTTGTGTTCATCTGAGTCTTTTCCTAGGTTATAAGCAACCTACTTTGAGTTGTTTTGTTTGTACATTTATTCTCCATTAATCTGGAAAAAAAAACCACCATAGTGATTTATCCAGCTAGTTTTTCTCAGAATTTAAATTTTTCCAAGGTACAGTACTGTTACAGTGAACACAGAGTTGGCTTTTGTTCTGACCATTCTCAGAATATTATGAGAGTTGTTTTATTCTGAGTCATTTCAACGGTTAAAATGAGGTAGTACCTTTGTGGAGTTGGTCTACTTTTGAGTGCATATACTAGATCTTGTTTTGGAATTAAAATAAATTCCAGTAAGCATTAAATCCAGTCTTGTAAAGTATGGGGAAAGACTATTTTAACCCATTAAATAAGAAATACTTTATATAGATTATATATGTGTGTGAATTTTAATTTTTCTGGATATGAAACAGTAAAACCATCTGAACTATGTTTAATTTTCATTGTTAGTAGTCTTAAGAATATTTCATGGCTCCATGATAAAATACAAATCTTAAGCTCAGCAGTACAATGACACCTTGGTCCACGAACTTCATTCTTTCCATGATTCTGGTTGCAACCAAACTGACCAGAGGTGGCATTGTATAAAATTAATTCATTGAACTGGGAATACAAGTAGTAAATAAGATAGCTGTGGTCTCTAATCATATGTGGTTTTTCCAATTCTTATTATGTATGTAGATAAAATTTTCACTTTGAAGAAATTTCTCTATACTCTTGGAGATAAAAAGTAACTTGCTTTTAGCCTTGTATTTTTATAAAACTTTATGTTAAGAAAAGGTAAGTGTTGGACTTTTTTTCCCCAATCCTCTATATCCACCAGAAGGACACTTGCAGAAGCCTGCTAGATCTTATCTCTTTAATGTGAGGAGCCCCTTGGTTTTAATGCTTCAAATACAAATAATATTTCTTTCACAATAGGAAGTCATGTGCAAGCCACAGTTGATTAGGGGGGAGCTGGTTCTTTTATTTCCCTGGTTTGGACTGATATTTGATATTAGACCAAGCAAGTTAGAGCAGAATGAGATAGCCAGGAAACAATTCCTTTAAGAAGACCCTTGGGAAGATGAAGGAGGTGAACACCTGCTGCTTAAAGAAGCTCTATTCTTGATTCCAGCACAGGTAGAAGAGGTGCAGCTGAAGATCACTTACCAGTGTGTTCTTTGCAGGCCTGTCAACATAGGGTGGACTAATGAGCCATGCTAATGTGTTACGGAATGTTTATAGGGTTCACTAATGTTTTCTTTCTTAAGTTTGATCTAAGGCCACTAGAGTTGCATATTGTTATTTCTCTGCTCTAAAGGGAACTAGAGTTGAAATTTCAAAGATTTTCTTGAAAAGCAAGGAACTAAAGTGGTATATAACTGTAAGATGTGCAAAGTATTCTTATCAGAAAACTCAATCATGTAAACTAAAATACCTGGAACAGATGTCTTTTCTTCACCATAATCTTCCACTAATCTTATCATTTTCTCTCCCATCTGTTCCTACACTCATATTCTCTTCTCTGTTAACTGTGGATCAAGAAGACTTGGAGAGAGAAAAGGCATAGCAACTCTGCTGTTATGGTTTGGGTCTAGATGTCCCCCAAAAGCCTCATAAGTGGCTTTTTCAAAGGTGGCTGAATCTAGAGTGTGTGATGCTGGGATTAAGGGCATGTGATTACTAAACCAGTACACTGATTGGTTTGTCACTGCCCTAAACCCCATTGTCTGGATAAAGACTATTATGGTCCTCTTGTTGCTTTTGCTACTGAGTAGGCGCCACAAAGTTTTTCCTCTGTAACGCCTCTGCCATGTGCCACTCTGCCTTGGAGCAGTCCATTATGGACTGAAATCTCCATAAACTGTGAGCTAAATAAACTGTTTCCCCTTTAACTTTGGGGATTAGGTATTTTGTCTCAGCGACAAGAGAAAAGTAAGACATGTCCCTAAACTTCTTTTGTGTTTGCTTATTTTATATATTTTATCTTTCCATAGGGAATAATATTGTTTGATGTAATGGACAGAAAACAAATTTTAGTGGAGAAATTCTGATTTACTAATAGAGAAAGTACTATTTTCTAGGCATCTATATCCAGAATTTGGAGGAAAAGATGAATGAAAATATTAAATGATGATTTGAAACATGTAAAAAAGTGTGACTTAAAGGAGAATGTTATCATCTTAACATAAATTCATTGATAATAGATAAAAGATGACTCTATTATCTTCCTGAATTTTTTACAAGCATATGAAATTAAAGGTTTTATTTGCTTTTGATGGCAATTATTTTCTGCTTAATTGTTGTTATGTTGCTGTTCTTATAGCTCAAAGCATTCAGTAAACCAGGGTTCCAAGGTGAATGCATAGATTATACAAAAGAAACTTCTGATCTGACTTCATTTACACCATGTTCTTTGAAAGTTCTTCGAGGTTGGTAAGTCTGCTTGCTCAGTATTTTCTTTGTTACCTAATAAGTCAATTTCTGTTACATGTACAAAGATTTGGCTTGTTTTTTTTTTGCATATACTGTACAGTGAATTTTTAAACTTTTAGGCACTGCTAACTACTAAATAGCCTAGTTTTGCTGAATTTTTATGTGAGTCACAGATTACAGGGAAAAAAGTGCTTATTAACCATCTTTGAGAAGATTTTCTTAGAATATTTTCTAAATACTTTGAATGTTTCTATTATGTGTTCAGTATACAGCATTATAGAATACTATAAAAATAACTTTTTTTCCATATGAGACATATCACTTCTAATTTTATTTTTACTTTTTCATTTTTCTAAAGTAAATGTTATTTTAAGGCCAGGTGTTTTGGCACATGCCTGTAATCCCAAAACTCGGGAAGCTGAGGCAGGTGGATCGCTGTGAGTTTGAGACCATCCTGGGTTACATAGTGAGTTCCAGGTCAGTCTCAATTACATACTGAGACCCTGTCTCAAACAACAACAACAAAAAGTATATGTTATCTTGGGCCGGGGATTTAGCTCACTGGCACCGCACCTGCCTTGCAAGTGCAGGATCCTGAGTTCAGTCCCTGGTAAAGTGGGAGAAAAAAAAGTATTATGTTATCTCCACTTTACAAATGAGGAAGCAAGATTTACAGTTAGTTTCCCAAGGTTATATATACCAATTGTCAGATGAAGGATAGTTTTGGTTATTTTAATTTTAAACTCTGTATTCTTTGAACTGCATTGATATTTTGAGTCTTACATGTATATAAAACTATATGATTCTAACTAAGGGCTGAAATGTATTCTGTTTTTTTTATTTAGTAAAATATGCACAACTCCAAATTTACCATTTAACTGTTTATAAGTATACAGTTCAGTGATGTCTCCATGTTTTACATATCTACCTTCTACTCTATCAAAATCTCTGTATTTCTCCTTCAAATTATCTTGGTAAGTCAGTTTTCCTCCCTTGTTTCTTGAAGCAATAGAAACTAAGAACTCCTGTTTTCACCTGAGGAACTTCAGTTTCCCAATTACTTCATGTTTCACTGTCTATTTATTTCTAGTATTTACCATGAACCAGTCATAGACCAATTATTTTGTCCCTAAGTCCAGTTTAATATTTTTATTAATCTGCTTTTAATTCCCCCAGTCATTCTCTAGTTTCAGAAAGGTCAAATTCAGCTCCTGTTTTTCTATGCTTTATTGTTAGTCTGCTTTTTCCTATTCAGTCTCCATTGTGTCCTACTGTCTTCCCATTCTTCCTCCCTTCATTTACTCAGCCATTTTTTTTTCTTCTTATTTCCTATACCAGAAGTTGGCAACCTTTTTCTGTGATGGTGCAGCTAGTAAATGTTTTCTTCTTTGGGATGAATAGGCTCTCTTCCAGCTGCTTTAACACTGTTGTTAAAAAACAGCAGCCATCGGCAGTACAAAGTGCAGAGTCATGGCTCTGTTACAATGAAATTTCACTTTTGCACATAGAAATTGGAATTGTACATAATATTTACATGTCATAAAATAGTCTGCTTTTAATTTTTAAAACAATTTAAAAACTTGTAAACCAGACTTATCTTGTGGGCTGTATAAAAACAGATATTGAGGCTACAGTTTGCTAACCCTTAATCTATATCAAAGATTACAGTTCTGTGGTAAATCTAACCAGTGGATATTATTTGGTCAGGCTACACACTGTTAAAAGTTTTTGCACATCAAGACTTTGGTTTATGATATATTATTTCAGAAGAAATGTTTTTCATGGTCCCCTTAAAAAAACGGAAGATTTGATGACTAAGAAAGATTTCACCTTTGGCAGTAATTGCTGGTTTTTAGTGGGTGGAGAGTATACTTTACCGTGTATCACATCCACTGCTAATCTCATTTTCTTCTCACCTGTTACAGTACTCATGTGCATGACTTGACTGGCCACCTGCAGATACAGAAATTTGTGTCCCCTGCTTAATACTAATCCAAATATATCCTTTAAAGTTTAGTCGAAACCATTCTGTTAACCTTCATTCACTCTAAGCAGTCTTTCCCCTATTTCCTAAAGCTCTTCTGCTTTGAACCTCTTTGTATTTCTTCCTGTTTTATACTTCTAAACAGGTCATGAGACTTTCACAGCATTAAAACGTACACAGTGAAGTATTATAATAAGTAGACTATCTGTAACTCTTTAGAAAAAAGGAAAACATGGACGGATGTCCCAAAGTAATTTCTTTAGTATTATTTGACTTTCTTCATTAAAATATTTTATAAGATATATTTTCATTTTCTTATAAAAAGAATCATTAAAGTTTTTCTGGAAGAAAATCTTTTATTATCTAGGAAATGGACAACTACAACTTTATTAAAGAATTTAAGAATCATGGAAGTTGTGTAAGTACTTGGAACATTAGAGAGACCTGCCTAGAGCTCATTTCTATTACTTCCCAGCTATGTATTCATAAGCAAATCAGGTCACACTTCTCAGGACCTCAATTTCCTCATCCACAAAGAAAGAATAGCTATCTACCTCAAATGATTTTTAAAAACTAAATAAAATAATGTGCATGAAAGACATAGTCTCATGCCTTGTGCAATGAAAACTTTTGATAAATGTTGGCTAGAAAATGCTTATTGTGTAGAAGATATGACAGTAAATGTCAGAGAGGATATTTTGTGGTAATCCAAAGTTAACCTGGTATAGATATAGTACAATCTTAAAATACAGAACTGGAACTGAAACACACAAAAACTAAATTATCAATAGCAAATTAATTTTTCCCTTGGGCCCCTTTTCAAAGGAGAATCTGTTACTTTGCAAGTGCAAGGACCTGAGTTTGATCCTGGATACAAAAAAAAAGAATGTCTTAGTTGAGCTTCTGGTGAGTGTTGTAATGACGATTACTCACCATCAAGGATTCTAAAGGATTTTTTTTTTAAATTTCTGTTAGCTATCTCATGTGATTTTACATACTTATGTAATTTTAGAAGTCTAGCTCCTACACTTATCCACGTTGAATCATTAAAAGATCATTAAAGATAGTTTTAATTTTTCCCAAAATAACTTCTAATTTTTTCAAATAATCATCCCTATAATTTGATCCCAGTATATTGCTTCAGAAGGCACTAAATGAAAGAATATTTTTAGCATAATACAGATGTCGTCTTATTTCAAATTTCAGCCCTGTCTTTTAATAGGTAGGGGAATTCTGGACAAATCACTAAAGCTTTTTAATCCTTAGTTTTGTTGCCTATAAAGGTGAGGATATGTTTCTAAATCAAAGAATTTTTGATGTTCATGAAATAATACATGTAAATTTCCTGATATGGTATGGTAAGCAATCACTGGTGCACCAGTTTCCACAGCATGATGGTGAGCCCTCACTGCCAGCTGACTGTAATTTGGTTGGATATCTGCTTGTTTTACAGCTGGCTTCTCTGTTACCAAGAGGACATTTTCTATAATCAGTGTGTGTTAGAAGAAGGCCTCTATGCTGACCTTACTTCCTGTGGCTGCCCAACATCTGGAGTTACATCCCTTAAGCCTATTGACTATGTAAGTACTTTGCTGTAATTATGAGATTCTTCCTGGTCCAGTTTAAATGTGTAAGTACCTGGAATGCTTGAGAGATTTGGATGTGAGCCTAGTTCTACTACTTACCAGCTATGCAGCCCTAATGAAACTGGGTCATCTTTGTATACTTCAGCTCCATCATCTGTTAAGGAAGAATAGCGATATCTACTTCAAAGGATTCTTATAAGAACTAAATAAAATAATGCATGTGAAGGGCTTAATCCTTGAATAATGGATGGCAAAGTTGAAAGAAATGTTGTAAGGGGAAGTATCAGCATATGAATAATTTACTTACTGATTATAAAATTTAGTCTGCTCATGAAAATCAAGCAAAATGCAATTGATATTTCCTTATAGTTTTTTCCTCCCCCCACTTCTCTTGTGTCTTCTCTTTTGCTTAAATAGGAGTACACAACTCAAGAACTAGAGTAATAAAAGCCTATGCTTAAATAGTAGCTTGGTACCTTAATCAGTTTAGGCAACATTGGTAAAATTTTTCTTATCTATAACAAATTACAGTACCATATAAGATTACTGGAATATTAAATGAGATGGAGTTTCTAAAATGCCGAGCATGTGATAAGCCCTTAATGTTGGCTTTTTTTTTTTTCAGTTTTCATTTTTTTATTGGGATCACATGCCTTGTGCAGTTGACACATATACGTAACACATCCTAGGTACTTTTTCATCCTCTTTGTTTCCCCATCCCACTCCATCTCTTGGTCACTTTTCAATTTGCAAAAGAACTTTTTATCTCCTATTATCTCTTCTTTTAATTGACTCTTTATTATAGTTTGAGTTTCTCATATAAGAAGTCATGTGGTATTTAAACTTGTGTGTCTGATTTATTTCACTTAACATTATGCTCATTTTCCTACAAAATCACTAAATTTTATCCCTCTTAATAGTGAAGTACTATTCCATGGTATGTAAATACCACCTTATCAATTCGTCTGTTGGACAAATGAATTCTGCTTCTATAAACATGGGTATATATGTATTATTTCAATAGGATGTCTTTAACACTTTTGGGAAGATAACTATTGAAAAGGAATAAATAGATGGGTTGAATGGAATTTCCAATTTTAGGGTTTTTTTTTTGTTGTTATTTTTTGAGACAGGGTCTCACTATGTATGGACCTGGAACTCACTAGCCCTGGCTGGTCCCAAACTCACAGCGATTCTCCTGCCTCAGCCTCCCAAGTGCTGGGATTATAGGTGTGCACCACCATGCCTGCCTCAAATATATTTTTGTTTGTTTTCTCTTGTTTTGCTTTTGGTACTGGGAATCGAACTTGGGACCTTGTGCTATTGAGGCAGGCGGCAGAACCACTGCCCCCAATTTTAGGTTTTTTGAAGAATTTCCATATTAATTTCTATAATGACTGTACTAGTTTACATTCCCTACAACAATATAGAAAGGTTCCTTTTTCCCTGCAACCTCACCAGCATGTGGTGTTCTCTGATTTCTTGATGACAGCCATTCTTTTGGAGTAAGATAGAGTTTCTGTGTTAATTTGCATTTCTCTAATGGCCAGAGATGTTAAACATTTTCTCATATATTTATGGGACATTGGTACTTCTGAGAAGTATCTATGTATTTCATTTGTCCTGTTTTTGATTGGATCTTTAATTTTACAGGGTCTTCTTTTTTTTATGTTCTCTATATATTCTAGATATTAGTCCTGTCTCAGGGGTATCTGGCAAAAATTTTTCCCCATTCTGTAGGTTGTCTCTTCCTTATGTTGACTGTTAACCTTTGCTGTGCACTTTTTAATTTATTATGTCCCATTTGTTGATTCTGTTTGTGCAGTTGAGTTCTGTTTGGGAAGTCTTTACCTGTGCCTGTGTCTTCAAGAGTTTTACCTGTTTTATCTTCTAGCACATTATTTCTGTTCTAACATTTAGGTCTTTGATTCATTCTAATTTTAGTTTTTATTACATGGTGAGAAATATGGATCTAGATTCAGTCTTACACATGTGGATAGCTAGTTTTCCCAGCACCATTTGTTAGAAACTGTCTTTCCTCCAGTATATTTTTGACCCCTGTGTCAAAGATCAGATAACTGCACCTTTTGTGCTGATTCATTGATCCACATGTCCCCCTTTTTTTTTTTGATAGTACTGTCTCATTGAAATCTGGGACTGTGATGCCTACTACTTACTTGCTCTTGTCCAGGATCTCATGTGTTATTCTGTTGTTTGTTTCATAAGAATTTTAGGATTGTTTTCTCTAGTTCTGTGAGGAATGCTATTGATATTTGGTTGTGATTGTGTTAAATCTGTATATTGGCTTTGGAAGAATGGCCATTTTGGTTCTGCCTATTCAGAAACAGAGAATATCTTTGCATTTTTCTGATGTCTTCAGTCTCCTTAAGAGTACTCTAGTTTTTGTTGTAGAGGTCTCTTACTTCCTTATTTAGGTTAATTCCTAAATATTTCTTTTGATGCTAATTGTGAATGGTATTGTTTTCCTAATTTCTTTTTCTGGGAGTTCTTTATTGTTATATAGGAATGATACTGACTTTTGGGTGTTGATCTTGTATCCTGCTATATTATTGAATTTAAGTATTAATTCTAGGAGACTTTGGTGAAATTCTTTGAGTCTTCCTTGTAACAGAACATGTCATCTGCAAATAGTGATGATTTGACTTCTTCCTTTCCTATACGTATACCTTTTCTTTCTCTTTCCTAATTGCTGTGGCTAATGTTTTAAGTACTGTTTTGTACAGGAATGGTGATAGTGGATATCCTTATCTTGTTCTTGATTTTAAAGGGAAAGCTTTCAGATTTTCCCCATTTAATATGATGTTGATAATAGCTTTGTCTTATATATAAGGCTTTTATCAGATTGAAATGAGGCCCTATCATACCTATTTTATTCATGGTTTTTTATCATGAAACAATTTTGGATTTTGTCAAAGACTTTTTCTACATATATTGAGGGGATCATTTTATTTTATCCTTGCTTCTGTTTATGTGATTAGTTGAGTCATTCCTGGTTTTGGAATCAGGGTAATGTTAACTACCAGGGATGACTTTGAGAGTACTCCTTCCCTTTCACTTTCATCAAAGAGTTTGAGAAATAATGGTGTTTGGTCTTTCATAAATTTCTTGTAGAATTAAGTGCTGTATCCATCAGTGCTTTTCTTGGTAGGTTTTTTAAAGTGGGATTTTCTTAGTTGGTAGTTTTATTACTTGTGTTGGACTTCCAGGATTTTAACTATGATGTGTCCTGGACAGGTTATTTTCTGATCGTGGCTATTTTGGGTTCTATATGCCTCATTTATTTGTTCAATTCTTTTCCCGCTATTTGAAAAGTTTTCTGCTATTATTTCTGTAAACAGGTTATTTTATGCCATTTATACTGTCTTCTGATTTTTCACTAATTCCAGTTAATCTTAGAAGAGCCTTCTTTGTGCCATCTAATAACTGTATTCTTTCCAGGTCCACAGTTTCAGGAATCCAGCAAGTCACAATTTTCTCTGCCTACTTTATGACCTGTGGATCTGTGAGCCTACTGCCAACACCTTTCCAAAAGCCCCTCTGTCTGTGGCAACCATTCAAGCTAAAGAACATCCTTACTCACTTTGGTAGATGGGGAAAGCAATGAGACTCTGGTCTGCGATCCAGTTGCTCTTCTGAGAGCTATACAAGCTGGGCCTGGCTTCTCACCACATAACTCAGGGCCTATATCTTTCCCATCATGAGCTTAAACTTCTCAGGAGGTGTATGCCTAGTCCACACCCTCTCTGCAGTTATCTCCTGGGGCTGTCTCTCACCAAGTCACTATGGATAATATGGGAAACTAAAGTGAATTTTTCTTTTGATTGTTCCAAGTCTTAGTCTTAAACAAAATTCAATCCTTTTCAGAAATAGTGCTGGATTAAACAACCTCTAGCAACATGGTGGGTACTACACTGGATCCCTTCTCTTAACCACTGCCTGCTGAGTAAAAGGAGTCATTTTGGAGTACAACCCCATGCTATTTTTGCAGTTTACAGTAGCCATGGGCATTTCTTTGGGCCAGTGTGCTGCTGACTTGGTCTCTTGATTCCCCCTCAAACTCCCAATCCTGGGGCTTACTTTGCATTTGGAGAAACAGGCTCTTCAGGAGCCAGGGTAAGCTTCCAAAGTACTTCCTTTTTTTCTTGATGAGTTTCTCCAAGTTCTCTGTAGCTTCTAATTTTCTTATCAATTCTTTCTTAATATCCAGTGATCTACTTATTTTCTTATTGCCAAGTTGTCATGTTCCAGGTGTCTCGATTCCAGGTCTCTGAGAGGCTGAATTTTGCTGTTCATCACTACTCCACTGTATCCAGTGTGGGCTATTAATACCACGGTTGTTATTATAGCTGCATAAATAGAAAAGTAACACAACCTTTTAACTTTATTAGATAAGTCATACGACAGTTTGGTGTTCAGGCTTCCAGTATCAAGGCAAGGACAATGAATTATCTGGGTCACCTTGGAAACCCACATTTTTAGAGTAAGGAGATTCTCCTTTCTAATAAATGTGTTCAGTCTCTGAGAAAACAGGATCACTATTATGGGGTTATGAATGCTGTGCTCTGGTCTACAGGCTCTGTGCAGAGAAGTAAGGATCTGCAATATTTTCAAGATATCTAATTATGATTTTCTAGAGACCTATCTGGTCAAAGTTTGATATTCAGACAGAAGTGATTAGAAGTCCTATATAATAGTGGCAGGGACTCACTTTTTGGTTAGAGCTGATTTCAGAGATCATGACAAGTCAGGTTCTTTGATCTCAGCCTAAACAATGTCATCCTATTCCAGAATGCATTGCTGGATAGAGTATTCTTAGTAGCAGGCTAAGAATAGAGTCTTGGCTAAGGAACTAGAATAAAAATAGAGATCTTGGTCTGTCTCGGTGGCCCTGTAGACAATGACTTTAGTGAAAATAAAGGCCTTTTGATATATCCTATTTGTCTGAGGAAGACTGGTTTTTATTTTAAAAAAATGTGAGTTGGTAATCTAAAAGTTTTGATAATGCTGAAAAGGCATTGAAAAGCAGCCCACATTTATTGAGGAATAAATTTTCATAGTAATTTTTTATGGTCAAATCAATAGATACTTGGTAAAAGCAAGTTATAGGTCTAAATATTACCATCTTGAAATAATTTTTAGTACTCTTAATTTGGTGAACGCATTTTAGAGACTCAAATTAATGAATATAACCATTTTCTTTTAAGAGTTACAATTATTTTACATTCGTGAAGTATACAATGAATGATCAAACTTGGGAATAAAGATGTATGGACAGAAAGCAATGCTTTTATTTCAGTTGTCAGGTGCAGTTGCATGGCCTTAGTTTTGGTCCTGTGGAAGCTAGTGAGTGTGGATAAAGATGCCTGCTGGAATGGACTTGAAGCCTCTAGAGTTTTTGCTCAAGAACTAGGTAGAATATATTCAGTTTATGTTAAAGCAACACATTGGTCTTCTTAGTGCCTTTTCCTGGTATATTTTAAATATTTGAAACGTCTCTTTTGAAGATATATTAGGGCAGCAGGTTTGGTGCTGAAGCAGGAGTAAGAAATAACCTTGGACATCCAGCAAAGGCCAGCATGTTGACTTTAGAGGCCTTGGCAGGTAACATTCCCCTGGTGAAGTAAACAATGCTTCACCCTCAAGGCCCTTGACCAGACTTAGGGAGACTGATATGTAAAGCAGAAGGCTAATTTAGTAATCTGTAATAAGTGGATTCTAATGATTAGAATGTGTAGGGAAGTCTGTCCTGCATATTTTATTTTTCTGGAGGAGCATAGTATATTAGCTGTCTTGTTCTTAGGACCAAAATACCTGACAACAGCAACTTAGAGAGCTTTATTTGTTTCACAGTTTTAGATGATGTATCCCATGGATTTAAGGCGCCATGGCAGAGATAGCATAGAAGAGTCTGGCAAAAGAAGACTGCTCAACTTAGGAATTGATGTCTTTTTCTATAGATTTGTTAATACCACTGCCTATGGCACAAACCAGTGTGATTTTTGATTAATTCTCAGAAATGTTTCTGTCCAGTTGACTTTATGTATGTATATGTTAATCCACTGATTTTTCTTTTGATAGTTAAAACTGCAGGCTGTGGGTGTTCCTGCAGTTGACTTAGCTGGATATGTTGGGATGTAGTGCTTAGTGTCATATGGACTCCTATTGAGGAGTCCCAAGACTTCATATTCACACAAGATTAGTATGTTTTGCAAATGACATTTTGCTGCAGGCTAACTTCTGTTGGTACAGACAGATATTTCAGGTTAGAGGTCTCTAGATACATAATTTGCAGTGTTGGAATAATTTCACAGTGAAAGTATTCAGGAACCTTGTTTACTACTGTTTCGTGCTAATGTGACCTGGGGCAATCTTTTAATTTAACTGAGGTTCAGTTTACTCATCAGCAAAGAAACTGCTAGAACAGGTTTTTTTTCAAACCTTTTGCTTTCAGTTGCTTTCAAATCTGAACTGCTTCCAATTCTGTTGCAAGCTAGTATCCTCATATTTCTAACTGGACATGAAAATGTATCTGTCTAGCTGTAGGTATCACATAGTCTAGAGGAATAACACCATTTTAGCTTTCACAAAAATAGTATTATTTTTAGGTTCATAACATTTTGGTTTTGTTTTGAGACAGGGTCTTGCTGTGTAGTTCAGACTGGCCTTGAACTCACTATGTATCCTAGGCTGGCCTGGACCTCGTGGCCATGCTCTTGCCTCAGCCTCTGAGTACTGGGATTACAAGCATGAGCTAGAACACGCAGCCTTATTTTTCACTTTTGTCTCACCACCTGCAAGACAATTGTTTGTCCTGTACTTCAGATGTAAGTTGATCTTAGGTATGCTCTTAGGTGCACATTTGTTATATAGTTTGTTGTGGGATCAATCCGATGGGGGTACCTACTACTGGGGGAATGCCTATTTTCATGACAGTGGGAAAGATGAAGAGATCCCAAGTGCAGTTACATTAGAAGCTCCTTCTCAGATAAACAGCATTTACATTCTGTTGCAATGAGAAGTTATAAATCCAATCCTAAAATCTTTGGCACATAGGAATAGACTCCTTACCCTCCCCACTGAGCAGAAATGAAGTTGATAGTGAATGTTTCTAATCAACCAAAGTTTTGCAAACACACAGAGGTGTTTTCTGTTATTAGATTTTTGGAAATAAGAGATTATGAAATGTTAATAATCTTGTGCATATTCTTCTGTAACAGAGCCAACTTATTTGAAACAAGGAAGGAAGGAAGAGAAAAGATTGTTGAGATTAATTTTTAGTGACAGCCTGGAGGTGGTTTTGGTGGCTGAAAAAGTGAATGGCAGAAAAAAGGAGGAGCTTACCTCAGAATAAAATCCCCAGTTCCCTTTCAGAATACATTTATAATTTTAAAACATCAGTTAATTTAATATTGGGATTTTTATTTATTTATTTATTTTTGGTAATGGGGATTGAACTCGAGGTATGAAGCAACACCACTGAGCTAAATCCCTGGCCTTAATATTGGCAAATTTGATGGATCTATGTAAGTATTTGAAAGACATAAGACCAAATTAAATGGCCTTGTAATAGGAAAATGAACTAAGGGCCAGGGTTTTTATCAGGATCTTCATAAGTTATAACTGTATTTTTGGAAAAAAACAGGCACCTCATAATATATCTGTGTATCAGTTTCAAATCACTGTGGAGTGAGTGTCTGTTGATTTGTTTCTGTGCTTGCTTCAGCAGCACATATTCTATAGATTTTCTGTTTACAGGTTTCACAGACCTTGTTTTGCTAACTGTGCTTAACATTTACAAGATCTGTTAAGATGAAAGGGGCTTAATAGTAGGTATGATGAAGCTTAACTGTTTTGTTGAAATCAAACCCTTCTACATTTGGAAATAACCACACTGTGTGTAAAAAAGCAACAAGATGACAGGCTAGTGAAAATGACCGGGGAATAGTACCAGTTTCATGTATGAAACACAGAACTGATTAGAAATTTTGGAGGTGAAATTTTGCTTTTACCAAAGAAAACTAAAGTTGCTCAATCCTTTTTAAAGAAGTACAAATGCTGCATAGTAACAGCGTTGCTGAATGTGCATCTTATATTTATTCAGTCTAAAGTATTGAGCACCTACTCTATCACGTTTTGTGCTAAGCACTATTTTTAAAAAGAAAATCAGATAATAATAGATTCAACTCATATCAAATCCTGAGTAAATGTCTCCCAGAGATCCTTTTCTCTCCTGTTCTTGGATACTTCTATTATCATAACTTCTGCTCTCATCTCTCTCAAGGTAGATCATTTCCAAATCTGTAAGCAGTTGTGTTATTTTCCCAGATTCAAGTGGGTCTTCATCAGCACACTCTTCAGCATCCCACTTTGCCTCTTCTAGTCTTCTTTTATTCTTATCATTACACTATTCATCTGGTTAAACTACTAGTATTCATGTAAGCTAAGCTAAGTATGGCTGTTCCACACCTTCCTTTACTTTTTTTTTTTTTTTTTTTTTTTTTTTTTTTTTTTTTTTTTTTTTTTTTTTTTTTTTTTTTGGTGCTACTAAAGTTGAGCTCTGGGCCTTCACACTGATTTATATCCCTAGCACATTTGTGTTTGTTTTATTTTGAGATAGGATGTTGCTAAGTCACTACACTGCCCAGGCTGAGTTCAAACTTGAGATACTTCTGTCTCAGCCTCCCAAAGTGCTGGGATTATTGGGGCTCTTTCTTCCCAGTTATCAGTTTCGAGCATATAACCTTCCAATAAAATCTGAACTACTGAGATTGAGTCCAGCTTACATTTTCAATAATGCTCAATCTTCATCATGTCTCCTTTCATAAAGCTCCCTTTAGCCCCATCTTCAGTCTTGAAGAGATTTTTATCTGCCCTAAATATTTTCTCAGTATCTCAAGATGTTTCACTTTGACTTTCTACCTTTTGTCACACATTTATGAACTTGTAAAGTATTTTAAGTGCAAGAACTATATTTATTGTAGCTTTGAATTCACCATAGTTACGCTCTGCCTAGAGCTTAGAGCATAACTAATTCTGTTCATTCCATAGGAAAGGTTATACTTTGGACTTTGCATGAGCTTGTCTTATCTACTTACAATGTTCTAATCGTAGCTTTGGAAACAGATTTAAAAAAATAATTTATACCTACTGGCTATTAATGAAATGCTTTAACATCAAACTGGATAGTGAGCAAATAAAATAGGTACATATACAGATAAGCACAGGATACCTGAGCAACTGTTTATAATCTAAGGAGGAGATTAAGGTGAATTTTAGACCAGCATGTAGAACATGCTAGTACATTACTGGCCCAGCAGTGTTTTGAGTAACATACTTTTAGTGTGTTTCCATGGGAGCAATCATTTGCTTGTTGTTTCTCTAAGTGGTGATTTGGCAGGGAAATTTAGCCACTTAAGAAGTAATAATCCTGTCCTGGCAGCCATAAGCAGGCAAAGACACAACAAGAGCCTGTAGAAAAACTTTATTTATTGGTACTAGGGATTGAACTTGGATCTATCTATTTATTGGTACTAGGATTGAACTTGGATCCTTGCACATGCAAGGCAGGTGGTAGAACCACTGAGCTGAATCCCCAGCCCCTACAGAAAAACTTTAAATGCAGTTATGACATAAAAGATCTGAAGAAGCAGAATAAGAATGTCAGTGCTTTATTTAGAGCACAGGTGCTGAATAAGACACACAGCTACCAACAGAGGGCTATAAATTCAATCGTAGAGTGAAAGGAAACAGTGAGTTTATAAGGTTTAGAAGAATGTGCCCACTATTAAGTTTTTTAGCAGAATTTCTGGTAGTTAATAGTATTAATAACTATTGGGTACATTTAGAAAATGAAACCAAAAAATTGTGTAGTAAACTTCACAATACCTATGCAAGAGTTTGCTTTAAATTCAGGCAGAAGACAAAGGTCTCTTCTACCACCACATCTTCTCAATAGTACTAGTTCTAGCCAGTTTAATAATATTTAAATAATACAAGAAAATAAAAAAGGAAGAAACTATACAGATAAATCATTAGGGTAATGTGCATATTTAAAGTTGCTACATACAAAACAAATAGAAATTAAACTCTGAGGTGCTTAGGAATAAATCTAAGTTCTTTTAGAAAATTTTTGAAGGACAAAAACCAATCTTTTATAAAAGACTCAACATTGTCTAGATTGATACATTTCCATGCAAACATATACAGTTTTTGTTTGTTTTCTGAGTAGATGTGGATAAAACATGGCAATCTTTTCCTAAACTTAATAGGAAAAGAAATGGATCCAGAATATCAAGATAAATTTTTCAAAGTAACAGGTAGGATTACTATCCCATCAAACAGACTTAGGGAGAATACAAAAACAGCAGTAATAAATAAGTTAGTAAGTACTGGTTTAAGGACAGACAAATGAACAGTGGAATAGGGTAGTATATAAAATGATATATGTAATAATACGACTGTGGGAGATTACAGGAACAGCATCACCAATGATGAATATAAATGTACTGTATACCTAAAAAGTACCAATAAACTCAATGAGAAAAAAAAAAACTTAAGATCATAAGTCCAAATTAAAAAAAAAAACAGCATCTCAGTGGTGCTATTATTTAATATTAAATAGCATTGAGACAATTTGCTCTTTATATGGAAAACAACAGCCAAAACCTTACTTACACCAAATGTAAAAAAGCAAACTTTACAACTTGGAGGAAAAGATAGTGAACTATCCTGATAATCTTAGGGTGGTTAGATTTTTTTTTTCATCTTTGAGTTTATTGGTATATTTTAGGGATACAGTACAGTTACATTCATTGTTGGGATCTTGTACCTCTACATGACGTCTTGATTCTCATTTTTTTCTCCTTACCCCTGCCCTCCCTTCACCCCCTCCTCCCCTCCCCATCTACAAACACTTTATTTTC
>NW_022900936.1:42543139-42568777 GCF_012274545.1 Fukomys damarensis
TGTTTTTATCACAGTGGCTTTGTAGTATAGTTTCAAATTGGGAATTGTTATACCTGGTGCCATGTGTCTGTTGCCTAAAATGGCTTTTGCTATTCTAGCAAGGTCTCTTATGGTTCCAAATGAATTTTTGGATTCTTTTTTCTAGTTCTGTGAAGTATAGTGTTGGAATTTCAATTGGCATTGCATTGAATCTGTATAGCAGTTTTGGTAGTATGGCCATTTTCACTATGTTGATTCTTCCTACCCAGGAGCAGGGGATATCTTTCCATTTTTTTATATCCTCTTCAATTTTTTTTTTTTTTCAGAGTGCTGTAGTTTTCAGTGTAGAGGTCTTTTGCTTTTGTTAGATTAATTCCTAGATACTTCATTTTTTGGGATGCTATTGTAAAAGGAGTTTTTTCCCTTATTTCTCTCTCCGTGAGTCTGTTATTTGTGTATAAGGCTACTGATTTTTGGGTATTCACTTTGTATCCAGATACTCTACTGAATCTGTCAATTAAGTCTAGAAGTTTTTTGGTGGAGTTTTTTGGGTCTTCAATGTAGAGTATCATATCATCAGCAAATAATGACAGTTTAGCTTCTTCCTTTCCTGTCTTTACTGCTTTAATTTCTTTCTCTTGTCTAATTGCTGTGGCTAATGTTTCCAGAACTATATTGAAGAGAAGTGGTGATAATGGGCATCCTTGTCTTGTTCCTGATTTTAACATGAAGGTTTTCAGTTTTTGGCCATTTAATATGATGTTGGCTGATGGTTTTTCATTGATAGCCTTTATTAAATTGAGGTATAGATCATCTGTTCCAATTTTTTGCAGAGTTTTTATCATGAATGGGTGTTGAATTTTATCAAATGCTTTTTTTGCATCTATTGAGAGGATCATATGGTTTTTGTCCTTGACTTTGTTAATATAATGTATTACATTTATTGACTTTCGTATGTTGAAAGGGTGGTTAGATTTTTTAAACACAAAAACCACAAGTCAATTTAAAAAAAGCATGTTAGTTTCATGTTGCTGGTTATCTTAATCTGGTTTTTGTTGCTATAACAATACCACAAATTTAGTAATTCATAAAGAAAAAAGTTTATTTGGTGTATGGCTCTGAAGGCTGGGAAGTTCAAGATGCAGCTACATTTGTTAACATGGTTAACAGTGAATAGAGAGCTACATATATGAACAGTCAAATTTCAAAAAAAGGGCAACAAAAACTAAAGATTATAGTAACATTTCTATAAGTTTTAAAAACAAAGGATTCATAACTATTAATAGAATTATAAATGAGTATATGAGCTGCAAAGATTTACAACAACTTCAGCATAGTGGTTTCTTCTAGAGAATGGGGAATTTAAATTTGGCTGGATTTGATATTTTTTATTTTTAAAATAGTTGGTATATATTTTTCATATTTTTACTAATTTTACAATAATATATATTTGATAAAGAGCTAGAAGAGAGGAATTCTGATTCCCAACACACACACAAAATAAGTATTTAAATAGATGGAAATGCTGTTAACTCTGGTGATTGTTGCACATTGTATACATGCATCAGATTATCATCACATCTTTACCTCAGTATGTACACATTATGTGCCAATTAGCAATAAAATATATAAATGTAAAATTAAAGTATAATATTCCTCAGTATCGGGCACATGATCGTATATTGTTATTTTTCTTTTTGGAAAGTATTACAATTGCTTAAAAGAAAGTCCATAAGAAAGGCAGATCAATACTGAAACTGATTTTCTAGGCCAAAGAAGAGGCTCAGTAAGAAACACTATAATTGCTGGTGAAGTTTCATTTGGTGCCTGGTCAACCTTGGTTCAAGTCCTGAATAGAATCTGAATGACTCTGAGCATGTATGTGACCACTCTAAGCTTCAACTCTGTCCCCTAATAAAGTGAGCTGATGCATGTGAAGCTTTGGCACGTAAGTGCTCAGCAGTGTTTTAATAGGTCATCACATAAAACAATACTAAGCACATATTAAGCATTATATGGGTTAATTGTTCTTACTGGTTATTGTCATTTAAATATTATTTTAGTTGTTAAGGTAAAGAAGGGACGACTTAAATTTTTAATTAAAATGTTTAAAATTTTTCATTTATATAATTCATTCAAATATTCTTTTTCTTTCATAACCATGTCTTTTTAGAAGCCTATCCTCTTTGCATGGCAGAAATGTCCTGTTAGCACTGATACCTAAGAACCTTTAACTTCATATGGCCTCCATTATTTAACATGGATGGAGGCCATGACATTTGTAAAACTCAAATTGTAATAAAATTCCAGTAGTTCATATTTTCCTTGGAAAGTTCAGATCACTCTTGTCATGTTCAGTTTTGAATATTTTTATATGTCTTCCTACTTTATTTGGGAAATGTATCAGAAAAATATGATTTCTAAAACAGTTCAACATTCTTTATGCAAGTACACCCCATTATCCTAAGTGTTACGTTGACCTTCCTAATTTTTCTAACTTTTCAGAACATTTATAAATCAAGTGCATTTATAAATTTAAATGTATTTATAAATGGAAACAGGTTAAATTTGAAGAATATTAAATATACACATCAAACATTCAGAGGGGGAACCTTTCAGTTTAGAAATACTAATAATCAAATGTAAAATATGATAGTTTGGACTACGTGATGATAGCCTTTTATTTTATTTTTTTCAGCTTTGAGTTTATTGATATCCTTTTATTAATGCTTCTGCCTTATGTTTCTTGTCAATTTGTCTAATAAGTTTAAGTACTTACTGATTTATATATTCTTAAATTTTTAAAAAATATCATCTTAAACATTTTCATTTTTTTTCTCAATGTCCTTATCTTATTTCTTTGCCGCCGCCCCCACAACACCGCCTCACTGAGGATGTAACACAGTGTCTTCACCCTGTTACCTGCCCAGCCTCTTTTTTGTTTTGAGACAAAGTCTTACTAAAAGTCACTAAATTACCCAGGATGGGTTCAAACACAGCCTCCCAAAAATGCTAAAACCATAGGTATTTGCTGCCATGTCTGGCTCATTTTGTTGTACCAGGAATTGAACTCTGGTCCTTGTGCTTGCGAGGCAGACAGGTGGAACTACTGAGCTAAATACCCTATCCCCTGTTTCATATTTTTAAAAAACAGATATTTAAATAACTTTTGTGGTTCTGTCAGACTTTTCTTGTTTCCTTAGGATAAATTTCTAAATCTATAATTGCAGGTCAAGGGAGTCTGATTGTCAGCAGCAACTTTTTTTTTTTTTCAGCTTTAATTGAGTTTATTGGTACATTTTAGGGATACAGTACAGTTACATTCATTGTTGGGATCTTGTACCTCTACATGACAGGTCTTGGTTCTCATTTTTTCCCCTTGTCCCTGCCCTCCCTTCACCCTCTCCTCCCCTCCCCATCTACAAACACTTTGTTTCCATCTTTTCATTATCTCACATTTTTTTCTTTTCCCTTTTTACCCTTCCCCTGCCCGTCCCACCTTCCCTACACCTTTAGCTCCTTTCTTCCCATTTCTCAATGTCAGTAATCTTATAGTAGCAACCTTTTGAAAACTATCTTTGTGGGCATTTCACACACACACACACACACACACACAAAAAGGATGAATGCATAGATTGTTCTCTTTTGCTTAGAATAATACAAAGCATTCAAATTACATTTCATAGTAGGCTTTTAATATTCTCTCCTTTGGGATACAAAAGTTGTATCATGTGATGATTAAACCTTTCATGTGGGTGTCCAACGCTTCACTGGGGAGTGTTGCTGATTGTGACCCATTTCCCAGTTCCTTGTGTATCTGTCTTTTTTCACTAATCAATAACTCAAAAAGCAGATGTACTGGTAATGGTAAGCTGATATGCTGTCTAAAAAACTTGAGGATGAGGATGATGGTAAAAGCCCAACAATCAGGATTACGTGAAGATTTTGATTGTCTCACTTTTGTAGTCACTTTGAGTTTATTCTATGAACTGTTCGAATACATCTAATTTTTATTTCACAGATAGCAGGAGAGAAGCCTGATCTTGTTTGTGGTCACTCAGTGACTCAGGAATTTCTGTTCCTAGCCTTGTCAGTGATATTTACCTAGGGAAAAATCAATTCTTCTTGGTGGGCTTTTCACTTTCAGGTTACTGTCTTACTGCTAGTGGTTGTTATATTCTTTTTCAATGACCTCTTTTCCCTAGATCTACACTACCCATTACCTTAGCACTAGGCATATATGGCTATTTAAATTTAAATTAAGTAAAGTGAAGTCAGGCCCTTAAGTCACATGAATATGAACAACATATCAGGTTCATTGGCCACATTTGGCTAGTGGCTGCCATATTGGAGAGTACATATATATACCAATTCTACTGCTGCAGACAGTTATAGCAGACTGTTCCTAAGACCTCTGATGAACAGCAGCAGCCTTGGTCACATAATCTAATGAGAAGTTTACTCATGTACTTCCCTATTGTAAATGGAAAATTTTTAGCATCAATTTCCTGACCTTTTATTTCACGGGAAGTGCATATCACCATGCTCCCAGCCACAACTTTCTACCTTCCTTCCATTGCTTATTCCATGTTAGCCTTAGCATGTTCACTCTATCACTGTGATTGTTTTTCAGGCCTTCTTCTAACCTTGCCTATCTCCAGTTTCAGGTCTGGTTCTTTGTCTTCAAATATTCTGTCAATATGCTGGTACTGTTTTTTTTCCTGCCTTTCTATTCTTCACTCATGTTGCCAGATAAAATGCCTGAAGGCCATTTTAAGAAAAACTCACAAAAGTTGCTGTATTCCCAACTGATAGTCCTGAATAATGATTTATATTTATTTTTCAGAAAATTTTAATGTGCATACAAGCACCTACATATAGATGCATAAACTTTCCTTTTCTATAAGTGGGAGCATATGAAATAAGCTAGTTTACACTATTCTTACTTTGTATTTCCCACTGAAGAACTTGGCAATCATTCCATGAAGAGATTTTTTTTAAAATAGCTGTGTAAAATTCCCATGAATGCACCATGATTTATTTAACCAGTTTCTCTTGAAGGGCATGTAAATGATTCCCTATTTTTCACTATTCCAAACACTGATATAAGAAAAAACTCCTTCAAAGTCATTTTGCTCTTGCAAATGTATCTGCAGGCCTCTGGTGGGAGCTAGTTTTTTGATGGTTCTAATGTGCTGCTTCTATATCTCTAGTTATATACATTTCAGCCCAATCTTAGTTCTTACTTAAAAAACTTTCAAGGACACCCCTTAAAAATTAATCTGTCTCTGCCTTGTCAATGTGATGAAGAGAAGGAGGCAGCTCAATGAACAGTGAAAACAGTGGAAGCACTTGACGCTGGCCTCTTTTCTAGAAAACTAGTCTAACACGTCCATTTCTGTCTCCCTTGGTTTGTAAAGTGCCTTCCTCTATTCTCTATGGGGCCTTCAAATCTCTTGTATCCTTTGACACTGAGTTTACACCACCATGTACATACAGCTTCCTCGATTCCTTTCCAGCTACTAAAATGATCTGGCCTGAGTACTCTAACTGGATGTATTTTTTATACCCTGAATTACATTATTATATCTGTGTAATCCTAAATTAGCTACTAGTTAGTAATGCCCAACATAATGATGGTGCCTTGTTTTGATTTATCCCCCAGAAATCTATTATAGTGCTTTTCGTGTACTAATGAATGAAAAAGAGCCTAATTAATTCCATTCATTTCTCATGAGAGCTAATAATTTTAATGAAGAAATTACCCTGTTCCTGTGCTTTTTATCTCCTTCCTTGAAATGTATTTAAGAGCACAGATCCATGAGGTCTTGCATTCCAGGGACTAGTTTGATATCTTGAGAAATGAGGGTACCATTTTGGTCCATTCTGTTGCCAGCTAAAAGCACATGCAACATCAGTGTATGGTCTCTATTATGACACGAGACCTTAATGTGTAATTTGAAACTAGATGTCCCTTTTTATTGTATTTTTATGAGATGAAGATTACTTTCCTGATAACTTGTTTACAAAATGAATATAAATTACCAGTAGTGTCTAGGATCTCCTATGATGTTTTGACTGTAACATGTTTAGACAGTAAAATAGTAAATGCTGCATTTGTGAATAAGATGGGCCCAGGGTACCTTGTGTTCCAACTAGAATAGCACTAAGGCATAGCTAACTCCACACACTGACACTTTATCCTGTTTTTGGCTATTAGGTGTTTGAAGAGCCCTCCATCAGCCTTTTTGCCCTGGAACACTGTGAGGGAAGAGAATTACATCTTGAAGAGGCTGTAAGCTCTGCTTTGAATAAGGACCTGCATTTTTACACCCAGTCTGTATGGGTGAAAAGTGGACTGTAAGTACAAGAGAAGAGTATTTTCCTATTGCTCTTCTTTTGATCTGATCATGTCCTTACTCCTTTTCTTTCAATGTAGTAACATTAATTTTTGTTTTAATAAGAGAAGACTAAACAATTTCCATTATGGAATAGCATGCAGTGGCCTGGGAAAAAGAAGAGCTGCCATCTCATCATAACACATCAGAGTAGGTCAACTAGATTTCTTTTAGGAGAAATTCTGTTAAACTGAGAATTTCAACTGTGCAGATTATTGCCTGCTTCAGGCAAGTGACTGTTTTCAAGACTAAGACTGCTGTGTTCTACTTTGACAGCATGTTTATTCTAGAGCAATTCCCTCCAGTGTAGTCATTTTTATGTGGCATGCAGTGGTTGACCTAGCCTGCCTACCACTGTTTGTTCATTTAGGTTACTAGTTAGGAGTGGATCCAGGTTGAATAGGGTCTGTACTTTCACAGTTTGGGAAGTTGCCTTTAGGAAAAGAAATTTGGCATTATTAACATGGAAATTAGTATTGAACTTCCATGATTATTTATAACAAAAATGGTGAGAGGTCTGCAAGCAGCCCTGAGGTTGGATCTGTGTTTCCTTCCTGAAAGTCTACCTCTCAGGTCATTTCAGAAGTTTGCCACATGTATCTGCTTGCCCCCCACCCACCTGCACTGCTGGTGTTTTGGTCCCAAAACTCAACTGAGAAAACACACACACACACACACACACACACACACACACACACACACACACACACATAGCTCTCAGTAATTGATATAAAATGGCTGTTTTAATTCTTATAAATTGTGTGATACTCAACTTTTTATATTACTTTTGTTGATGACTGCCACATATTTAAATTAAAAAAGTCAACTGTTAAAATGGCTTTTTAAATATTTCCATGTATAACAATTTAAATTTTCTTCTACAGACCATTTCACATGGTTGATATTTATTAAGCTGATTCACTCTTAAGCATAAGATTCTATTTAGTGAGTGCATTTGAAGTGAATTTTACATCTCTGTGAATAGGATTTTCAGAACACTCCTATACATTTTCTATACATTCTGGAGTGAAATATATATTTGACATACAATTGAAAATGTCTCCCTTTATTTTTACTCTTTTCTGGAAAACTCATACAATTTTAATTCCTTTATTATCTTTGAGTTATCTGTCATTGAATCCAGATCTATATAAGAGAATTGGTAAATGGATTTAAGAATGCTGAGGTCTGAAGATTTTCCTATACAAGTGGTTTACAGGATGCCATTTAGTGCATACCAGATACCACAGTGACAAGTTGCAATTTTTTTTAAAAAAACCCCATTATGTCCTATCTTTGATATGTGAAGGTACTAGGACCATGCTTTCATACATCATCCCACACAGGTTTTCTACTTGTGGAACTCATTAAGATCAAGCTATAACGAGGCACAGTTACTAAAAATCTTGCCTAGATTTTATAATGACACCTTTTCTACCCAATTAAAGAATCTTTGAAGATGCAGAGGTAGTTGAGCCTGTCTGTGGCTGTGGATGCCTTTGTATGGAAATGACAGTTTGTATTTGTGCAATCCAAACCCTGCTTTTTCTGTTAGAATAAATACATCGTTCTATTTTTTAAAAACTACAAACCTAGAAGTTGTGAAAGAATGAATGAAAAGTACCAGGTACTTTTAATGAGGTTTTCCGTAGTGCACTAATTTTTTCCTGCTTTCTTGCAGGTGGATAGCTTATGAAGGATCCAATTTCTTGGGAAGACAAATCCTACTTGAGCCTAATGAGATCCCAAATTGGACAGCATTCAGTGGCTGGAAAACAATTGGTTCTCTTCGTCCTATGAAGCAGGTAAGGAACAGTGAAACAAGATCTAAAATAGCTTCATTTGTCTTGCAAAAAAGGTCATAAGCCAAAGCATCTGAATATTGTCCACTTAGTTTACCATTTATGTAGAAGGGGGAGTGGATAAGTATCCAAGAATCTTGTGGGCTTTAGCCAGTTCATAAGATTGTATCTAAGATTTACATTAGATTTTATCCCTGAGTCCAAATTTTTATTTGCTATGTTCACTTTTCATGGAAAAGTAACATTGTAAACGCTGTGGCAAACTATGAAACAAGATTGAACTTTGATACTCTATAAGTTTTATTTTTTAGCATTTGGATTTTTTTACTTACTTATGTAATACTCAAATTGGATCCTGGCAATTTAATTAAAATAGTATTTGTTGCACACCTACTGCTTGTCAGTCTACTGTTCAAAAGCTTCCCACTGCACTTAGGATACAATCTACGCTCTTCAGCTCCCTCTGCTTCTCCAACCTCTTCTCCATGGGTCTCCTCCTCAATCACATGGCTGTGTCACATGCACCTAAGTGCAGAATACCGTCCTATTCAGGCTGGAAACAAGGCTATCCCAGCATAGATTGTTCTCTGTCATTCTTCACCTGGGTAGTCATCCTTCTGAATTCAGTGTGTCAGGCCCTAACAGATACCTTCTATCCTATCTCAGTCTAAATGGTATTCTAACTTTTTCTACAGCACATTGTATGTAGTTTGCAACCACCTAAGTACCATTGGACTGGGCTTGTTCCCAGTGTGCTGGAAACTCCATCAAGGCAGTGGCCACACATATTTTACTTACTACTCATTCTCTAGTACCAGTTACAATGTCTGACATTTTGCAGGAACTCAGGGATCATCTGAAGGAATTAATGTTAAAATGGTAAAATGAATGTTTGCTATCATAAAATGTGTAATGGAAGATATAAGGATAAGTATGATTTCTGCCTAAATAGTGCTTATATTTTTTTGTTAGGTAAATGTATCTAAATAAGCTTAACACAAAATGCAAAACAGTATATGATCATCAAAAAGCCACAGGCAATATCTGGGTCAAGGAGGAAAGTACCAACATTTATAAGTCTGGTGACATGGGAAGCAGGTCTGTCAGGTCTGATAGCTGGTGGATATGCCATCTAATCTCTTTAGAAACATTTTGTCTCTTGATTCTGACAAAAGTACTTTGAATAGAAATTATTATTCCCATTTTCTAATTCCAAAAATAAGGCACATACAGGTAAAGCACACTGATAAAAGCAAATCACGTTAGACTCAAGATTTTAACCTGAGTCTATTATGTTCTAAAGTCTGTGATCTTAACCAACCATATTATGCTTTCCTCCAAAATAAGATCAGCGTTTACAAAGTGCCACCATATATTCTAGGCAAGAAGCTGAGTACTGCAGTGGTTATAAAGTGCGAACCTGACACATTGTAAATAAAAAATTCACTTGATGATCTTCTCTTGTTGTCTCCTTCACACACATAGGCATATACACCATGTTCATTCCCACCACTCTTGCCTTCCCTTTGTTCAGATCCTAGCTCTGCCATTTGCAAGCTGTGATTTTGGCAAATCACTTTTCTTGGCACCTTAGTGTTCTCATTGGTTAAACAGTGACCCGTGCTTATACCTCATTGTGGGGATTAAATAAATGTAAAGGGTTTCCCAAAACACCTTACTCATGCTACTGTGGCAATATATTTTGAAAGATTATTATTCAGTGTCCCTTGAGAGTCACAGGTGCTCTAATAAGTTATACGAAAACATTTGTGACTTTCCTGGCACAAAGTGTGTGGTGTCAGAATCTTATGACCTGTGAATCTTGCTTTTATTCCTCTCTCTCAATCCCTGGAATGATGTATAACCCAAATGGAAAGGTATAGGGAAAAGCAAGGTAGAAGCAGGAAGTCAGTTTAGCTTTTCCTACTACATAGTAATTTAGTTCCTGTTTCAAAAACTTTAGTAGCCAAACTTAGCACTAAGTATTTTCTTGTGTGCCTGTCTGCCCCCTGCCCAGGCCTCAAATGAACTACACCACCAGATCTATTTTCCTCAGTTTTGACAGTGGTGACTCCAGTCTGTGAAAGAAGGAAGTCCCCCCCCACTGTTCAGCATATTGAAATAAAGGAGTATCTGGACAAATAAAAATGATATTCTTGCACTATGCTTTAGGAACTACCTGATTCCTGCTGATTAAAGATTTTAAAATCATGTTTTAATACATTCTTTCCCAGCAAAGGAATTTGGGGTTTTTAAAATAGTAATTTGTAGGTTACATACATTTAACTACATACATTTTACTTACATTTTACATTTAACTTTTAAGCATATCAATACTGCTTTGGTTCATACTCTTGTTTAGAAACTAAGGAATAAAATATAATCCTCTTTGCCATCGGGAATTAGGAAGTCACCTAGGTACTTGTAAATGCATGTCTGTATTTTTAAGTATAATTACAGTGAAGTCAAACTACAAATATGTAGTAAGGGTAATTAATACCCTGCTTGATTTAATTGATTAAAACTGTGATGTTCAGCTCTACAGTAATTGGAATTCTGTCATTTGTGAAGGTCATACCTATTTTCTTATATGTACAAAGTAATGACCTTATAACAATGATATACTGAAGCAACAATTAATAATTGCTGTAGGGGACCTCACTGAATTGTAGAATTTTAAGTGCATTCTGGGTTACATTTTGAATGTGAAAGTAGTTGAAACATTTGAAACATTTTGCAAGTAGATGCCTTGTTCACTAGCTTTAAATGACCAAATAATTTGCCCTTCTGTTTGTTCATTTAAGTGCTCAAAATGTTTTATTTCACTAGAAATGTTAAATCTGGTAAAATCTAACTGGTTTCATGTTGATGTGTCATGTTTCAAAAGTATGGTCAAACATACCAGGTTGTACTGATGTAGTGCTTAAGTGTGCTTATTAAATAGCATACTTTTTATTACTTAGCTATGGTTCTAATTTCAGTGCCAACAATCGGTTAGCGGAGGGGCTGTTCTGTTTTTATTACATTGAAGCTAGAGGCCTAAAACATGGCACTCAAGAAATGGTTTCTATTGAGCTCTGACCATATGCCCTGCCTTTTCATTGTCTTCTTACATTGCCAGCCTTTGTCTTACAAGTAATTAGTGCTGGGTTGGGGATTATAGCTCAGTGATAAAATGCTTCCTTAATGTGTGGGAGGCCTTGGTTCAATCCTCAGCAATGAGAGAAAAAAAAAGTTGTATATTCCCACATAGGCCTTAGCCGTCATATTAAGAGGTATGTTTTTGGTGCAAACAGGTCTGACTCCACACCAGTGTTAATCACATTTGTAAAACTAAGTCCATAATTATATTTCCTGAAAGGGTGAGTCTGGTTAATTCTGGCAACTAGAAAATATTATTTAATACAATACAGTACTAAGGGCTCAATAATTATGAGCTATTATGCTTAGTGAGAAGTTACAGATTTAATATTTTTAAACTTCCTTTATATATTCTAGGCCAAGGAGATGAAGTCCTTTGTTACCTGATTTCTGAATAACAAAAGTAGTGATTACGCATACATGGTCTCTTCCTTTCAAGCCTATAAATGTTGTAGGTAAACAAAGAGATTACCACATCTTCTAGGACCCTCAGCTATCTGGACCTTCCATACCAGTCATTTTGCATATTTCATCATAGCTCAAGAAAGTACATTACTGCATTTGTCTTCCCTATGCTGTTACAAGGTCCTTGTAGGTGGTGTCTTGCCTTTATTCCCACTCCTTTCTCAGCAAAGCTCTGACACATTACCAGATGAAACTCAAGTTCTGAATGCTTCACTGCCATCCCCCTTGCCATTCTAGTGAATGAAACAATTGCCTTTTACTCTTTCCAAAGGGGACTTCTCAGAAAATAGATTGTATAATAAATCTTTGTGCTTAGTTGTATAAGGACTTATCAGCAGAAAATATTTATATATAATTAGCTGAAGAAGAGTGGAGTTATGTAAATAAGATCGCCTCTCCACTTCCCAGCTTTCCTTTTTTGAAGGATTATATTCAGAATCAAAAGTTATTTGTAAATGTTTCCTTTATCCTTTTACAGCCTGCAGTGTACATCAGAATAAAGAACCGAGCCCAGGATGAGTATCTGACAGTCACTGGAAATCTAGCTGACACAAGGGCAACATCTGTATGCATCTCTCCCTATAGTGGAAAGAATACTCAGATCTGGCACTACTGTCGTGGACTCTTTAAATCCAAGGTACCCCACTTTTTGATGTTTTGTATTTTTATTTTGGAAAGTAGATTCTTGCCAAATCAACTGGCATAAATAAAATAATTGACTTCCTAGGTACAGTTTGTTGTATGGTCACTAAAATACTACTTGATTGTTATGAAAGCATTTAAGTAAAATGAATTAGGATAATCCTTTGATCTAGAAAATGCAATTTCAAGTTTTAAGTAAAAATTTCAAATTTTAAGTAAAAACTGTCACATACTGTAGATATGCTTAAGTAAAAAAATTTAAAACCAGTTATGTAAATCACTATGCAGAGAGGTAAGTTAATTAGATATCTCCTAGGCAGTTAAGACAGGGGCTAGCCCTGGAGGAGCCAACACAGAGGATAATCAAGACACATTCACTAAAGGCCAAACTGTAAAAGAAAAACTACCACACCCGTGGAGGATAAATAGCAGCGACTAATATTGTAATAGGTATCAATCACCTCAGTGGGGGACAAAGATCTTAGAAAGATTCCTGACTCACTCCTTTCCACCAAAAGTCCTTGCCCACTTCCTCATATGCTTGCTACATGACTTGTTTCCCCATTGGGTCCTCATTTAATCAATATTACCTGGGTGACTGTACTTGTAATCTTATTGGTTGGTCATGGTTTTGTCCCTCATGCCCACTTTATAAATTTCCAGTGGGTCTTTAGTTAGCTTTGTACCCACCTCACCACATGGCTTTGCTGTATAAAATATCTTTGAAAAGTGGGGTGGGTGGGCAACCCACTTTTCCAGTCCCCCTTCTGTCTTAGAAGCTTCCTTTCTCTCAATAAATTTTTCCTACTCTTAACCTCTGTTGTTCCTAGAATTCATTCTTTGATTTTAGAGAACATGAATTCGCATTTTAGATATCTAGAAGTTTTGGGAGTTACATCTCTTCCCCCTAAATCAGTTGGATATGAATCAGAACAATATGCTTTTTGAGACATTCCTCACTTGTCAGATAGCATCAGCTGTCTATGTGGTTCCAAACATGTTGAAACCCTTTTGTTTTCAGAATATACAATAAAGTAGTAGTAGAAGTAAAAAGCTATTATTGGAAAAAGCTTAGACAATAAGATACAGGTTTTATTCTATGTTTGATGCTATGGGAGTAAGGTATTACTATAAAAAAACTATCATCATTATTTTATCTACTCATGCTTCAAAAAATGAAAAGTATTTAAAAATAATTATTGGCCGGGCATGGTGGCGCATGCCTGTAATCCCAGCACTCGGGAGGCTGAGGCAGGAGGGTCACTGTGAGTTCGAGAACAGCCTGGGCTACAAAGTGAGTTCCAGGTCAGTCTCAACTACATAGTGAGACCCTGTCTCAAAAAAAAACAAAAAACAAAATAAAAATAATTGTCCGTCCTTTAACACATCACAGGCTATTTTTATTAAAAAAGAAAAAAAGAAAAAAAAAAAAACTAAGCTCCTCTTAATCCACCTTAAACCAACAGGGACTTAACATTTAATTCCAATTCAATAAACTTTCACTGAATATCTGTTGTCAGATGTGCATATACTTTTAATAAGTACAAGTGGACATATTGGTGCATGCCTATAATCTTAGCATTGAGAGAGGCTGAGGCAGGAGAGTTAAAAATCAGAACCCAAGTTGGGCAATTCAGCAACTTAAAAGACCTTGTCTCAAAAATTAAAGGGCTGCAATGTAGCTTAGTCAAAAGCCCGGCATTCAATTCCCAGCACCTCAATTAAATAATTAAAAAATTCAGGTATTTGGGCCTCTGTTTCAGTTCCCAACCATCTCAATTCTAGCCATAAAAACTTAAATTTTTTTAACTGAAATTATTACATATTTTTTTAGCTAAGACACAGCCAACCTAATGTGTATAATGTGTATTATCTGTTCACCTGAAAGAAAAGGGACCCCAAGTACTTTAGCAAGTTGAATACTTTTAACAAGTACACTACTGCCATTAATTTCTTAACCTTTCCAGGCTAGTGACACATGTCTTGATGTGATCGGTGGCCGGGACACACCTGGAGCTAAGGTGGCCCTATGGACTGAACATGGACAGTTAAGACAGAAGTGGAGACTGAATAAAAATGGAACTATCAGCTCTTATCTCAGTGATCAACTTGTCCTTGATGTTAAAGGTAGGCCTCCGAACATACAGTGTTTTATGCCCTGGATATCAATTTATGTTCAGTTCTCCCCTTTATGGTAAAGAATACCCTGATTATGTAAGAGAAGTCACTTATAATTATGCTTGAAAAAAGTTAAAATGTACAGTTTACAAACCAAACAAATAGCTATGTGGATCAATCAGCAAAAGTCCAACTCTGGGCTTATCTTTTGTTCATAAATAAAAATTATAAAATTTTCATTTCCAACTGTAATTTTCATGAACTCTGAGAACAAGTCTTAATTAGAAGCATCATAAACCATAAATGAAATGTCACCTGCTTCATAGAAGCTTGTCTAACTTTTTGGCCTTGAATTTCCATGGTTCTTAAAAGCCCTCAGTGAAAATTTATGGAGGGTATCAATTAACCTTGTTTTTTAATCCAATGAGGTCGGGGCCATTATTGTTCATGGCTGTTGCTTTAATTGGGTTAGTCAGAGCCACTGTTGGTGTAAAAACAAAAACACAGTATCTGACACCCAGCCAGAATTCTTTCAGGGCACTTTGCTCTAACATATATTACATCTTTTAGTTTTTCAGTTTGAGTCATAATAAGGCCCAATTTAAGGGGAATGATGGCTATGCCTGTTCACACTCAGTTTCTTGTTTCAGACCACTCTGTAAATGACATATTAATCTATTTTAAAAGTGGGCTGAACAAAAGCTTGTGAAAATTGTGAAATTACTAAGCACCTATGTGAACAAATAATATTTTCTTTTGGAATTCCTATTTTAGGAGGAAATTATTATGACAAGATTCATGTCATTGTAAATCAGCCTCTGGAGGGAGAAGAGACACAGAAATGGGACATTGAAATACTGTGAGAGAACCAACATCCTTAGAAGGAGCAAAGGAACTTCAACCTCCCTCATTATCTTATGCATGGTAAAAAAAGAAGCTACTGTGTCCTCACTCTGGGAACCCTGAGCAGAATGACTTTCCCCCCAACCACAAGACTACTGCTCTTCAACCACAGAAAATTTCAAAATGACTCTTGCCACTAATTAAGTGTCTCTCTCTGAAGAAAATGTTATGATTTCTGGGAAGTGTTTTATTCAAACGGATCCCAGTTGTGGTGAGCAAGTTTCCTAAATTCTGTATTTTCTATCCTACCCCGCAAACATGCATCCTGTATCTGATGACCCATTATAGAACACTGGTGACATTGTGACCTGTATTAGTTACCAGTATCCTCATACTGGTTACTTCTGTGAGTGCAAGGCACAAGGAAATAAAATCCTACAGGAGATCATCATCTTTTGACACAGATGATGAATATTCTGCAAACACATTTAATAAGCCTTATTATTAAGCTATTATACTAAATAAACCTTCAAGTTTCTATACTGAAGCTTTAAGTGAAGCACCCCGTAAGTATTTATACAGTACTTTTAACTGACCCCAGAGAGGGATGTAAAAAGCATCAATACTGGAGTATTTTCTGTGGCCATTCTTTACTCAATTTACAAATAACAATAAAACTGAATAACCTTACAGTGCCAACCCCTAGAGTTACAATCTAATGTTAACAGAGATAACCCTTCTAGGTAATAAGACCCTTAACAGTAGTTTCTATCCTGGTGCTAAGACCTTGCCCTAGATTTTGCCTGATTTGATTTTAAGGCAAAGTGTTTAGAGAGACTGTTACATAATAGTCAAAATTATTTTGTCTACCTGAAGTAAAAGGAAATTCCCAATGTTCAAATTAAAGCAAAGCAGTTTGAGCTTTGACCTTACCTATCTTTCTGTTCAAGTAAAAGTGATGATTTCTCTACTTAACGACACAAAATTCAGTTTTCACTCTGATTTTAAAGAGCTCACATTCAAACAAAATCAGGTAGGAAATCATCTTTGACTTAATCTAAATACGACCTTTAATAGCACAATTCACAAGTGCTTTTACCTCTTTAGTTATATTTAAACTTACCTTGAGACAACTGTTGCTTTCATCTCCCATTTTTGCCAGAAAATGCTCTATTTTTATTTAAAAAATTAAATTATCCACTGATATTTTTAAAAATATCAACCTATGTGCACTTTAGAATGTAAAATAACTGAATAGTTCTAACTCAAAAAGCCCCACTATTTTGAGTATTTTTATAGGCTTGGTCGTTTCATGTAAATACTGGTTGTTAACCCCCTTTTTGATCTCAGGCTCTTTTAAGCAGTATCTGAAGATGCTGAATGCCTCTCAAGATTGTGGCAGTATTATTAAATGAAACTTTGTGTATATTTTCCTTGTAAAAATCCAACTTTAAAAATTGTTCAAAATTTTTCTAGAGCCAAAGAAGCTCTAAAGTTGTTATTCCAAAAAAAAAACAAAAAGATATGACATTGAATTCTACATGATACATTTATTGGAGTTGTGCCTTTTCTACCACACTGGATTAAATAAACTTTCAAAAGCATGGATTGGTCACATTCTGGACACCTAGTATTTTACTTTTTTTTCTTCCATGTGCCCATTAGTACAAGTATTTCTAACAGACATGCTGCTTTGTAAGGGATGGTGATACTCTCTTCTTCAGTCATGTTTATGGCCAGTACTTACTTGGTGGGTGGACTCAGAACAATACTACATAGCACTTCCATCTTCCCTATTTGCTTCTGGAAAGGCACTAAAGTACTTCGATTAAACATTCTGTCCAGAGGGATAATACCAAGTTCTCTTTTTCCTCATCTGTAGTTAGTTTCAGATTCTTGACAGAAATAGCCGAACTGTTCCAAATTTGTTTCAGTGCATCCACATGTGAGAAAGGAAAGCGAAGTCCATGAGACTGAAAGGGATAAATAAGTCAAAATTAACAAACTTATGCCACTAAAGTAGCATTTCCATAACTCCCACAATTCTCAATACATTATTTCTGATGCCCAGCATAATGACTTTAGATAACGTAGTTATAAAAAGTTGCCAGCATCCACATGATACTTGGATTTCATGAAAAGTGCTCTGATTTTAGAAATGCTTCACATTTCTACTTTCCCTATTAGGCTACAGGTCCCTATATAAGACTGTATTTTAATACTGGTCAATGTGTATCACAGAATTTTCTGACTTAACCACCCCTTTACAAGGACTCATCAATCCTGTGAAATGTACATCCATATTGCAGCCATAAAAATCATATGACCTTTAAATAAAGTTCTTCCCAGCCACCACCCAAATCACAGGAAAGACATTTTCTTCAGGTGGAACAAACCTCTGTTTCCACATTTCCCATCATGTGTGTGTCTCTCCTATTCCTTAGAGAATGATAAACATAAACCATCTTTTCTTGAGCTTCATCCTTTAAAGAAAAACGAGTGTAAAGTGTTATCAACAAAATACTGCAAGCTTTAATGCTAGGCAGTTTTATCAACAGGTCTACAGCAAGAAAAAAATCTTAAGTCTTGGGGCTCAAATGAAATTTACTGAATTCTGTGAGGAATCATTTGTGAAAAGTTCTATGGGTGTGTGTGTGTGTATATATATATGTATATGTACATATATATATATATATATATATATATACATTGTACATCCTCAGTCAACAAAACTACTACCTGTATATTGTACCTGAAGTCACTTTTTAAAAGGCAGCATCTTGATTTATATACCACTTATCAATTGGTAAGGTTACAGTTGTTTTTTTATATCTGTACTTTTTTCATCAAAAATTGATAATTGATAGTGATTAACTGAAGAGAAATACCAGCTGTACGATTTATGAAACATTTCAGTTTCAGAAACTAGGATACATTTTCTAAATAAAGTAGGATCGTGTAATTTATGTCAGACTTACCCAGGTCTTATCCTGATGGCCCGTACATTACATCTGGTTAGGAAGACACATTACCCACCCACCCCTGCCGGCCCTTTACTGTGTACCTCTCAAGACTGATTAGAAGGAAAAAGGAGGTATGGGATAGTTCCCAAAGTTCCCATAGTTTTATAGGGACCTTTGAAAAACCATAAACACTGATCATAACCCAGATCAGATGAAGTCGGGAATTTACCAGAGGTTTCCAGCTGATTCCTGGGGAATCACCAGGCTTGGAGGTAAGGTTATAGGATACAGATTCTGTTCTCCAAGATTTATAGGATAAGAGTTTTTGGTAGAAGAATCAAAGCCAAACAAAAATAGATCTGTGTACTATAGAGGATCAAAGAGGAACTGAGGCTCGATTCTTGCAAACAGGTCTGCTGCTGTCTTAAGCAAGGGCAATATGGCCTACAGCAGAGTAAGAAGCCAAGACCAGTCATATATCCATATAAGGGGAATGACAGCAAGCCTTGAAATACCCAACAGGCAGGAACATTTAAAACAGGGAATTATGTGAACACTGTTAACTTTTAACTGCAAACACAGATGGATTCCCAAGGGAAAAGGGTGGAAACAATAGCCCTTCTGATAACCTAAGGCCTGTGCAGGATTTACCGGGAGAAGAAGGGAAACTTCTCTTCTGGATACTCACGAATTGACTCTGATCTGGCCCTACTGTGAGGATGATGTGTTCTTTAAATTGCAGTCTCACTATGCTGTCCAACCTCGGTAACTTTCCACCTAGAAAACCCCAAAGAAAGAAAAGCCCATCAAAAGTAGAAACCAGCAGATTCAACTTTGCTTGTAGGTCTATTTATGAAACAATCTATAGGCAAATCCAAACAGGGGGCGCCCTCTCCCACTCAAGTATTCGCTTATGCCAACATTTGTGGGATATTAAAAGTATAGTTTAAATCCTCAGGAGTTCATTCTTAGAGTGAAGACAAGACATATAATTAGATAATGATACAAGTTGGTAAGAACATTAAATAGGTACAAGTACAGTTGAGCTGTAATAACTATGTTGTCTTCCAAACAACACTCACCTTTTCAAGCTTTATCAGCTTCTTGTCACACTCCTGGATCCTGCAGGGCTTACCAACTCCAAATTGCACCACCCCACCAATTCCTAACTGCATCACCCTGGCTCATCTAGTGTAGATAGGTCAAGCAAAAGCTATCCAATAAAGTTCATGAAAAAAAAAAAAACCAAAAACTGCTACTCTTTCCTAAAGTGGATTTAACTTGGTAAAAAAACAGTCACTAAAAACCAATTAAACTTGGAGAAGATCAAGGACAACCCTGACATTCTTCTGTTTCACCTGACAACATTTTACCCATCCTTGCCTTAAATCTAACAAGATTATTTCAGTGTTCAAGATCTTAAGATTATGAATAGCGAAGTACCTACAAGTATACATATTTCTTACCCCAAAAGACAGGGTATCTGTTCCTCATCATGCTGGAATACACAAATTCTCTTCAAGTTACCATTAAAGTGTTGGATATGGAGTGCAACACCTCCAGTCTAACTACACACACTAAGGGTAGAATTAGGTCCACAGTAAAACTAAAATGTTTTTTTCTTTCTACCTTTTCAAAAAGAAGGCTAGCTAGGAAAGCCTCCAATACCCACACCAGCACCAACCATCTAGAGGTAAACAGGAAGCGCCACCTGGTGTTGATAACTCTGTTCCATCTCCTACATAGTAAGGGGGCAGTCTGTGTGTAACAAAATCCTTCTTCATGTCTGAGGAAAGCAGTTCTTTAGTGCCCTCCAGCCGTTCTGCAAGAGTCCTCAGAAAGCCACTTAATCTTGTTGCAACAGCTGATGTTTCCACCTGCTAGAAACAATAATGAGCACAATCCTGGACTACAGCAGAACTTGCTGCCAATGTGGGTCCCCACAGTTATATGCTGAGCCTAATATCCACCATACACACACACTAGACCTGAATTAATGTCATTACAGGAGCAGTGAGGGATGGACACAAACAGGCCCTTAAAAACATTACTGCTTCTTCGAAACCACTGCCCATCTAATTCTGACAACTGTTTATAAAAAGGATCAATTTTCAGGATTATACATGAAAAGAAAGAGGGATCCTGGGAAATACAACACAGTCTAAACTCTGCCTTTAGAGATCAAGTCACTACTCTAAGATGACTGCTTGAGACAGTAAAAGAAACCTTTGCTCTACTCAGCACTAATTCACCTATCTTCTCAAAACTAACCTAATAGAACTCCTGTTTCAAAATGCAAGAGGATGGTAAAGTCATTGAATACACCAAGGGTATACAGTGGGTCTCTTCTCCAGTACTGTTATATGTGCTAAGCCTACAGTTCTGAAGAACTATTTATGTATCCAACTATACATTCAGGTGTAACACTCCCAGCTATTTGCAGTGACACCCACCACTAAATAGCCACATAAAAGGCAGCACTCCATTCATTCTGCCACCGTAAAGATGAGCACAGCAGATAAGCTAGGTTCATCTGGGAAGGTTCCCAGCATCCCCAGGAGGCGGGGCTTCTGCTGGCCTGGGAATCTGCATGCCTACCTGCCTGCCTTTATTCCTTACCATCAGCAGCTGCAATGGTATTCCACTCCGAAACTCCACATCTTCCTTTGCAGTGTCAAACACAAGCCCTGAAATGGTGTCCAACAGGAAATCTCCCCATGAACTAGAACATGCACCAAGAGAGAACAGTGAATGTATACAAAATATACATAAAATACCCACCAGTAAAAACAAAAGCTCCAAATTGGGTTCCAACCTTCCTGCCCACATGTACTGAGTTCAACTAATCTGACATTACTCAGCAGAAAAACCTACACCTTCATCAACCCAGGCACTCACTTGAGAAGTTAAAGATGGGAAGCTCAGCTTCTTTCATGATTTAAAGATACCAGAAAATTAATCAGGTACTATCATAAAATAAAAAGTTCACAGGACCAAAGTTTTAGTACAAGTGCCTATGAGGACAGTTTTGCAGGGAATTTTGACACTCATTATAGGACCCTGAAAAAAAATTTATGCAATAAATCCAGCAGGAATATATTTAGAGTAACAGAAAGATCTCTGGGTTATGTAATTATCTGAATAGTTAAATGTTACATTTTCCTTTGTCACATATAAAAAAAAGTCTACCAACATCAACTGTTTTTAAAAAAATTGATTTCTAACAAGAGTTACTTTGGGATAGAAGCCATGGGGGTGGGGGAACTAGGAATAAGCATCAGTGTCTGATCAGCTTTGCTTCCTCTGGGGTAGTTAGAATTGCTTCATTTATTCCTACCATGTGCCAGTGTGAGAACCATGCTCTGTGGGGCTGTTCTCTTTAAACATTTCTTAGCTTGTTTAAAATTTTTTTGTGTGCCACTAACCGATTTTAAATTGCTGGCTATGTGCCAAATGGAAATTCACAGTATGACTTCTGCTTCTCACTCTATAAGGAAAATTAACACTCTTGCTTCCGTTCTGGGTAAGAGGCAAAAGAAGACAAAATCTACTTGAGACACTCTTTCCACAAGGCATCCAGTATGTGGTGGCCTTATTGCTTTGTGATTTTAAGACACCCTGACCTCACATCTTTTACTGAACTTCAACCTGGAGGACACAGGCAGAAATCTAGCATAAAATACCCACTTCCTCTGCATGACAGTAGATGGAAATCATAAGGCAACAGCTCATGGCAGAACTTAGTATCAGTTAAACAGTGCTCTAAGCTCTTCTAAGAGAACAGATCTCAGAGGACTTTACAGAATTCAAGAATAACATCTCTTGAAGGGTACACTTAAGTAAAACAGCCAATCAACCTACTGCTGCTCTACGCAAGAGGTCCCAAATGTTCCAACAATGCTGCCTTGAGAAGTGTTAGGAAGAAGCCTCAGATCTTCACTCTACCATAGTAGCTGAAGGAGCCCAGGGTCAGCACAGGAATATCTCCAGAAAGCAACGGTCTTTATTCTAGCCCTAATATCACAGTTCAAGACATACGATGTAGATCCAGAGTCCACCCATAGCCTAGGCAGCAACTTTTGTAACTTAGGAGGTTCCTTCCCATCCCCACCAGACTAGAGAAGAGTAGGCTCGGATCCAGGAGCAGACTACAAGATCTTTACTCAGTATTAGAGCAGGTACTTAACAGCTAAAGCAAAAGCTAATAGGGAAACAGGGAGGTTATGATGAGCCAACACAATGAGTACACAAGTAAAGGAAAAGGAAGGAGCAAAATCCAATTACTAGAAAATTAGATGGTGAGAGTAACCAGAATGAAAGAGGTGAGATGGAAACCAGGAAGATGAGAGACGAGGAGCAAAGAGTAGCAGAGTAACAATGATGGGACATCAGAAAATGTATTCATGTTCACAGGACCAAAGCATGTGGCTGCCAAGGTCCAGAAATCATCTAGCCCCAAAGTGAACTTCTGGTTCCAGACTCTGACATGGCCCTTCTACAGTTCCTACGTCTCTCCCTCTCAATTGCCCCTACTCTTTTTGAACCAGCCTCACACTATTTCTCATTTATTAAGGAACCAAACTAACCACCGTTACAAAAGGCATTTGGAAACCTAATAAAGCTTTGTCCTTCTACATCTGGGTACCCCTACTTGGTCCTTCTATAGCACTAACTACAGGCCAAACTCCAGCTACTTCCTCTAGTAAATCTCTTAGAGGTAAATCTCACACTAAAAACTCAAATGAGGAAAAACAGATATGCGTACTAACTTGTTTTGCAAGTTAGGGCTTTGAAGGTAGGCGGGAACTTGCTGTCCCCTGTGATTGGCATGACCTCTCCTACCCTGATCTTCTGACCCACCCTTATTTATTCATCCTTAAGACTTACTAGCATTGGTGTCATTTCTGAAACCTTCTGACGCCCCAGCTTAGTGAAGTATGCTCCATGGGTATCAATGTAAACCTACAACTGAATTTATCATACTGTTTGGCAACTACATACATGTCTATCTTCTGCTCTTAATACCATTTACAAAGTATAAGCTCTCTCAAAGCCCCATGAATACATAAATGCTGATATTTTTGCAACTAGCAGTGTCCAGTGCATGCCTGATGAATGAGTTAACCACAACCGGTGTTTTTAATGTGATCTACAGCAAGGTCATTACATTTTGGACAGAGCTTATACAGAGACGCAACCCAGTTCTTGTCATGATTTTAACTGTTGTCTCTGATTTTAGCTCCCACTCCTTATCCTACTTCAATTTTATGAGCTGTAAAAACTGGAAATTAAGAAGAGCAAATTTCAAAGATGCCAGAGTTTTTCTATTTGGGGATGATGAAAATGCTTCAGAACAGAGTAGTGATTATTCTACAGAGGTATGAATATAATCACAACCAACAAACTGTACATTTAAAATGGCAATACATTATGCAAGATGTGTGTGTGCACACGTGCGTGTGTGTGTGTATCCATAATAATTTTTTTTTTAAAGAGGGAGACAGAGAATACAGGCCCAGGCTGGCAGACTAAAACTCTGATTTACCCACAATACCGTTTACTTGGGCAGTTCCCAGTATCCTACACAGAGTGAGATCCATGACCTTCCAGGGTGAAGCTGGGGTAACAGTACACATGGGACAACAAAAGAATATGGCTGTCAGCAATATCTCTTGCTGAGAGGTAGAGGCCCCTCCCTCAGGTGAATGTGGCTGCAACTTGTGATTGTAACTTGGAGCTGTCCCAGGATGCTAAGCAGGAAGAATGTTTACTTGTTCTGGTAAGTGCTGATGGTCACATGAGCAGAGTGGGCGAGCCCTGGAGGAGTATCCGCCTGATGAATGGTGCCTCTGGGAAAGTACAACAAATCACCAGGCTAAAGGCAGAAAAAGAGGAAGAAGTTATTAAGAGGCATACTTCTCAAATCCTCCTTAAAATGATAAATACAGGTTTTGAGTTTCTTCACTCTTCCTCTCTAGAAACACTCTTTTTTTTTTGGTACCAGGGATTGAACTCGGGTCCTTCTGCTTGCAAGGCAGGTGGCAGAACCACTGAACTAAATCCCTGGTCCTAGAACCACTATTTCAAGAGAGTCTATATGTTGGGCTCTCTGGTCTCCAATGAGTCAAGCTTCACTCAGCCCATGAGCCTATCACTGAACCTCCACCCATACAGGCTTTCAGGCCTAGAGTCACCAACTCAAGCTGATACCAGATAGACCTGAAACAACCCCGCCCCAATTCTGGGATGGGAAAAGGTGACCTCTTACTTGGAGCCCACTCCCTCCCTCTCAGCTAAGAGGAGCAGCTTAGTCATACGGATGCTGCATCTTATGGGCTAGTGAGTAGGGCGCTATGTTTACCTGCACTCAGCCTCAGTTCCTATGTCATTAAAATGGGGTACCAGCCACAAACCCCACAGGATTAAAGGATTATGATGCTGATGTTTCCAAAGCTCTTAGGGCAAGGATGGCTAATATTTTATAATATATAAAATAGTATATATTTTATCTGTTTGTACCCTACCACTTGATAATCTGAGTTCTACTAGGCAGAGCCTTAACCATCTTGTACACCCCCAAGCTGAACCTAAAGAACCTTCCAAACAACATAGGCTCAGAGAATTTAAATAAATGGATGAATCTATTGAACCTAAAAACCAGATCTTATGAAAGATTAGTCTTTTTTTTTGTTTTTGAAACAGGATCTCACTATATAGTTCAGTGGCCTTGAACTCACTATATAGCCCAGGTCTGGCATCAAATTCTCAGGGATCCTCCCGCCTCAGCCTCCCAAGTTCTAGGATTACAGGCATGTGCCAACCACTCCTGGCTCACTTATTTATTTTTGTGGGCAGATGAGCCTCTTTTACCCTATTCCCTTTGTCTCTTAAAGCAGTGGACAGAAATATTCTCCTCAAATTATTCCTGCCCTGAACTACTTTCTTCTGGAATCTGTGCTCTGGGACAACCTCAGTTCTGATGGTTGTCTGTTAGTCTTTGATCTCTGAGAGAACTAAAGCTGCTGGAGAGATCACTTCTGAATAATGATAAACTAAAACACCTGATATCTGTGCCCAGGGGAATGGGGAATAGGCCTCTTCACAGATTTCTTTCTCTCAGTAAAACTGCTGTCCATCAGAAGCAAGTTTTAAAGTTGTATACCTGAACTCTCCTATGAAAACTTTTTTGTTAAATCTTGCACAAAGCCTACAGGGCCTTTGTTCCTCCCTCATCTGCTCACTTGGCCATTGTAACTCTGGAATCTGAAGCATTGCAGAGGCTGAGTA
>NW_022900936.1:42568855-42571849 GCF_012274545.1 Fukomys damarensis
AAAAAAAAAAAAAAAAAAAAAAAAAAGAAAAAATTTCTTCCAAATCCAAACCAGATCAAAACATCCTGAATAGTAACTGCCTAACAAGAGAAGGAATCTTGAGAGCAACTCATTTCCACCCTGCAAATACGTGAAGCAGTCTAAGCTCAATAGCTAAGATCAGGAGCCATGCAGACAAGGCTTAAGAAATGTCTCCTAAGAATGGCTTTTAAAGCTTTTCCTCAATGTGAGAGACAATACATATTTTTATATACTCGTAAGAGGACTCTGATTGCTAATTTTTCTGTAAATGACACCACACTGATAATATATCAGGTAAATAAAGTTTTACTGATAATTTTAATATTCACTGAGTATCTGTCAGTCCACGAGAGTCCTTCACATATATAACCATTATTTTATTCCCACTGAAGGAAATTAAGTTTTCTAAGAAATAGAATAAAGTTTAATTATGAAGCTATTCCTATCCCTCTAACGTTTTTTTCTTCTCAGCAAACTCTCCTATTGGGAATTAGCTATGTTCCCATCCAGTCTAACCGCTCAAAGATGGATTTTCTTAGCAACAAGATGCTAACCAGTACACAGTCAAGGTACCTGGCTCTCTGGAGGAGGACTCCTCAAGAACTTTAATAATTACTATACTCCTAACAACTAGTGAGGGGAAGGAAAAAGTTTACAAAGGACAGTCTTTTGTACAGTTAGGAAGAAAATGGCTCATAATGAATTTTTGCAGCAAAAAAAAGAGTGACTCTTGCCTGTACTACTCACTGCCACCTTAGATGTGGAGAAACTGCACAAGGCCAACTCTTCCACTTTTACTCTGGAGAAGCTGGTACTACACTCAAATCAATTTATTTCTGTTAAAATGGATCATGCAGGGTGACAGGTTATCTTAATACTTCTTTAGTTCATTTCTCCAAGTACAATCCACAATACTCCAGAAACCACCTGTATTGGCTGCTTGCAAGGAAAGCCACCATGCCTGAATCCCCATGATATATGCCCATGGAACCAGTATACAAACTCAGAACTTCAAGCCTTAGCAACAGTAACAATGAGCTCAGGAGGCGCCCACTTGGTCATCCTGTACCTTCAATATGAACTCATGTGTCGGCGCACCAAGCCGGGCCTCAGACTCCACACTGTACTCGCGCGCCAGTGCCACTGTGGGCGGGTAGAGCCGCCAGTGCTTCTCTCCCTCCAGCTGCAGGATGAAAACCTACAAAGAGCCACAGACCAGGGGTGTCAGGGAGCTTCTTGATAATTCACAGGCAAATGCTTCCAGGATATAAACTCTTCACGGGGTTAGACTAATCACAAGTTTCAGATAAAAGTGAAAGATCAAAAATGTATGTCACTATAAACAAAAACAAGTCGCCACTACTGGTTTTTATTTTTAAAAACAGATAATCATGAATCCTGATAGTAGATATTCATCCTTTTCATTTTGTTAGATCATAGCCAAGTTCTTTATATCCTATCTCATTCCTTTAAATCTTCTGTCAGACAGCTGAAAGCCTATAATCTCTGGTGAGAAAGTTAAGTTTCAGTATTGCTGAATGTCTAAAAATCCCCAAAATTGAAAAAGCATTGGCAGATAGGCAAACTTAATAGTTTTTAATTCTTTTTTCAGCCAAAGATGTTTTAATGCTCTATTAAGAAGATGCTCTTTAAAAATACCTGGAAAATGTGCTGATATCAAATTGCTCTCAGAGATATTTTTTAAAAAAGGACTTTCTACTAATATCTCTGTGTTCAGACATTGTACTGTATTAGCACAAAAATAAAACTATAAAATACCTAAGCCAAAGAGTTAACTTTTTTTTGGAAGCCACAGGAGTGAAATCAACTCATGTCAAGGTACCAGTATTTAAATGAAACTGTGACCCTCATTCAGACTGCCCCATGATTTTCATAAACGGAAAAAATATATACACTTTTGGCAGCTACTGAAAAAGAGCAAAATGAAAGATGTAAAGATCTGTGTTCTCACCTTACTCTGTGAAATTAAAGAAAAAGCTTTTCTATAGCTAAATTCAATAAATACCTGCTTCAAAAGAATGCATGGCTCTTTCTATTAGTTAAGGTTGGTAATAATCCCTCTCTTTGAGAAAGAGCAGGAAACCAGTTTGGAGAAATCTATTTAGACCCAACATTTAGATGAGGTCAGGCTCTCCAGATAGCACACAGAAAGAGCAGCCACACACCTGGTCTAAGAGCCCTACAGAGTAGCGTAAAATATATGAACCCAGACTCATAGCAAACTCCTCTTTTCTACACAGGAGCAATGTGTTTTCTTTCTTACCTCGACATCATCATAATGGGGAGGTAGGCCCTGAGATCCTGCAGGGGTTATGTACACATTTGACCCAACCAAGGAGCCAAAGTAACATTCTAGCTTCTCCTGGACCCTCCAAAGCTCATCCTGAAGCGGGGTAAGGGAGGAAAAATAGAAATTAAAAGAAACAAAATATACTTATTCACTTACAAAGTCTTTATGTGCAACTACTATAGGCTAGACAGTTAAGTAGTAAAAAGCACCTCAAGAATTTTCCATTCTAGTGCAAACACCACTGAAAAGATGTGAGTAGATAAATGACAGTCTGGCAAAACACACAACTGGGAGACCCACAGGATTTTAGGAAAATGACAGGAGCAAATTTACATTTTTAAGAATTCACTAGCTCTTGGGTAGAGAAGTGGTTGTAGAAATTCAAGAGAGACTAGTCTGGAAGCTGTTGAAGCAGCAACCCAGGCGAGAAACAAACAGGTGGTAAAGGTTGAAAGAGAAAGAGAGAGAAACAGAAAGACAAGGGGTACTGTGGAAATAGTACTGACAGGACGCACTGATAGATAAATGGGGTGGAAAGAGAAGTCAGAAACAAAAGACATCTGGGGCCGGTGATTTAGCTCAGCGGTTCGGTGGCCTGCCTTGCAAGCTCAAGGACCTGAGTTCAATCCCTGGTACCAAAAAAAAAAAAAAAAAAAAAAAAA
>NW_022900936.1:42572192-42576325 GCF_012274545.1 Fukomys damarensis
AAAAAAAAAAAAAAAAAAAACTTCGGGATCTTTGACCTGATGATACCTCTCCTCCTGAGAAGCTCCCCTGCCCCCTCCACTAACAGGAAGACTTGCTTTAAAAAAAAAAAAATTTTTTTTCCAGTAAGAAAAAAATGAAACTCTTTTACACTACAGATACTACATTTGGAAAGCTAGCATACTCTCTCTCCCCCAATATGTGGATAATTTTTAGTCTGAAGTTCTGGCAAGAAGGACTTGGATTTACATTTGAGCACTGCGTAACAACTGCCTTAGAATGGATATTTAAGCCAATAGAAACAGAAATGACAACTTGGGAGGAAAGCATAGACAAAGGAGTAAGAACAGGGCCCAATAATATGCCATCCCTGTAGTCACTCATCAATTCTTCAGGCATAAGGCAGATGCAAGGGGCTGTGAGAAGCCAAATACTCCTGTGAGAGAAATCTGATTTTCCCAAGACAGATGAGAAGCGGGAGGCAGCAATCAGGTCATATGGATACTGGTGCTTCCTATGTGCCAGGTGCTGCTTCCAAGCGCTTTACACATATTAATTCTAGAACCTTCACAACATCCGCCTCACAAGATGGATACTGCCATCATCTCTGCTTCACATGAGGAAATCAAGGCACCAAAATGCATAGTTGCTAAATGATGGAGCAAGGATTCAAATTCAGGTAGCCTGGCTCCAAGAGTCCATGCCTCTAATATAACTTAAGAAAAGATGAGTCATTATATTAAAGAGACCAAAATCTTAAGCAAAGTTTTAAGTACATTGCCTGACACAAAAGAAATTATAATATATGCCAAATTATAATATATGCCAATATATGCTAATATGCAATATATGCCAATAATATACACTATAAACCAATGGCCACAGCTTAGGGGTCAACCCCACTGTGGGACTGAAAACAATCTACAGTATTAAAAATACCAAGTGAGAAAGACTTGAGCCAGTATGAAAAATGTTTTAAGATACATGTGTATATATACCACTAGCCTTCTTTGTAGGTATCAGAGGTTCTTCTTAAACCCGAGAAAAAAATTAATGCCTCTGAATAACTCTGAAGATGTAACAGGAGTTCCAAGGAGCTTAATTATTCAGGGAGAGGCCAATACGACCTGACTCTCTAATTACATTTTTGTGGCAACTGGAACCACTAGAAAATCAGGGCTTTTCTGACTCTGATGTCCTGAGAGGTCCAGGACTGTACAAGTGACTTATGGTTCCCAACTCAAGCATGAGTCAAGATCTCTAACTGATGAAACTATGACTCTTCTCAAAGGTTATCGAAAATGCTATCAATTGAATTGTTCTCCCATTTCTCTTGGACCTCTGGCTTCTGATTCTGCCAACTGTGGCCTACTAGAAAGAGATGTGGGGTCAAACCACTTTGGTCCAAGTTGTAGTTATAAGCTAGGTTACTTTGGTTCCTGTATTTATAAAACAATCCTATTACCACATCACCCTAAGACTGGGCAGCAACACCAAACAACTTATTTCAAATCCTACTCCAATTTAAAAGCAGTATACAAGAGTTACTGTTTTGCCAAAACTGACTCAAGTACAAGCAAGCCTCCTGAAATCTGTCTTCTCATTTACCACATGACTCCTAACAGGTGCCTAAATGCTGAGGAGATGAGGAACAATGAAATAAGCAAGGCAGAAGTTTCTTCCCAGATGGACAAAACCTCCTCTATCCACTCATCTCTCTACAATTCCCAGTGTAAATATAGAGAATCAAAACAGAATGCCACAGCTAGGTCCAAAAGTCCATGTGTATACCTGAAGAAAGGACAAATAAATATGGAAAAAACCTAACCACATTTCAGCTAACATCTTTCAAAGTATGGTAGGACAGTGACTTAAATTTAGAGTCAGACAAGTTCAGAATAGCTATAGAAAAGTATTAGAATACCTAGATTAATAAACTGTATACAATCTTGGAACCAATAAATAAGTGACTGTCTAATCTAATGTCCACCCAACCCTACCACTAATCAAAGACCTCTAAACTTTTCTATTCTGATGTTAATATGCCCATTCCTAAACACAAACACACCACACCTCTTTAAAATACAGTACTTAGAACTCAACTTCTTGCATAAGAGTATGGGGTTTACAGTTTCTAAGTCTCTCAGGTACTGGTGGTGGAAAGAGAAAAAACAAAACATCCCTATGGAGCTGGAGGGATATGGGCTGAGAAAACTCATCCTTTCTGTATTAACAACAGAGCAAACAGGGTAAAGGTAACTTAAGATTCCTGGAAGGTTGCATAGTGTTTAAGTAGACAAGAAGAGAAAGCCCAGAGGGAGAAGACACCAAAATTCAGAAATAATAAGTATAGACACCACAAAAAGGCCTAATGATAACTTTTGCTGGGTTATAAGCAAGTTTTATATAAGCAGTTCCATTGAAATTCATCATTTTTGTTCATAGTTCTTAGGTTTCTAAAAGCCACTCTTAGAAGTGCTGCTTCCTGGCCCAACTGCTTATCAACTGGAGAATGAAGATTTCTATCTACAGATAGAAATCTTCATTCTCCAGTTATATATATATAGATATATATCTATAGATATAGATATATATCTCCATTCTCCAGTTATATACAGATATATCTATCTATCTATCTATCTATCTATCTATTACTACTCAGCCACAAAGAATGAGAAACTACAAACATTTATAGCTAAATGGATGCACAATGTGGCCATACTCTTTGTTTTTTTTGGTTTTTTGGTACTGGAGATCAAACTCAGGTCCTTGTGCTTGCGAGGCAGGCAGTGGCACCACTGAACTAAATCCCCGGTTGTGGCCATACTCTGAAATAAATAGGACATATGTGTGTAAATACCGAATACTTTCTCTGGTGTGAGAAACTGAAAGTGTAAATAAGGATCAAAATGTATAACAGATAATGTGAAACAGGAAGAAAAAGGGCCAAAGTGGAAGGGAATGTGGGACGGGTGGGGGAAAAGAATAAATATGAGAAAAGAGAAAAATGGAAACAGTCTTTGTAAATAGGGAGAGGTTCAGGGGTTGAAGGGAAATAAGAACCAAGATATAACACATAAGTTATAAATTCCCAACGATGAATGTCATCATACTATATATCTAAAAATGTACCAATAAACTTAATGAAAAAAAAAAGCAAAAAGAAGTGCTGCTTCTAATCAAGCAAAGAGTAAAGGATTAGCTCAAAGGCTATTTCAGGCATGACATCCATATTTTCTATATTCAAATCACAACTTAGTCTGGGAAATGATTTATAAAATTTTACTAGGGGCTACTGCCAAATGGTTAGCATTTCAGGACTGCTTGAGATGGAATAACCCAAATTAGGATTTGTCCTGAAGAGAGTACCTAACACTTCATACACAGTATGAATAAATTCAAGATTCTTAGCCCAAACTGGGAAGGACATTCACGAGATGAGTTCTAGTTCTATTGCTGGGTTAAACTGAAAACCATTAATGGCGACTGATGGCAGAGCAGCTAACACAGCCATATTCTCTTCCCCTCTGCATGGCTACTTGTAAGACTTGAATAGGCTAAAGTGACTCCATGCTAATAGGCCAGACTGTGCTTCTTCATATGCTAATTGCTACCTTGGTTAACAGCCCGCCCAGGGGCAAATGGTTTGACAAAAGGTGACCCTAGAACATTTCCTGCATAAGATAAGCAATGAGTTTGCAGTCTTGTTCTGTGAATTCCCTGACTCTTTGTTTAGAAAAACCTTATAAAAAGTACCTCAGCCCCTGAGCAGTTGCCTCTCTGAGCCACCTGGCTCCGGGAGTGCCGTCTGGCCAGACTAATAAAGGTCTTTTACCATCTAGGCTGGTGTGTTCCTTCCTGGGTTTCTCGGTTCTCTGTTGTGTTCCCGGAGCCTCGCTGGGTGTTAGGGCCCAGCATCGTGGAGGCCTTTCGGCTGTTCATGCTCCGTGGAGTGGAAGTGAGACTTTAGGTCTTACATATTGGAGGCCCCAGCGAGATACCCAGGCGGGAACTGTAAATCCGGCCGAGAGTCTCTTTTGCTGGATCCAGCAGGAGATTCTCAGACACAGACCTTTGAAAGCCTCCGGAGGTAAGCTTTGTGCTGGCGGTTGCAACTGTCTTGTTTGTCAGGATC
>NW_022900936.1:42578381-42587265 GCF_012274545.1 Fukomys damarensis
TTCCCCTGCTCAAGGATGGGAGCAACTTCATAGAAAATGGGGTACGCTATGCTGGCTATGCAGAGATGACTCAAGATGAAGTGGTCCAAGCAGGACCCCTCCCCACTGGATGGTCAGCTCAATGAGCAGAGCTAGGCACTCATACAGTTATAACTATGGCACAGTCTATAAAACTGTGGGCTTCTCACAGCAGAGGGCACTTATTAAAATTAAACAGGATATAATATAGTTATTTGAGGCAATGTGGAAATCTGACAAAATAGCTATAATACTTTTTTAATTCCAAGGTTTGCTCTGCCTCCATAGGCAGTTGTTATTTGAGGCAATGTGGAAATCTGACAAAATAGCTATAATACTTTTTTAATTCCAAGGTTTGCTCTGCCTCTCCATAGGCAGTAACAATGGGCCAGCATTTATAACAGGTTGTAGAGACTTTCTCTTGGGCTTATCCAGTATAAAGTCACAGGGGTTAAAATTGTGCAAATATTTTTAAAAAATATTCAAGGGTAAATTAAATAAAAAAGACCTCCCTGTGATGTTAAAATTTAGAAAAGGACCCCTTTCTGACCTATATAGAAAGGGCCATATGAGTCACTTATAGTTACTCCCACAGCTATCAAGGTAGCTGAAACTCAGCTGCACCACTCTAGAGTAAAACAGAATTCCAGGGAATCCGACTCCAGGAGGCCAAGAGACAACGCACTCAAAGCCCTGCTCTCACCACACCGGAAGCTGGTGAGTCTACGCACGGCTGAAGAAGGAGAACTACAATCTAGATATAGACTCTTATATTGTGTCATACTGTTAAGAGATGCCTTTACAAATTGCTGTGACCCCTTAGCTAAAAATTTAAACAATGAATCAAGGATTTGATTCTACCTAAAATCAGTGGGGATTGTAAGACTTGAATAGGCTAAAGTGACTCCATGCTAATAGGCCAGACTGTGCTTCTTCATATGCTAATTGCTACCTTGGTTAACAGCCCGCCCGGGGGCAAATGGTTTGACAAAAGGTGACCCTAGAACATTTCCTGCATAAGATAAGCAATGTGTTTGCAGTCTTGTTCTGTGAATTCCCTGACTCTTTGTTTAGAAAAACCTTATAAAAAGTACCTCAGCCCCTGAGCAGTTGCCTCTCTGAGCCACCTGGCTCCGGGAGTGCCGTCTGGCCAGACTAATAAAGGTCTCTTTTCCATCTAGCCTGGTGTGTTCCTTCCTGGGTTTCTCGGTTCTCTGTCGTGTTCCCGGAGCCTCGCTGGGTGTTAGGGCCCAGCATCGTGGAGGCCTTTCGGCTGTTCATGCTCCGTGGAGTGGAAGTGAGACTTTAGGTCTTACATACTCACGGAGCCCTACTTTCTCTTCCCATGCTGCCACTTTGATTCAGCCATAGGTTACAGAAAAGGGTTTCTAAATGGAGATAAAGCCTTATCTAAAACTCGTAACAGGGGCCGGGATTTAGCTCAGTGGTACCACACCTGTCTCACAAGCTCAAGGTCCTAAGTTCCATCTCTGGTACAAAAAAAAAAAAAAAACAAAAACAAAACCTAAAACTCACAATAGGCACACAATTGTTCTGGGGTATCTGTCATGTAAAGTTCTTGCTTCTCCAGGAAAACAGATTAGCTTATCCTAAGTCTGTGTTTTATAAATGGAAAAACTGAGCAGAGGAGGCAGATTACTTCCCAAACGTCCACCACTGATATGGAATAAATTTAAAAATCAGCCAGTCCTCTGGACTGACAAAACAAAGATAATCTCCACTATGATGGCCACCTCAGGAGGTATTCCAGAACCCCAGCCCTCAATGTCACCAGTTTAGCTGTAAGAATGGAGTCTCTTTCTTAGAAATGCATCTGGTCATAGCTAAGAAGCCTCTATGTAGAAAGATGCAGGCAGTAAAGAGAGGCAACTTCAAGAAAAATAATGATGTTAGCACACCTTAAATTATAGAGGCAAGACAAACCACATAGAAATCTCTACCATATACAAAAACATAAACCATACAACATGGTCCTGGAGGTGTGATGCTACTTTAACAGCTTTGTAAACTTACAATATAATTTAGTTTTTGCACCTCAATGATACTCAATGTTTAGCCTGGGTTGAGTCTAATAATGCAGAATTTAATTACAATACACTTAAAGACGGAACAGATGCTACTCCTTCTCAAAATGACAGAAGCCGCAGCACCAAACCACATTTTCACCCCTGTGCTGACCTGTGACCAAATGTCAGTATGAGGATTGAACAAGCATGAGGATTCTGAAGTGGGGGAACTTCTTACCTTAAATCTCTGAGGTTGGTGAAACTGAATTGTTGCCTTTTTCTGGTCAAAATCTTTTCTCAGCTGAAGAAAATGAACTTTGCCATCTTTATTTAAAACCTTTTTCTTCCCATTGACACAGCGGCAGACATTCACATCTCTTCCGTAGTACAAACCCTGGCTGCACAGACTCTTCAAATCTGTGAGCTTGAAGAGAGATTGGTAATATGTGGCTAGTGCAGGGTCATCCCTCTGAATGAGGAGGGGCTTCTTCTCCCAGAATTCCTTGAAAAAAGTCTCTGTCTTGATGGGTGAGATTAAACTTTCAAAGAGACTGCTGGGGCTATCAAAGTTTAAGGTGGAAGCCCCACCAACAGCCTCCACCTTCACCTGTTTCCTGGGAACAGGACCTTCTTCCTTCCCATTCTCAGGAGGCTTCACTTTCTTCGGCATTGTTCTGTGTTCAAGACAAAGCAAGGAGGAAATGTAAATCTACCAAAAGAACAAAACACACGGTTAGGTCTCAGAAACACCAGTACTGGTGTTAGTGGATCATATATGCACTATGTAAGGAACATCATACCTTCCTGAGAATGCTTCCTAAGTCAGTGCTTTCTCCAGGATATGAGACACATTACAGCAGCACCATTTCTTCAGCCTCAAACACCACTCAGATTACACATTCATCTAAAGGAAAACATGCACGTCTTACACACAAGCACTAAATCTTTGAATTCATCATTTATTAGGGTGTATAATTATCCCAAAGTAATCACTCAACTGTCTCAGCAGTTCCTGGTCAGAGGCTTAGCCTGTAAATCTTGAATTTGGCTGCCATCAGCACCACGTCCTGAATCTAAATAGATGTAGTTGGAGTTACAAACATTTGATGGCAGACAACCAATAGCTGTCCACTGCCAGGTGCTGCTCTTCATCACAGCACCACAATCAGTGTTTGGCAGGTGGGAACCAACATCCCTGGAACGGCAGTGTCACCTGGTGGCTGAAATGAGATGCTGCCTGATCCCAAGACCATCCTTCACTTCCAAACCTGAGCTTTGTTTTGAAAACTACCACTTTATCAGAACACTTTCCCCCATTAAAAAAAAAAAAACAAAAAACAAAACAAAACAAAGAAAAAACCACTAGGGGCTAAAAAGTGAAGTCTAAAAATAGTTATATACCAAGTCTTTAAAAAGCTGTAACTTTGTAACTGAAAACATAAAACACAAACATCATTGACATAGCACTTCCCTCACATGCACACAAATCACCAGAGCATTTTGTAGTTTATGATGCACTAGACCTGAGATGGAGCTGGAGATTTTTCTTCTCTTCTCCCCCCATCACCCTGCTCTCTCTCTCTCTCTCTCTCTCTCTCTCTCTCTCTCTCTCTCTGTGTGTGTGTGTGCATACAGTGCCTTCACACAGGGCTACATTCTCAGCCTATTTTTTGAGACAGGGTCTTGCTACCTTGCCCAAGCTGGGGAAACTTGTAATACTCTTCCCTCTGCCTCCCAGAGTGCTAGGATTACAGATGTGATACCATATCCAGAATGAAATTTCTAACATGCTCTCAAGTAGTTATGCTGTTGGTGCATGCATGTTACACTTGAGGGTAGGATGAGAATACTACCAAGCATTCCCAAGTCTCAGAACTTCCCCAAACTACAATTACTGTTACTGTCACACTTATGAGACACTTACAAGAACTCCACATCTTCTGGGTTCAAGAATTGTAATTTAAATTATGCAAATGTCTGGAGGCTAAAAATTACAGACCAAATACCCCTTAATCAAAATGCTTAGGACTAGAACTGTCTGGTTTTGGAATTTCTGCAAATATACAATAAGATACTGTGGGGATAAGGACCCAAGTCTAAACCCAAAATTTGTGTGATCTTTCTATCACTGCATTTTTGAAATGATCAACTTAAAAGATCAAAGATTTACTTTGACTCATGATTTCAGGGGTTTCAGGCTATTATGGGCTAGCATTGTTGCTTTTGGGCCTGGAGCAAGACAGATCATGGTAGGGAGCACGTGATGGGGCAAAGTTGCTCCCCTCACAACAAGGAGGCATTGGGGTCTCAATACCCCTTTCAAGGGCCTTTCTCCATGGCCTAACTTCCTCCCACTAGTTCCACCTCATGAAGGCTTTACCACCACCCAGTAGTACCACAGGCTAGCATCATGGGCTTTAAGATTCAAACCACAACAAATCCATTTATGTTTCACATAAACCTTATAAACATAGCCAGAAGGTATCTTTATACAACTCTTATCCGTAATTTGACTGATTTGTCACATGAAATTTTACATGTACATCATTTAGGCAAAGTATGTTGTATTCTAGAATATTTCATATTTTAAATGTTGAGATTTGAGATGCTCAACCTGTACTTTTTTTCTTTCTTTCTGGGAAGGAAATGCTTTCACCAGATTCTTAAAGATGCCCATTTCCCAAAAAAGTTGAAAATTATTATGCTTATAAATAACCAATTTTTCCAAAGACCAGTAACTTATTTATAAGGCCCAATGCTTCTATTTTGTTATCAGAATTGCACAAATGTTGTTTTTTCTCATCATTATAACTAGGCACTATTTCAGCTGTACTGAGGGCTGAATAAGTAGAATATTTGAGCCTATGAAGTAAACACCAAAGAATAATGTGTTACACATTGCAGCTAATTTATAAAAAAAAAAAAAAACCTTAAAATGCAACCCAGATAGAGACTGAACAAATTAGAAAATGAAAATGTTAAAATGTAAAATTCTATAATGGTCTCATTTTAGCTTTTAATCTTCTATCAACAAATAGCTTAGTTCTTTCAAAAGACACATGGGACCATAGTAGGTCACCAATAACCTACAGTACAGGAGTAAGCTTAGTTTTGAAAAACCTGACTTTAGTGTTTTAGGATATGGGTCAATGAGACACATTTTCTGGACAAGATGCAAAAATCCTCAAAGATACTGGCAAACAGAATGCAGCAAATCATCAAAAAGATCATACATCATGACCAAGTAGGATTAATTTCAGGGATTCAAGGATGGTTCAACATATACAAATCAGTAAATGTAATATACCACATAGACAATAGAAGCAAGGACAAATATCGCATGATCATTTCAATAGAGGCAGAAAAAGTATTTAACAAAAGCCAACATCCATTCATGATAAAAACCCTGAACAAAATAGGAATAGAAGAACTTTACCTCAATCTGATTAAAAGGCATCTCTGACAAACCAGCCAACATCATACCAAATGGAAAGAAACTGAAAGCTTTCCCTCTAAAATCAGGAATGAGACTAGGATGTATACTATCACCACTTTGGCTCAATATAGTTCTCAAAATATTAGAGCAGTAAGACAAGAGAAAGAAATAAAGGGACAGGGAAGGAAGAAGCTTAAATTATTACTATTTGCTGATGACAAAAGTCCTCTCCCTAGAAGACCCCCAAATCTCCACAAGACTTCTAGAACTAACATCCAAATTCAGTAGCATATCAGGATACAAAGTCAACACTCAAAAACCAATACCGTTCCTATACACCAATAACAAATTCATTGAGAAGGAAATTAGGGAAACGATACTTTTCACAACAGCATGAATAAAAATCAAATACTGTACTTACGAAGTAACCTAACCAAGGAGGTAAAAGACCTTTACAATGAAAACTACAGCAAAATGAAAACTATAGCACTATGAAAGGAAGCTTGATGAGGATATTAGAAAATAGTCAAAATGGCCATGTTTCCAAAACTGTTCTATAGACTTAATTTAATCCTAGGCAAAATATGAACAATATTCCTTACAGAATTAGAGAAAGCAATCCTATAATTCAATGGAACCAGAAGAGATCCAGAATTGCAAAATCAATTTAGGCAACAAGAGTAAAGCAGGGGGATATCACAATCCCAGACTTCAAGTTGTACTACAAAGTTATAGTGATAAAAACAGCATGATATTGGGAAAAAAAAAAAAAAGACTTGTAGATTAATGGAACAGAATAAAAGATAAAGGAAATAATTCCAGGCACATTTAGCTATGTTATTTCTGAAAAGAAGGCAAATCCCTTCACTGGAAGAAAGAAAGCCTCTTTAACAAATGCTAGGAAAACTGGCTATCTACCTGCTGAAGGTTGAACCTAGACTCCCACCTCTCACCATGCACTAAACTAAAATCAGAATGGTTCAAAGATTTAAGCATCAGAGCAGAAACAATCTGCTGGAAGATAAAACACGTAAAACTCTTGAAGACATAAGTATAGGCAAAGACTTTCTGAACGAGATAACATCAAGAATAAAAAATGGGATCACATCAAATTAAAAACTTTCTGCATAGCAACAGAAACCACCACCAGTGTGAACAGACAACCCATAGAATGGGAAAAAATTTTTGCTAGCTAGTCCTCAAAGGACTAATATCTGGAATACATAAAGAATTCAGAGGGTTCCCACCATCATTCATTGACAAGTGTGGCTTGCTATGCCTAAACTGTACAAAACAGTATGATTTATACTGAACACCTGCTGTCCTAGGGGTCTGGAATTTAGGTATGTGCCAGGCTGCCTAGTCACGAGTCCCAACAAAAATCATGAGCTTCTGGCTGACAATATTTCAGGCCTGAAGAAAGAGTAGGTGCTGGAGCAAATAAGCACATCTACATGACTTCACTAGAAGATTCCAGGAAGCTTGTAGCTGGCCACTCTAGAACTTCATCTATGTGCCTCTTCCCTTTGCTAACTGTGCTTAGTACCCTTCCCTGTACTAAACCAGTAGTCTTCCCAGTAAATTGCTGAAGCTTGATGGTCTTGGGAATACTAAGAAATCGCTCACATCTAATTTTTAAAACTAATTATTAGTCTGGTTTATTAGGTTTATATTATTAAAGGTATCCCAAGTAGTTTATATTTAGCCACTTATCTCTCATCCCTCACATATGGTCACCTTGATATTTATTTGAAGGATGTAAACAGCTAGAAGATATAAGAGAAAGGCTTGCTTTAAGTACATTTTTCCAGACAATATGGCTAGACAAAGTGCACAAAATACTTAAGACAAAATAAAATCACTGACACAATTTTTCCTACCTACAATCACTAACAAAAATAAACCCCAAGACTGCATAACAAATGCTTTTGTTAGAATGTAAATTTCACAACTTATACAGCCAAAAGTTACATCATTTATTGTTTCTCAGTGTTCATGTTGAAATGATTTGAGGCTCACTCAGTTCATTGGAACTTAGCTTAGAGGTTACTGGGCAAACATACTATTTCTCACATTACTCATTATATGACAGCCATTCCTTCTAACAGCTTTTGGAGGGTAGAAGGAAGAACAGATAACATGCCATACTCCATTAAACATTCAAAATTGTAAGATTTATCACAATTTCAGACACTAAAAAAGTAAGAAAGCAGTAGGTGCGCTGGTATACCCTGTAAGCCTAGCTATTCAGGAGGGTGAGGGGAGCAGAAGGATCAATGAGTCTGATGTGCCCCTGGATGACTTAGTGAGACAGTCTCAAAAATATGGGACTGAGGATGTAGCTCAGCGATAGGCAAGAGTTCAATGTGCAGTCCTGCAAAAAAAAAAGTAAAAAAGCATATCTGGAATCTAAGAACTATAATAGAAAATGCTTATAGAATAGTACAGCCAACACAAGCCTGCCTAGAAAATTCACAGACCACCCGGAGAGCAGAGAGTAAGTATTTCTATAAATCGACAGGGAAAAATACCCAGGCTTTTGAAAACCAATTGTTTTCAACAAAAAACACAGTTGGGGGAAGCAGATGGTTTGATCAGTGGGAATTACTCTCTTGATGGCAGCCAGGGGCTTCCTTATTCAATAGCATTCAAAGAGCAAAAAGACTCCACGGAGGTCCACATGGGAAGGGAGGTGAGTCCTTACACCTGAGCACAGTGTCACAGTAGCGGGAGGGCCACAGCATAACCAACAAGGCTTAACAGGCAAATTCTTGGGCCCACAGCTAGTCAAATGAATTACCCTATTCAAGACCCGGGCCAACAATCTACATTAACATACCTAAGCTCCCCTGGTTTATTTGACAGCCACTAAGATTTTAAACAGTTGAATTCAACTCAAACACACCTGGAAAAAATGATATTGCCTCTAAAAAGTTGCTAAAAACATTTCTCAGGACACAGAAATTTTCATTACTCTAGTGAATTTCTCCTGTTGATCCCAAGCCATGACTGGCATTTGCTATTAGTTTTATTTTGGAGAGAAAGTGAATTATAATTCATTAATATATTTTGATGACCACGAGGTTATAAGGATAAGGGCCAGGCATTAGTGGCTCTCTACTTAAAGATGGTAAAACAGATTCTCTAAAGATGATCCAGGTGAAAGAAACTCCTGGACCGAAGGTACAGCTGATTAGTCGTGAAATCAGAGCCCCCGACTCTCAGGCCTGGACTTCTCGAAGGACAGTGGATGACCTAATTGTAACCTGTCAGACAGGCCAGGCACAGCAGCCATTCTTGGGTTACCTTCCGATAAACCGTGTAAGTGGAGGCCTAGCCTGTTAAAGTCCGAAGTGAGCTGAGAGCCTCAGTCCCGCCTTCCCACTCGCGTTTCCGGCTGAGA
>NW_022900936.1:42587660-42592771 GCF_012274545.1 Fukomys damarensis
GGCTCCTGCCCGCCCCCTGCGTCAGCCCCGCCCTGGAGGGCGCTCCCTGGGGGTTGCCCCGCTGCCCAGCTATAAATTGAGAATCCAGTGCGTGAACGTGCTTTCAAGGTTAACAATCCACCTCTGGAGGTCGCGGAGAAGTGCGTGAACTTGGACAAGTCTTTGCTAACGCTCTTGTCCCTCATTTATGAGCTGAGATTGCACCAGATATGCTGTGGTGTCCTTGAGGGCCTCTGAGATTCCCTAACCCTAAGTGTCTGCATCCGTTTCCATAATATTGAGAAAAAAATCAGTTGGATTGGAATCAACAGTGAGGAGCTGTAAAATGTTTAATATTTATTTTTATTTTACATTTTGTTTCTACTGCTCCGGCGTTGTATAACTTCAGGAAGCACACACTGGTTTAGATTATGTAAGAGGTGCTTGTATTCACTTTGACCCATAACAGATCTAGGTAATTCTTTTTTTTATATATATATATGTGACTTTAATATTTATACCATTACTACCAGCCTAACTAAATAAAAGAAAGTGAGACACAATGAAGTTAAGTAACCTGCTGAAAAATTTCAACCATTAGATAACAGAACTGGGAAGTAAAAGCCTGTTGACTCTTGGGGTGCTATAGAAAAATACCGTAGAGTAGGTGGTTTATAAACAACAGAAATTTGTTTCTCACAGTTCTGAAGCTGTGACTCTGAGATCAAGGCACAGCAAATTCATCGTGCCTAGGAAAGTTTCCCCACCCCACCCCCGCACAGATGATGACTCCTGCTAGCTGTACCTTCGCATGGCAGAATGGACAAGGCAGCTTTTGGGGGCCTCTTTTACAAAAGCACTCATCTCATTCATGAAGCCTCCACCCTCATGACCCCTTCAAATCAGATTGGCAATTTGTTTTCAACATACGAATTTTGGAGACTACATTCGCATCATAGCACTCCTGCTATGAATAAATACTCTTTGGACTTCTGTTTCTGCATGTATAAAAGTAGTTAATTTCATCTAATAAAGTTCGTGTGAGCCAAGGTGAGGTACAGTAAGCAAAAGAATCTTAAAACTATAAAATGCTCTTCAGTGGAATTCAGCATCTTGAACATGATTCCATAGAATTAGTTAAGTGCAATTGGGCTTATTGCACGTGTATGCTTCATTTCATCTACAAAGCACCTTCCAATTAATGTAGTCACATCACTATGGAATGAGGCTTACCTCATTGGTGTTTACCATAATATTAAGTGAAATAAATTGGACACACAGCTTAAATATCATATAGTTTTCCTTATATATGAAACTCAAATTACAAATAAAGAACAAAATACAAGATAGATGATAGGAAATAGATCTTTCACTAATGGGAAGGGAATCGAGATGGAGGGAAGTGGAAGGGAGAAGTGGGTAAGGGGATGGAAACAAGAACTAAGATGTGTTATGTACATGTTCATTCCCACAAGGAATGTAAATATTATGTACTACAAATATGTATTAATGCAAATAAATAAATAGCCAAATTTAAGAGTGACCAAGACCAAGGTCTTAAAAGACCATACTTCTGATACAACTCCCAGAATCAATATATTTGATCTGACAAAAGCATAAATAACTGTGAAATTATATATTTATGTAATGGGGTAGGGAATGTACTGCCTTTAATTCTGAGACCTAGAACAGAACTTTGGACAAAGTAGTTGTTACTCTTCTTTTTAACAGCTAGACATTGAGTTAGCACTCCTATTTTCTTTTCTTGCTCGTAGTCTAATTTCTTTTAAAATCTGTTTCTATAGGAGTGTCAGTGTTAGACTGCTAAATGCCATACTATCCTCTCTGCACTTTATGGGTGAGTACAGACATTCACAGGACCCCCATGGCCCTGCAGCGCCACTTGGTGCCCAGATGCATCCACCAGTGCCCACGAGGTATTATTAGCCCACCGGATGCAGAAGGGTCCATCCTGCTGGTCTCTGAGCCTGCTCTGCCTCACGCTGTCAGGGGTAAGGGAAGCAGTCTCCTGTCCCAGCTATGCCAAGACTCACAGCAAACAGACAGACTTCAAGAGACTGCAACTGCCAGTCAGGGTACACTAATTCATGGATATAGAAAAGCAAGAGGCTTGCTCAGCTGGGTCACCCTCCAAGCACCGTGGTGCTGCCAGCCTAGAACAGAGATGGTATCTGCTCTGACTAGCTGTAAATTCTGTGAGGTGTATACTCCACCCTAACCCTACCTGCATCTTTGTCTTGGTCTCTGTCAGACACAGAAGCCAGCAGTGGGTAATCGGCAGTGTGGGATGGGGGGGGGGACGCGATGAGCTGCATGTGGCACACCCTGTACATGCTTTGTTGTTCCTTCATTCATTTAACAAAATAAAATAAAGGTTAATTAAAAATTTCAAGATGGCCATTACAGAGCATGAAATGCCAAAGGGGGACCCTGGGTCACTGCACTGATTGCATCCCATGAAGTTGGCCCTGCTTGCCACTCACAGGACATCAGCAAGCTAAGAGCTGAAGTACATATTTATGTAAAATGAATTTTGCCACTTTTTCTCAAATCTACCACATACATTTTCTGCCCTGAAATGGATGGAGGAGGAGGACTGCAGGAATGGAGGAGGCTGAGGGAGAGGTAGGTATTAAAGTGCAGATTCTACCTTGTTCCGTTGGCAGATTCTTCAGGACAGAGTTGAGGTCTGGGCTGGAGAAAGGGAAAATGAATTTTAATCAAAGTAGGTTTTAAACCTAAAATGAGTATATTTATGTGGTTCCTTATTCAGTAATTAATGACATAAAATATACCAAAAGCTATAGGATTTATTTTAAATGTCAGCAAGGAGAGGAGAAGGAATAGTAAAGAGGACATTTGGACAGTGATTAGTGAAAAATAAAGCCATTTTCTGTCTATACATTTAACCAGTTCAGATTATTCTACATAAAACATGGCTCAACAATGAACCAAACAGAACTCACTAGGAATTCCATGCAACTCACTAAATAAAGGGGGAAATGATAATATAATGGTAAAATCAAGTAATGTGAGTAATTTGAAGTAGGCTGATTATTTCAGTCAAAATTGAATGCTGATTATTTGATGACCGATATGCAATTAATTGCTTTGTTTGCCAGGTGGCACTCCATCATTTGTCGAGCTGAACAATAATTACATTAGTCTAGGTCAGGACAGTACCCAAAATAATTACATATAATTTATTCTACTTCAAATTTAAATCCTCCCCAAAGATATACGTACACTCTAAGGTTTTAAATAGGTCATTTTATGTGATCTTTCTTTTGCCTTAATTTTTTCCTACTTATAATTCATATTATCTTTATAAATCACGTTCAATTATTAGAGCTCATTTTCACAACAAACTTCCTTTCTCTTCTGCCTACTTGAGCTGCATATTTATTCAAAAGCATTCATTCAGCGGGTCCTAAGGCTTGTGCCCCATTGATCCATGATTTAATTCAAATGTGACCTTACCCAGTACACAACCTAATTAACAAAACATTTATTTCAGGATAGTGTGATTGCTCTAAACATTTCTCTAGTGTGGGTTTGTGTTTATAGCACTTACTGAAGTGCAAACCACTTAAAACACCTGCATTAATAGTCTCAAATGAAGTAAGAGAAGAAATAAATGTAGGTAAAAACTATTTCATCCTTTCATCCTTTTTAAGATATGTGTTAGCTTTCTGTTTCTGGGACAAAATACTTGAGAAGATCAATTTAAAGGAGAAAATACTTTGGCATTCACTTCATGAACATTTGCTTCTGATATTTCTGGGCTCATAACTGAAAGGAATGGCAGGGCAAATCAGTTTACCCCAGGGCAGCTGGATAGAAGGGAGGGAAAGAGAGAGAATATGAAGAAACATATAGAAAAGGGGGCCAGGAACAAAATATAGTCCCCAAAGTTATGCCCCCGATGACCCACTTCTTCCACCTAGGCCCTACCTCTAAGTTTCCATCGCGTTCCAATAAAGCTATCAAATTAATCCACTAGACTCTTCATGATCTAATCACCTTCCAAAAATCTTGCTAAACGAGCCCCCCAAGCACATGGCTTTTCGAGTACATTTTAGATCCAAACTAAAGTAGGATGCTTTATTGAGTTAGCTAGTTTTGGAAATGTTGGAATCTATATGTTACTTTTAAAATGCAGACTTGAGGGCCGGGTATTTATCTCAGTGGTTCTGCCGCATGCCTCACAAGTGCAAGGACCCGCATTTCATCTCTGGTGCCAAACAAACAAAAGACAACCTTGAATATCAAACTTTATAAAATCTGTTGATGGGTATACAGGCTGCTTCTAGGATTTAGCTATTACAGATTGTACTGCTATAAACATTAGTGTATGTATCGCTGTCGTTAGTAAGCTCTCTGAAGAAGATGCTCTGCAGTGGGATAGCTGGGTTGTGTGGAATTTTTCAATTCTTTGAGAAATTTCCATGCTGATTTCCATAATGGTTGCATTAGTTTGATTTTTTTTTTTTTTGAACCAGGGATCAAACTGGGGAATGGGGCTGGCACCAAAGAACTAAATCCTCAGCCCGTGGTTATATTAGTTTGCATTCCTCTCAACGATGTAGGACGGTTCCTTTTTCACCACAGCCACACCAGCGTTTATTATTGTTTGATTTTTCTAATGATTGCCATTCTTTCCACAGTAAGATGGAATCTTAGCATTATTTTAATCTGCATTTTTTAATGGCCAGAGATGTTGAACATTTTTTTCATACATTTGTTGACCATTTGTATTTTGACCTCTGTGAAGTGTCTGTTCACTTCTCTTGTCCTTTTCTAGACTGGGTCTCATGTTTTAGGTAGTTTAATTATTTGTTTTTTAGCTTTTTATATATTGTAAGTATTAGTCCTGTGACTGAGAAGTAGGTGGCAAGAATTCTTTCCCATTCTGAAAGTAGTCCTGCATTCTATGGATTCTTTTGCTGTATGTAAGCTTTTAAGTCAGATATAATATCATTTGTTGACTTTTGCAGCTATTTAGTCTGCAACTGAGGTTCCATTCAAAAAATCCTTTCCTATACACTCATGTCTTCAAATATTTCTCTCCTAGAAGGTTTAATGTTTGCTTTTTTTTTTTTTTTTTTTTT
>NW_022900936.1:42592823-42616746 GCF_012274545.1 Fukomys damarensis
TTTATTTTTTTTTTTTTTTTTTTTTTTTTGTACTGGGGATAGTATTCGAGTCCTTGTGCTTGTGAGGCAGGTGCTGGAACCACTGAGCTAAATCCCCAGCCCAATGTTTCTGTTTTAATATTTAGATCTTTGATCCTTTTGTTTTAATTTGGTACATGGTAAGAGATAAGGGTCATTCTATTCTTCTGCAAACAACCAGTTTTCCCAACACCAGTTGTTGAATAGGCTTTCTTTCAATATATGATTTTGGCCCCTTTGTCAAAAATTAAATAGTTGAATATATTTGGGGAGGTTTTTGAATCCTCAGCTCTGATCCATTGATCCATGTTGTGTCTGTTTTTGTTCTAGAACCATGCCATTTTTATCACTATTTCTTTGTAGTATGATTTGAAGTCAAGTATTGCTGCGTTGCCTGCTTTGCTCTTATTGCCCAAAATTACTTATGCCATTCTGGGTCCATTCTGGCTTTATATGAATCTTAGGATTGTTTTTCTAGATCTCTAAGTATTTCTAGATCTATTGGTATTTTGATTGGGACTGCACTGAATCTGTATAACAGTTTTGGAAATATGGCCATTTTCATAATATTGGTTCTGCCTATCCAGGAGCAGGGGACATCTTTCCATTTTCTGATGTCCACTTCAATCTCCTTCAGAGCACTGTAGTTTTCTTTGCACAGGTCTTTCACTTCCTTGGTTAGGTTATTTCTTAGATATGTCATTTTTTTTGAAGCTACTTTGAAGGGTATTATTTTCATAATTTCTTTCTCATGCTATTCATTGTTAGTATACACAAATGCTGATGATTTTTGTATGTTGATCTTGTATATTGCTACTTTGCTGAAGTTGATTATGAATTCTAAGAATTTTTTGGTGGAGTTCTTTGGTTCTTCGATGTAGAGTATCATACCATCCACAAATAATGATGATGTGAGTTCTTCCTTTGCTATATGTATCCCTTTTGTTTCTTTCTCTTGCCTAATTGCTCTGACTAATGTCTCAAGTACTATGTTGAATAGAAGAGGTGATATTGAACATCCTATCTTGTTCCTAGTTTTAAGGTGAATGCTTGTATGGTATTTCTGTATCTGTTTTCTTCAGGGTTTTTATGCATTTTGTCATAAGCCTTATCTGCATCTATTGATATGATCACTTTTTTTTTAACCTTGCTTCTTTTTATGTAATGTATTACATTTATTGACTTATGTATGTTTAAACATCCTTGCATCTGTGGAATGAAACCTACTTGATCATGATGCATTATCATTTTAGTAATGTGCTGCATTGTATTTGCTAATATGTTGTTGAGGATTTTTTCATCTATGTTCATTAAAGAAACTGGCCTATAGTTCTCTTATTTTTAGTAAGGACTTTATTTGTTTTGGAGGTCAGGGTGATATTGGCTTCCATAAATGAATTTAGCACTCTTTCTCTTTCAATTTCTTTGAAGAGCTTCAAGAGTATTGGTGATATAACATCCTTAGGTTTTGTAGAACTCAGGTGGGAATCCATCAGGTCCTGGGCTTTTTTTAGTTGGTAGATTCTTTATTACTGAGTCAATGTAATTGCTTGTTTTGGGGTTGTTAAGCATATTTATATCTTCTTGGGTTAGTACTGGTAATTTGTATGTGGCTAGGAATATGTCTATTTCTTCAAAATTTGCTAATTTGTTGGAATATAATTTTTCAAAGTAGTTACTTACTGTCTTTTGGATTTCCACAGTGTCTGTTATGATTTCACCTTTTTTATTTCTAACTATATTGATATGAGTCTTTTCTTTCTTTCTCTTGGTGAGTCTAAGGGGTTATATTTTTCATTTATTCTTTTAAAGAACCGGCTATTCAATTTGTTGTTTTTTTTTTTTTTTTTACAGTTTTTTTAGTCTCAATTTCACTAATTTCTGTTCTAATCTTTGTAATATCCTTCCAATTTGGAAGTGGTTTGGTGTTGTTTCTCAAGTATTTTAAAATTTCCCATAAGGTTATTTATTTGGGCTTGCTCTATTTTCCTAACTGAGCATTGATTGTGATCAATTTTCCTCTTAGAACTGTGTCCCAGAGGTTTGTTCAGTAGTACAGTCATTTTCATTAACTTCCAGAATTTAAAAATTTTTTTATTTGATTTCTTCTGTGATCCATTAGTTGTTTAGAAGTATGTTGTTATTTTTGCGGGGGAGCTTTTGCCTTTTCTGAAATTTCCTCTGTCATTGATTTCTATTTTCATTGCACAGTAGCCTAACAGTGTGGATGGAATGATTTCAATTCCTTTATATTTACTTAAACAATCTTTGTAGACAAATATGTGATCCATTTTGGAAAAAAGGACCACATATTGCTGAAAAGAATGCATACTCTGTTGCAGAATGGTAAACACTCGGTATATATCCAGTTAGTCCCTATGTTCAAGAGTGTGGTTCAGCTCTGAATTTTCTTTATTGGATTTTGTTTCAACTATCTCTTTGTGAGAGTGAGGTGTTAAAATCCCCTGCTATGATTGCGTCAATGTTTATCTGACCTTTTAATTTCAGTAGCTTTTATTTTATGAAGATAAGTGCTCCAGTATTTGGTGCATATATGTTTATCAATGTTATCTTTTCTTGTTGGATTGTTCCATTAACTAGGATGTAGTGATTTTCTTCTCTGTTCTAACCAGTTTTAACTTGAAGTTTACCATGTTTAATATTAGAATTGCTGCCCCTGCTTGTTTTCAGGGTCTTGGTGCATTTCCATCCTTTAACTTTTACTGTGTGACTATCTTTTTGAATTAGATGAGTTTCTTGAATGCAACAGATTGTTGGATTCTGTTTTTTATCCAATCTTCCAGTCTGTGTCTTTTGATTGGAGAGTTGAGGCTGTTAACATTGAAAGATATTGCTGAGATGTGTTGGTTATTTAGTATCATTGCCTTCTTTACCTGTTGGTGCATCACTTGTTTTTCTTCTCCTGATGTTTTCTGTTGCTGTTTATCCCTTAACCTCAGTAGTTTTCTCTGTATTTTAGCTGTGTCCAACTCATTGTTCCTGTCAAGAATTTCTTGAGCATTTTTGCTAGAGCTGGTTTTGCACTCATACATCTTCTGAGCTGATCTTTTTTGTGGAAATACCCTATTTCACTATCTATTTTGAAGGATAGCTTTGCTGGGTAAGTCAATCTGGGTTGGAAGTTATTTGATCTTAGGGCTTGAAATACTCCACTCCAAGCTCTTCTGGCCTTCATTGTTTGTGCTGAAACATCTTCTGTGTTACAAATTGGTTTACCTTTATATGTGATTTTTAAAAAAATTTCTCTGGCTGTGTTAAAAAATTATGTAGTTTTTTTGCTGGATATCTGTGAATTTAATAAGTATATACCTTGGTGAACTTTTTTCATCATAATTTTGTGGTGTTCTATAAGCATTTCTTACTTGTATTTTAAACTGTTTTCTTATATTTGAGAAATTTTCTTCTATAATTTCTGTAAGCATGTTAGAGAATTCATCTGTGCTATCTTCTAGTTTTTATCTAACTCCAACTAGCCTTAGATTGATGTTCTTGTTGTCATGTAAGTAGGTGCTGGATAGTCTTCTCTTGTTCTTTTTCTTTTCAGCTTCTTCGAGCTCTTTATCATCATTCACTGTTTTGCCCTCAATGTCATTCACTCTGTGTTCACAGTGGTCATTTCTGTACTTTATTAATTTTTTTTTTGTACCAGGGATCAAACTCAGGACCTTGTGCTTGCAAGGCAGGCAGTGGCACCACTGAGCTAAATCCCTGGCCCAGTTCTATACTGTTCTTTACTTCAGGTATTTCTGTCTGATATCTTTTTGAAAAGTCCATATCCTTGTTTAAATTTTGAACTGTTTTGGTTAGCTCATCCAGTTTTTTACCTATTTTCCGACCATGGGAATAATTATTATAATTGTTGTAAACTTTTAGTTCATTTCCTCTTTGAATTAATCCATTTTTGTCATCCCTTCTCATAACTTTTCATAGACTTCTGCTACCTGTTTTCTTCTCCCTTTGTGATCCCTTGCTCCGCCTTGAGAGAGTTGGGGTGGGTTCAAAGATTTTCTATTTCTTCAGTCCCTCATTCTCCTACTTGTATTTGTGTTTATTTTCTTGTATGTCCCTCTCATTTTTCCTCTATTTTTGTGGGGAGTTACTTCAAATTGGGGATGAGAAAAGTGAGGAGAGTCTGTGATTTATATGGAGATTTTTGGTAGGAAATTGCCTTCCCATGAGTAATTTTCAGCTTTATATGTCCAGTGCTAGCATTTACTCCTTCTGTTATTTACTTTAAGTGATTGACTCTGTCCCTATGTTTTGCTGAAAGAATTGCTTCTGTTTATAACAGCAAACACAGATTCAATATTACAACCCTTCTCTATAAAGTCCTTGCAGTTACTCTTCCCCTCTTTGTTTATTCTCTATGTCCACTATGACAGTTTATTATTTTTGGTTGCTCTACAGTGAGGCAAGTGAGGTGGAGCAAGGAGAATGGGAGGTAAGGTTGGATGAGGAATGTTAGATACTAAGGGGGAAGATTGAGGGGCAGAATAGTGGTAGATAAGAAGAAAAGACTGATGTGGGGTCTAATTTTCTTGGAGTATTTTTAGTTGATTGGAAGGTTTAGTACTGAGAGTTCTAGGAGGATAATTTTGGGAGCAAGGGCATGATATGGGAGAAAGGGAGAATGATTTTATGAGTGAGAAAAGCTATATAGTTATCAGAACTTGCTTCTACAGTGGATAATAAGCTAGGTAAATTATGAAAGAGCCAGAAGCTTAGGGTGAGGAGAAAATAATACTAATGAAAAGAGGAATGACTGTAAAGGAGATAAGTATAGGAAATTTAAAAATTGGGAGCTGAAGTTTATGTGTTTGGAAAAAGAATAATAAAATATGTTAACAATATTGTATTAGGAGTTTGAGGTGAAGAAACTAGATATAGAGTTGAGACAAGGGAGAGAACCTAGACAGCCAGTGAAAGAACAAATGTATAAGAGTGATAATCTAATAAACACATGAAACTATAAATGAACATAACACCATGTTACTAAATAAATCAAGAAACATATAAAATAACCTAATAAGATGTCTAATGGGAACACAAGCTGGACATTCCCTCCACCATAATACTGACGTTAACTCAGACTAAGGATGGGTTAGTTTTGCCATATTGCAGGCGTTCTTGCAAAGTTATAGTCTGAATTCTTGGATCTGGAACTCTTTACTGTCCCTCTCCCTGCCTGAGTGTGATGGTAGACTTGGCAGAGAAATTCACTGCCACCAAATTGTCCACTGAGTAAGGATTATTCCTATTCAATCACTTCAACTACAGCAGTAACAGGCAAATCCATTACAGTGGTATCTGTCATGGCTATTTGAGAAAAAACATGCCGTAAGACTGTTTTGGGTCTCCCTGTAGCCTAGAGAAGAAATCTACAGCTATAGTGTAAGCATCATAACAACCCAAGTCTTGATCCACAATTAATGCGCACAAAATATGATGTGTCTCCTTAGTGAAAAACAGCGTTCAACAGTATTTTATAGAATCAGTTATGTAAACAACAGTTGATTGGAGATGAATAATGCCAGAGGGGGAAAAAGAAGAGAAAAAGAAAAACTTTTTTTTAAAGTCCTCTGCTTTGTGGTATAGGAAGGAGGAAAAGGGGATAAGTACAGGATCCTATTGATATTGACTATGTCGCTGTATATTTACAAAGAAATATCGGGGAAAACTAGATACAAACTTGGTAGTGGGAAATGAGAATGAGAAAAGATTCTATGACTGATACACATATTTGAGAAAAAGTTTAAGGGAGACAACTGAAAAGCTGGAGTGGAAAGAAAAGTAAATTGAGAATGAATAAAACCCAGGCGAAAGAGGTCAGGCAAAGAGATGGGTAGAAGTAGGAGGGACATAAGTGGACGAGGAAGAATTCTTTTACCCTCTATACACTGTATTGGGAGGGAGAAGAGGCAAGAGTAATCAAAGCACATATACACCATTAATCTGTTCTCATCAAAGAGGAGGGGTAAAATAATGGAATAAAATAATCAAATAAAAGTGCGAGAGGAAATGTACAGAAGGAGGAAAACAGCAAAGAGTAAAAAAAAAAAATAAAAAGTAAAGTAAAAATGAAAAAAATAATACAATCAAATCGCGACAGTAAAAGAAAATTTCTACTTTTGGGACACGTGGCCCCTTTGCTCAGGCACGGGTTAAGGTGCAGAGCTCAGGCCAGGACGTGTCTCTCTCTTTTCATGCTGCAAGTCTCGGGGCTGTCTTCCCCCAGAAGGTGCTGGATGTAGAGACCTGCTTAGAGTGGGAACTCAGCTCTAATGTGAGCTTCCAATCGATCCTAAGTAGCGCAGGCTGAATCTGGCCTCCAACCGAGGGAGCTGAATCTATGATCACCAGTCCCCACCTCTCAACGGGATTCTCTTCAGTTTGCTCCAACTACCGGCAGTCTCTCCAGTGACCGTCCTTCCCTCATCCCCTCTGGGAACTTGGCAGTGTGAAGCAGTCAAAGGGCTGTTCTGGCCCCAAGGTTCAAACATTCAGCCCGTCCCTACAAGGGCAACCTCGCCAGCTCCTGCTCCATGCACCTGAGTCCTCTGGTGCTTGTGCTGCAGTCACTCAGTCACCTACTGCTGACTGAAGAGCCTCTGGGGAAGCAGTGTCTCATGTTCTTCCTGCTTTCTCCAATTCTTTGTGAGCAGGAAAATTATATTTCACTTTGCCTCCCCGCTGGAGCTTGCGGGTTCCCCCTGCTGGTGAGAGTGTGGCTTCTCAGACTCCCTCTGCAGCATGGTCTTTCTTCAAGGTTGATGCTATTTGTTTTGTCAGCTCCAGCTCCAGGGTTCCTGTGTCCCCTCCACTCACTTGGGTTCTTCTCCAAGCTAATGTTTTCCAGACTAAATGCTTTTTCCTGGAGAAGCTGAGTTGCTGACACTCACTGCTCTGCCATTTGTAAAGAAGCATTCTTGTAGAAAATACATTTCTATAGTGAACTGAATTGTTCTTAGAACTAAAAGTACTGCCTCATCCTTTGAATACCTTATAATAAAACTTAGTTCAGTGTTTCATATAATAAAGTATGCTTCAATAGATTGAAAAGTATTAACAGTTTTTCTCAACTTTGTGAAATCTCTTATACACTCACTTGGTCCCATTCTAAAACAAAAACTAATGATAGACAGGAGGTTGAAACAGAAGATCATATGACAATATAGGCAGTACAATGTTGAACTTTGGGCCCTTGTGTTTCTAGAATCTAGTGGAGGTCAAGAAATCCTTTTACCATGTTTTACTCTAAGAAAGGATCACTGTGCTCTTACATACTATACTGTATTGAGTATGACATATTCATTTTTCCTGCCTCTGACACTCTTGGGTCCCTTCCTTTTCTCTGGGATGTTCCTCATTAATATATGTTATTCCTATTGCAATATCTTGAATAAAACAAACTCCTTAAATATCCAGCAAGTGTGTCTTTTGATTTCTTTAAAGGAAAGAAAAAATGTTTAAATTCTTTTTTAAATTGAGGTAAGGGAGTCAAACTGCATTTGAGAAGTGATACACCTTTGAAATTAAGCAGAAATGTATAGAATAATAGTGTTTTAAAGCAAGGCTTACAGGGAATAACTGGCTTCTTTCCATAAATGAGGTAATGGGAGTATAACACTCACTTCTTTGCCTAAGTGCCTGCCAGGAAAAAATATGTGATGGTAGAGAATTATAGTTGAAATAGCACCTTTTTCATGCTTCTTTTCTTGCATTGTTTGATTTCATTGGAATTTTTACCTTAGTAATGACTATAGAATTAGGTAAAATTTCTTTTCTCATTCATCTCCATGTTAAAAAATAAGTGTACATGTGTGTGATTTTAATAGGTCTGAGTGGCACAATAAATGATACACATTATTCATCACAACTAACTCACCTACAAGGATTAAGATTATACGCTCACAGATTCTGACTCTGTGGCAAATTGTGTAAAAATACTTGCAATTCCACTTATCCTCCTATTTACAAGATGGCAAAAGCTTGCAGTGGCAATAGTCATGAAAGAAAGGAACGTCATAATATGTAGAACTGTTTTAATAAAACCATTTTATACAATGCCAAAGTTTTCAGTATAAAAATGGGAAGCTAGTTTTTCGAAGTGAAAAATCAAGATTGGTAGAGTGAAGTGGGAAAGGGGTATCACCTCTGCTTCAGGCAATAATGAAATAAAAATAAAACAGTTCCTTGTTACAGTAATCTATCTTCCAGAACATTTGAGAAGGTCAAATAATCTCATATGGCAGTTTCTAAGGCAAACAGGGATTCTAATAAAAGAAATAAATGCTGAAATTTGAATATGGCTAAAAATTTCATTGCTTCTAAGATAATTTTACTTCTAAATATTGTTTGTTTACTAATAAGGGTTACACAGGGTTGCTATAATTTAAGTGCCAAAATTAGTAAGTGAAAATATATATACAGAATTCTTCATTAGGAAAAATAAGTTATGCAAAGAAAATCTCTAAGAATATGTATTAAAATTGTAACTGTTTAATTCTGGGTGAATATTTTGGCAATTGGTTATTTAATTTTTTAAATAATGAAACTATTATTTAATCAAAACAAAAACAATAAAACTAAGTTACTTTTTCATAGGTTCTTTTTTTAGTTCAGTCTGTATAAAACAGCCCATTTCTATATTTAGGCTGGCTAGCTTCTTAATCTGAAAAAGCAGATCATTTTCAAAATCCTCATATTTTATCCAGGCTTATCCCTCGGTGAACATCATGTACAGTCTGTTCAGGATTGTGATCAGCAAATGAAGTAAAAATTGAAATGAGATAACTGTCATATGCTGTCTGTCTCTTGTACATTTCCCAGGTAATCGTGGTTTTTTATTATACTAGATGCTGTTGTTGATGATTGAAGTATGAATTCACATACATTAAGAGAGAAGACTGAGTTAAGTTTAGATATTTTCCCCTTTCTGACTAAATAATTTGTGACGAAGACAAAAGGTTTGACTGGGCCCTTCATAAGAGGATACCACCACATTGATGAAAATGTTTTTCCCTATGAGGACATAAACCTGTTAGGTAGTCTGACACTAAGAAATAAATTATCCTTCAATTAATGTCATAGTCCAACTTTATTCCCTAGTTAAATAAAGAACATTTTCATTAATAGAGAAGTGTCCAGATGAAGTAGTTAAAAAGCTATTCTATACGGAAAATAATTTTCTCCATAATACACATTCCTGTAACTCTAATTTATGATGTCAAATCCTCCTAGGACTTTGAACACTTTCCTAGATTTCAACCAGTCTGCTCTCAAATCTTCTTTAGGCCAGGAGACGTGACTGCATCTCTCCAAGTTCGATCTACACTGTTCAACTTATATTCAAAGGTTTATAAATCAACATAATGTGATTCCAATGCAAGTTTTATACATTAGGAATTCCTCTTCAGGCTAGGGGGTGTGGCTCAGATACAGCGCACTTGTCTAATCGGAAAGGAGAGAGAGAGAGACAGAGAGAGGGAGAGAGAGAGAGAGAGCAATCTTCATACATATAAACCCCAGTAAAACAGATTAAAGATTATATATACAATGGGAAATAAAATTCTAGAATAGGTATCGATGGCATGGTTGTTTTTCAGGATGATTCCTTCCAGGGATTTTCTTGTCTTTATCCGAGATGACTTTGTGCTGGGGATGCTGTGGATCTCCCTCTCATACAGTCCTCTTCAGAGTGGACACAAGAGGAATTCTGGTCCATGTCCGTCTCGCCGTCATGGTAACAGCATTGAAGGCCACGGTTTGCACCGCATCCATATTGTACATTCCAGAGATCTGTCATAAAAACTTCTTTAAAGTAGGCCATGAATGTAGTTTTATGAATAGGAATTACAGTAAAAATGTAAATAAAAATTTTTAAATAATTTTTATAAATGCTAAAAATGTTTTACTTCTTAGAATTTTGGTTTTGCCTTCGGTGCCTCACTAAAAGTCACTTTAATAATAAACAGAGAACATCGTTTTATGGATCTTGATTTAGTAATGAATTTTATATTTATTTCCACAAAGGTATCTGAGCATCATAAAAGTAAAATATATGCAACTATAAAATCAATGTTTTCTAATTTAGTCCTGATCTGACAGACTGTTATAGTGGATGCATGTTTTCCTCTTTATTTCTGTGTAGTATGGATTGTTTGCCATAAGTTTATGAGTTGAAATTGAACATAATTTACTGGAATATCAATATAAGTCAATTGGATTTGCTTTTCAACTGATTTTTCTCCTTAGGGAGAACGTAGCAGGGCCTAGTCAGTGAGGTTTTTGCTCAAAAGCAGAGAATAATCACATCAGGTAACCCATATATGCTTAAATTAAAGATTGGCAAGGGAATGATTTTAGCTGATTTTTAAAAATGCAAATCAGCCAGGTCATCTTATTTTTGCTTAAAATTATCTATGAATGATGCTAATATAGCTCAATTAAACATGAAATTGACTTATTTTTCTGAAGAAGAAAATTATCAGTGCTTACTGGCTCTAGTGCCCGACTGAATCTAAACCAAAAATTGTCTTTCAGGGTTTACTCTGGAGGAGATTGAAGATCTCAGTAATATAGAACAGTGTCTAGGAACCAGCTGTTAGTGATTGCTTTCTGTGAAAATAAAATCACTTCTTGATCTATAGGGAAGTTGAAAACTAAGCAAATATGAAGAGGCTACTCTAGATGAAATTATCCAGAATTCAAATTGGAGGCTAAAGAGTAAATTCTGTCAAAACCTTTATTTGGGTCATAGCAATTTAAAAATGTAATATTTTCATTGTTGTTTTTTTCCCCAGTACTGGGAATTAAAAACTTAATATTTTACTGAATTCAAAGAATGCAGTCAGTGAACTAACCTGGAACTCGTAATTTGAAATACATTGTCCTTTTATTTAATTGCAGAAAATTTTCATGTAAAATAAAATGGACAAAATAAAATGCAAAGTGATCAAAGTAAATAACTAATCTGAGGTAGCCAATAATATTACTAATGTATTCAACTATGGATCTGACCCTGGAAAAACTATACACACTCTTCTTAACTGGTTTCCTAGATAGATACTCAAAACACTGCTGAACTATCCCCATCCATCCACTATTTTTATCTATAAAAATGTCGGTGCATTAAAAGAAACAAATCTTTGAAAAATAAGAGTGCCATTCTAATTCTTCATTATAATAATGTAGAATTATCTATGTAATTGATAAATTTTGCATCCTACAAGTTACCAAAAGACTTCAATTTTTTACAAGTTTATGTCAGTTGTGCAACAGAAACAGCTTTAAAATTGGTCTTTAATTTTTCATTGCAGGCCATAAATTAGCACATTGACAAGGTATATTTTGTCTTAACTACAGATCTGTTTTAGACTGAGTTCTATGTCCTGAAATTAGAAAAAACATTTGGGAAAAGAATAATAAAAATATAGCTTCCTTCCTCTTTTCTAGGGAAGAGTCAACATTAGTGAAAATTATTCCATGGCCTCAGTGTTCTCCTGGTTCTTAGTATTTAGTGGGTGGTTGGAGGGTGTGCAATGGTAGAGGTAGGGGAGGTGCTATTTGGTTGAATGGCAGTGGAGGGTGATGGGAGTGTCGCATCTCTGTAATGGTGATGGAGATGGCAGATGGGTGTGGTTGATAGTGGTGGTGGTAGAAAAGGAGTTTTGGCTGACTGCATATTTTTATAGGCAGGAACTCCCCTGGGCTAATATTCTACACCTTCCTTACCATCCATTTTTCATTTCTCCCTTGGCATTTAGGGGAAAGAGTTAGCATGCTTGGACCAGTCTCTTTTGAGGCTTGACTTCAGCATTCAAATTGGTGTTCAGGTTTGTTCTTCAAAATGATGTAAAATGATATAATAGGGAGAACCCTAAATTGTTTAGCTTTGCCAGTGACCAAAAGAGTAAGTACTTTTACAAGAGCCCAATGATGAATGTAACTGTACTGTATACCTAAAATGTACCAATAAACTCAATGAGAAAAAAAAGAGTAAGTACTTTTAATTCAGCAAGGAATATAATGAACTGTTGGGAGCCATTCTATATAATTTTGGGGAAAATCACTTCACAATTAAATTATGATTAGTCCTAGTTCTCTTGCCTATAGGCCAGCTATCACATGCCAAAGCATAACCCCATTTTGGCCTCTGGTCACAGCTGAGACCTCAGTGGTCCCTTGATGACACTGTGACACTGAAGAGCAAGATTATATCAGCTGAAAACATCCTCATTCCTTGAGAACTGAGTAGTAAAAGAAAGTTTTCACTTGGAGAGGGGCAGATTCCTTATCAGATTAACTCATCTCACCTACTCTTGTAAGAACACCTTTGCTCACCTTACTGTTCCAATCAACATAAGATCCCTATCAGCATAAGATCCTCATGGTCATAGGATTACCAACACCCTCTGAGACATCTGACGCTTCCTCCAATTATAAGATCTTTGTCAATTTAGGATTGTCATCACCCTCTGAGTCATCTCTTACTCCCTATGAACCCAGTAAATAATGGCAAGCTCATTTGCCTTCATCTTTGCTGCTCAGAGCAGCATTGATTAGGCCCAGAACCCAGCTTCTTTCCTAAGTCTTGTTTCCTGTCTTTATTCTTTAATTTTGCCTTGTGCTGTCATGGCTCACAGGAGACCAGGACCCACTGCAGGGGTTCTGGTAATGTACCCTTTCCCTTCTACCTACAGTGAACTGTTCTGTTTACAGATCTAAGCAACATTCAACAAACTGCTTTATTAAAAATGGAGGTGACATTATTGTACCCATCTGTCTGGCTCCCAATTCTTGTTCTCTTTTTAAAACTGATTTCCAACTGAAATAGAGAGAAGAGGTACCACTGATTATCCTCTAAACCTGCAGATGTATCCTTCTGCCCTCATCCATAAAGGATTTAATATCCGTTCAAAGGCCTCTCATCTTAGGCTGCCAATTTGTACCATCTATGAAAACTCCTTTCAGTGTGTAGGCCTCTTACACTAACCACAGTAAGAACTTACATCTGTATAGCACTTTATAGTTTACCAAGATTTCAGATCCATTATTATATCATTTGACATTCACAGCAGTCTTTTAAGGAAAATTGGCAAGAAATTATACCATTTTGGGAATGCAAATGGAGGTTTAGGAGACAGCCTAAAAAACAAAGCTGGAAAGTGACAGAGTACAGTTTGGCATCTCTCCTTTTTAACTCTAAATCATTTTTTTCTTTTATCCTACAATCTACAAATGACAAGTAGGACATTTCTTTAAGATAACTTCACAGAGCAAGAGAAAATAAGGTTTTGTTTAATGAATACAGAGCTTCGATTTTGCAAGGAAAAAAATCTCTGGAGATTGTACAACAATGTGAATATATTTAACATTGCTGATCTATAAATAGCTACAATGGTAAATTCTAAATTATATGTATTTTAAAAAATAAAAACTCCTAAAATTTGAGAAAGAAAATACTTACTAAAAATTTTATCATTAGGTACACAAGAAGATGTATATCACTTCCTCAAGTTAAAAAAAATCAGTTAGTGTGAAAACATTTGTGTGGCAGATAAAGGCAGGAAAAATGTAGGTATTTGGGAGTCAATGGACTAGTTAGAGATGGCCCCAAAATTTTTTGATGTCTATTTCTTGGGTTAAGTAATACTTGAATCAAAACAAGAAAAGTGATTTCACTCTTTATCAATTTTTTTGTCATCTTTTACTTTACAGGTTATCCAAAGCACTGCTAGTTGCAGAGTAAGTAATGGAACAGTGGCATCAGCATCACCTCAAGCTTGTTAGCAATGCAGACTCTCAGGTTATACCCCAGACCAGTTCAGTCAGAAGGTTAATGAGAAAGTGGGTGATGTGTATGTATCACTGGAGCACACGGGTCTAAAATATCCACTTTCCTCACATTTGCATAGCAAAATGTGTGTGATACATAGCCAGCTGCTGTCAACAAAAGAATGGAAGCCTCTGTAATAAAACAAAATCAGCTCCTCTGAGGTTTGACTCAATATCAAAGGAAACAATGAAGTTAGCATCCTAGGAGATCTGAATTGCAGCAGCAACTTTGTTGGCTGTGAGTCTTTTGGCAAAACAGTTTACTTCAATAAAATTCTGATTCTTCGTTTATAATACAGAGATAATCATCTCGACAAGCCCCACACTGGGGAGCTGATATGAAGCTTCAGTAGGGAGAGATGAAATAAAAACACTCTGAAGATATGAAGTGGTGTCACTAGAAATTAAAAATATTTAAATAATGTTCTGGGTATGTAAGAATTTATTAAGCCAATGTGGATATAATTCATTAAAATTATATACACACAGAATCTCTTAAGTGTAGTCTAGCAAATGAATGATTAGTAATCATTTTGGTTCCTACAGTATAATATCTTAGGTCAATTCTCATTAGAAGAGGGAACTGGTAGCCAAGATCTCCATGAAATGAAGCAGACAGAGAATGATTTAGCCATATTAAACAACACCACAAAAATGAAGTAACGTCTAGAGTCCAAAAGGCACACTAATTCTAGGATATTGTGAGGCGAAGAACCTCCCATTTTGCTCTTTCACTCTTATCAGTGAGACAAAGAGAAAAATAAATCTTGAGAAGCATGTCATTTGCTGGTTGGGAGCACAGCTTTTGGGTCAAGGAGACCCAGAAGCAAATCTTAATTCCTCTTGCTGTGTGACCTTGTCTGTCTTATTTTGCCTCTGTGAAATGAGGGTGATAAAACATTGACCGCTGGGGCCATCATGGGGATTAAATGAGTTAATACATGTTAGAGGTTATTGTAGGAATTAAATGAGATAATGTATGTTAGGTGACTGCCATAGGCCAATGTATACTGAACACTCATTGTATGTTAGCTATTATTATCATCACTACCCACTTTAAAGCTGTGGTTTGTATATCAATCCCTTCTTTTCAAAGGGGTACAGGCAAGGGGAGAAAACCATACTGAGAGTAACACTTCAAAACACAAAATCTCCTGGTGAAGGTGAATGAGGATGCTAAGGAAACCAGCCATCACAGAGCAGAGATTGAAGTTCAATATTAAACTTTAACCATCTTGTAAACTTGCATCTTACGAAAGCATAAGGACTTAACACAGAAGCTTGTAGAATCATCAGGAGAGGGTTAGATAAGAGCATAGAATTTTCCACATTCCAAAAAGGATCTCATAATCAAAGCAAAGTGGTACCTTTCCTTTCTTCTTGAATTGCTCCTGCTCTTCCACTGTGGTGAGGTAATTCACAGCTGCATAGACAATGACCAACAGAAACACAAAGAGGGAGCTGACCCACAAGTATACATCCACTGCCTTGACATAGGACACCTGGGGCATGGAGGCACCATGCCAGTGATGATTGCGGACATGGTCAGCACTGTGGTGATTCCTGACATTAATAATAGTGACAAAGTCAGTGACGTAGCCCTTCAGTTCCGACCTGGTTCAGAGTCACACCAGCTATTGCATTTCCAGAACAGCACTAGCCTGATGATGTAATGGGTGGCAGGGGGAATCTGCATGCTAACTTGCACACCCAGAAGCTCTCATTGGACTTTTCTTTCCCTTTCCTTTTCTTGCTCTGACTGATATTGCCCATAATGTGTCCTTCTATCTAGAGACACAAAGCCTGATGTGTCTGTAAGCTTTGTTCAGTGGGGCCTTTTGTAACCATCCCTAAAAGGTAAAAATGTATTCAATTTTAAAAATTATCCCAGGAAAGAAATCTCAAAGTCATTTCCACTAACTTTTACTACCATGTCACAACTTTTATTGTTAAGAAAAATATTTTTTGTGTGACCTTTCCTCTTTCGTGCTGCAGGGCAATCTCACTTCCTTTTGAGTGATTTTTACTAGCACTGAAGATTGCTATTCTCCATATTTTCTTTCAAAGAGAATACTCAAAGACCATCATAATTCTCTTTACCCCTTGTTAATGAAACTACAGGTTAACTGGAATTCAGAGAGTGACCATGCTACTGGAAGCTCAGTCTTTATTAAATATTTACTGAGCAACTGTTGAATGCCAGTCACCATTTCCTCTGATTTCTCCCCTCCCCACTTCCTTCTCTTCCTTTTCTCTCTTCTGAAAGACTACTCCCTTTCTTTTTTCTTCTCCTCTTTTCCCCTTTATTCTCTTGCCTGAATATCAGAGGAAAAGAGATCAGGTTCTAGGAGCTAGCAGAGGAAGAAGTGTCTCAGAAGTTTATTTAATAAATTGCTGGCTCAAGAAATAGCAGCAAGAATCAACAAATGGGATTATAACAACTAAAAAGCTTTTGTACAATAAAAGACTCAATCAGTAGAGTGAACAGACAACTTACAGAACAAGAAAAAAAAAACTTTGCAGCTACTCCCCAGTCAGAGGACTAATATCCAAAATATACAAAGAATTAAAAATGAAACAAAACAAAACAGCTAAAATTTAAGACCCAGTCAAGAAATGGGCAAGAGAAATGAACAGACACTTCACAAAGGAAGAAAAACAAATAGTTAACAAATTATCTTCAACATCTCTGGCCATTAGAAAAATGCAAATTAAAACAATGCTAAGATTCCATTTTATTGCAGAAAGAATGGCAATCAGGAAATCAAACAATAACAAATGCTGATATGACTGGTGAAAAAGGAACCCTCCTGCATTGTTGGTGGAAATAACACATCCATTATGGAATTCAGTGCGGAGATTTCTCAAAGAACTGAAATTAGAAATTTCAAATGGCCCAATTATCCCCCATTAGGTATATTCCCCGGAGTTTAAATCATCATTCTACATTGATGCTTACACACCAATGTTTTTAGCAGCACAATTCAAAATAGCTAAATCCTTTATACCCATTAACAGATGACTGAATAAAGAAAACATGGTGTCTATATATAATGGAATATTACTTGGCTATAAAGAATGACACATTTGAGACACTTGTAGGAAAATGGATGCTCTTGGAAATGATAATATCTAGTGAAATAACCATGGACACAAGCTTAAATACCATATGGTATCTCTCATTTGAATGAGGCAAAGTACAGACAAAGAAGATGGTAATGGATGAATAGAAAGAGACAAGGGGGCAGATGTTACAATAGGAAACAAGGGCAATGCATTAGGAGGAGGGGAAGGAGAAATTAGAGCAATAAAAATGGGCTATATATATAGGAACTTAATAACCCAATCAATGTAAACATTATATTTCATAACATGAGCTGAGACAATATCAACAAGTACATTAAGGAGGATGGAGAGGGACGAGGAAAGGGCTTAAAAAAGAAGCTGTTATATGTACATGTAACCACTCCCCAAAATGACTGTAAACTGCATGAGTTGCAAATATGTATTAATAAAATAAAACATTTAAAAAATAAATGACTGGCTGTGGGAAGGGACAGTCCATGTCTACACTCATTTCTCAGAGGAATATTGTAAGGATTCTGCCTGGAGTGAAAGCATGGTGTTGTAAATATTTGAAATGTACACTAGCTGGCATGATTTTATTTCTTAACTTCCCACCAGGGAGGTGCAAATGGAATCCTTAATGATTTTTGTAAGCTGTGAGAAGTCCCGAGCAGCAGGAAGAACACCATGATTTACTCCAAAGTGTACAGACACAGCATGTGAATAGCTTTCACCGACATCTTTCTATTCTTTCTCTAATAATTCTGCAAGGTTCTCATATAAAGGAGCCCATGTCGCACATAATGACAACACTACAGGGCCATTCAATTTCAGATGAAGTTTTTAGTTTATAGAATCAAGACCAACACAATCTGTCACTTGGGAGGACCCAGAATCTCACCTTAACTTTGATGTGTACTCCAGAATAAGCAACCTAGCTACAATTTCAGTTCCTAACATTAAATACAGGCAACTTCCTCCCTGAGTCCCAGGTTTCTTTCTGATAATGCTCAAATCAACAATATGCATGTGGGTGCACGTTCTTTGCATCCCTCGGCTCCAAAACATATTTGGAGTCATAAATAAACATCAACATGAAATTTTTATTAAAATTTTAGATGTAGCTGAAATAAAAATTATTGCATAAAGCCTGCTTACTTTCAGCAAACATTTACTCACACATGTAGATACATATTAATTGACTACTATTGCCTGAGAGAGATATGAATTGAGAGTAGCTAAGTGCTTAAATGCCTATACTTTGTGAGGAGCAGGATTCCAATCCCTTCCCCTGAGTGCTAAACCTGTGCTTTACATGGAAATTTATTGCCTCTCATTCTGGACCTGGAAAAGGAATTTCCTTTGGTTTTTAAGATTATAAATCAATCTCTACATATGGATCTTTGAGACACAGACCATGTGGGATTATGTTAAGAGGCACAAAGAAGGTACTCTGTGCTTTTCAATGGGGCAAAACTCTTAATCCTTTCAGATGTTCACTAGCAGATATGAAAGGAATTATCGACTAATATTCCTATTTAGTTTATCCCATTAGCCCAAAGTAAAATGTTTTCTCTAGATGATTTTTTGAGATATGGAAGATGAAATTTCATTTTTTGGTAGACAGTACTGTGGACTTGATACAAAAAATAAAGGTTTTGATGTAAACAAAGACTCAAAAATGTGTACATGCCAGAGTATCTCATCATATATTTGGAACTGATGACTATTTGGCTAAAAAAGAAATTGAATTATCTAAATTGGCCATGAAAGATAAACTCTCAGTTATTTCTTTCAAAGGTGCTTAGGCCAACTAATTTATTGTAACTTTATTTAGTTGGAAAACCAGATTCTAGACTTTCCTTGTTTAAAATGAGAAAGAAAAGAAAAAGAATGAGGAAGTAGAGAGGAGGGATTGTTGGGTAGGGTGAGGGAGTGATGAGAAAGCTGACATATAAATCCCAAAAGCAATAGAACTTGAAGTAAGTACTATTATGGCTACATTAAGCACACTTATTATGTCCTGAGCCATCCCTTGGAAATGCATTAATCTTGATAAGTAGTATTCCTTCCCGATCCATTAAAGTTAACATCTCAATAAAGGAGTTTTGAATTATATAAAGCGACTATTTAGACGAGGAAGGTCATGTGTAGAGATTAGGAAATTATCTTCCCACCTACTGATACTGCTATGCACAGCTAGGAAAGTGGTATAAGAAAATATTTAGTCTCGCCATTTGGTTGAGCTCCTCTGAGTCCTTACGGCTTCTGCACATTAACTTTTAAGTACACGAGTGGGGTAAGTTAAGAACAGTGTAGAGAGAATGATTCAACTCTGTGTTTTATTAGCCACTTTTGGCTCTGCATGGTGGGTAGGTTCATTGACCAGTTTGAGAGCTGTAGGGCAAATGAGTGTCATTTCTAAAACTACTGAGGCTGTTCCCCCACTTAGTAGCTGTGCTGCAAGCAGTTTTGCAGGGAGAGGGAGTCTCCATTCCCCTTCAAGTTAGTGAAATTTTTTTCGCTGTTGATGTAAACAGAAAGAAAATATAAAATAATTGAAGGGAAAACAAGCTATGGACTCGACATTCCAATAGTACTCTCTGGCCAGAAACTGACTACCAACTTACCTCAAAAGTGGCACCAGACCTTAGTGACTATCAGAAGTTCTAGTAATCTCTGCGATGATGAATCAAATGTGCTTGTTCAGCTCCCTAAATGTTTATTTTTCCAAAAATATGAGACATAATCTGTTAAGAGATATTTTTCTGTTACTACAAGCCTTAAAGCTTGATGGACTTTGTATTAGTTACTTTTCTCTCTTCGCTGAGACAAAATACCAGACACCCACAATTAAAGAAGGAAAGATTTATTTGACTTAAAGTTTGTAGAAGTTTCAGTCCAAAATTGGCTGGCTCTGAGGCAGGCTATCATGGCAGAGGAGAAATAGTTTGTGGCTGCCAGAAGGTAGCAAAGCCAACAAGGGCCTTATCAGCATCTTTCTGCCCTTCTTTCTTTTTGTATTTTGCCTTTTCTTATTCAGACTGCACAGTGTGGGTAGCACTCAACCCTTAATTCTAGTGCCCTTGGGCCTAGCCCCATCATTGAATCAGTCACACACTTTAGATTTGGCCACCTCCAAAATAGCCTATACCCACCTGAGGCTTTGAGGGAACATCCAGACACAAACCATAACAGACTTCCTTTGCAACTGTTTCCCAGCAAAGGATCTAGTCACTTAAAACATTGTGCAGAATATGGTATAATTCATGCATAGGGGCAAAGCAAGAAAAGAAGGAGAGAAGTAGAAATAATAAAGTATAATACAACTCCTTCTTCCACGAGTGTAAATATAGCCTCAAATAACTTTACAGTAGCCTCACATTTTCTCCTTGCAAAATTAAACTGAAAGATATGAGGTTTGAACTCATCATACATTCCAAATGATGATGGCTATAAGCTCTTCTGAGAATTGCCTAATCACAATTGACAACTCTGATATTCATCCCCTATCATTCTTGGCCTGAAAAATCATTAAAAACAGGATGAGCTAAGCACTGGAAACATCAGAACTATGTACTGATAATGAAATATGTGCAGGGCACTGTGCTAGATGCTACAGGAACAAAACGATGAGGACAGTGACCCTTGTCCTCAAGGAGGCTACTTTCTAATAAAAACTAGACAAACTACCCCTGCTAAACAATGAAATATAGGGTGTCATTTGGTTCAAAGCTAGGAGAAGCCGTGTGTGCTTAAAGCCATAGCAGAGACTTCTGGTTCTGGAGAGATGGCAGGATTTTTACAAAGAAACACAGGCAGACAGAACATTCTAGGCAGAGAGAGAGAGTAAGAGCAAATGTGCGATGAGATAAACAGGCATGGGGACTGTTTGAGAAACATAAGTGTCAAAATTGCTAAAACGTAGTGTAAGTATATTGAGACAGAAGTAAGATTTAGTGATATTATTTGGTACTTACCTAAAATTCAAACTTAAGTGAGTGTCATGTATTTCACCTGGCAACCCAAAAAAGCTGAAAGTATTTACTTCAGTTGGCATCTTGGAGATGAGCGCACATTAGTGTGATCACATTTGTATTTTAGAAATAGTTTTCTGCTAATATGTCTGGACTGGACCAGGAACAGGAGGTGAAATGAGCAATTAAATGTGTATTTTATTGCTTCATGCAGGTTAGTAAAATATGCCTCTTCCTCTGGAGGACACCACCCCAAACTCCGTGTTTCACAGAACATGGGCTGGGTTTCTACTTCCAACTTCCTCTGGGTCAGATGTCACAGAGTCTTGAAAGATGACCCTGGGAAGACAGGTCCACTAGGACAACCCAAGAGAAAGTTAGCAAGACTACATAGGGCAGAATAATTGAAAAAAAGAGACATCAAGAATACTGAGCATATTTTAGAGAGAAGACTATAAAGGATCAGATATCTGAGAACTACAGTGCCTCAAGACAATGTTCAAAAACTCTGTGTAGTAAAAATAAATTTGACTGACCCCTGGCGGGTGCGCGACCTCCTGGACTGCACGACAACAGACCCAGCAAGGACCCAAAGACCCCAGAGGGGGTCTCTTCAGCTGCCTGCCTGCCTGAGATCACCCGGCGGGTGTGCGTCCTCCTGGACTGTGTGACAACATACCCAGTAAGGAAGGTAGCTGTGTGGGCACCCTTGAAACACCCCCACGACCTCCCCCCCCATTCTCAAACCTTCTGATTGGGCCAGTCCTTAGACTAACTCTGCAGAGGCATAGGTTCTCATGAAGGGTAGTTTTCTAAGCTCCCAACTTTGAACATCTTTGAAGAAAGGGCAGGGGAAACCTGTAATAGAACTGAGTGGAGTTCAACCCTGAGGGTAGGGAAACTCAAGTTAGGCCTTGTAGATTGTGTTCAGTCTCAGTCGTGGGGAACTGCCATTGCCTAGCTGAGACCAGGGGATTTGGTTCTGCATATGGCTGTGCATATGGTGTAATATGAGATCAGAGACAGCCTGAAAGAGGCCCTTCAAATGCTTTTTTTTTTTCTCTCTCTCTTTTCTTTTTTCCTCATTCCACCCTAAAATTTCTTTCTTTTTTCTGTCCTCTCTCTCCAACTCAGTCTCTTGCTCCACCATATTGTCCCTCATCTCCCTTTTTATTCCAGCTCCTGAATAACTCAGACTTCTTCTTTTATTATTTTTTGTTTTTAGGAGGGATTTCTCTTTATGTTCTTTTCTCCAGTCATTTTACCTCACTCATGGCTCTGTACCTTCAAGGGAAGGCAAGCGCCTGTTACTGTTAAGGGGATATATTCCTGTCCTTATTCCTGCACTCTCTCTATCCCCCCTGAAGTTAATAGCTTTGTAAAGATAGTTAGGTAATTCTACAACCTCTGGATTCACTTCAAACCTGCTCTAATTCTTTCACTTATCTAATCCTCTTGTTCTAAGTCGAACCCCCCATCCTAAATGGTAAAGATGCCATATTGAAAAGAATATTCACTGCAAACATACTATGAGCTGCTTCTTGAAATTAATCTAATTCACATGAGTTAAAGGTGATACATTAATGACTACCACAAGTGGTCAGTTTGAAAGCTGTGCCTGATCCTATTGGGCTGCTGAATATATCAATTGGGATAAAGGGTTGTGATTGATATAAAGAGTGGTTTTCTCTGATATTATGAAAATGACCATACATTAATGACTACCACAAGTGGTCAGTTTGAAAGCTGTGCCTGATCCTATTGGGCTGCTGAATATATCAATTGGGATAAAGGGTTGTGATTGATATAAAGAGTGGTTTTCTCTGATATTATGAAAATGACCATATCTATGAGTAATTAGAAACTCAAAAGCTAAAACGCAACTATATTAGGAAGATTTAAGTAATACCCAGAAATTAAAGAAGGACAATCCAACAATAAAAATAAAAGTGAGAAAACTTAAGCAAAAGACACAAAAACAGATTTCCAGTTCACCAATGGCAAATAGTAGGACAAATGAGGATGAAAAGTCTGATAGTGAACCAACAGGACTCCCTGGACCCATAGCACAGGAGGTAACAAAATTGATCAATCAGGCTCTAGAAAAATTCAAATCAGAAATAATTTCCCAGTTAACCAGAGAGATGATGAGCAAAATGGAAGTCATGATTCGAGACTCTAGAGCAGAAACTGACAAAAAAATAGATGAGCTCAAGACTATGATAGAAGCCACGAAGACTCAGCATAAGAAAGAAATGGAAACAATGAATGCCCAACAGAGGAAAGAAATGGAATCCATAAAACAGATTCAAACAAATATCCAGGAGATTAAAAACTCTATTGAAAGTGTACGCAACAGAATAAAAGATTGCGAAGATAGAATTTCAGATATAGAAGATAGGATTGCAGTCAGTGACTGTGAAAAAAGAGATCTCTTAAAAACAGTAAGGGATCATGAGAAATCAATCCTACAACTCCTAGATGATACAAAGAAAAATAACATAAGACTGATAGGAATTCATGAAAAAACAAGAGAAAAGGCAAATGACATGAAAAAGCTCTTCACAGAATTAATGACAGAAAACTTCCCAAACAGAAGGAAAGAATTAGACATACAGATAAGTGAGGCATATAGAACCTCAACTAGCCACGATCAAAAAAATTCTACACTTTAGACATATAATAATCAAGATTCCAGAAATCCAACAGAAAAACAAAATACTACAAGCAGTAACAGAAAAGAAACAAATCACATGCAAAGGAAAGCCCATTAGAATCACAGCAGACTTTTCAACACAAACCCTTAGGTCAAGGAGAGCCTGGAGTGAGGTATTCCAAGTCCTAAAAGAAAAGAACCTCCAACCTAGACTGATGTATCCTGCAAAACTCTCTTTCAAAATAGATGGGGAAATAAGATACTTCCACGACAAAGAGCACCTGAGAAATTTCATGAACACCAAACCAGCACTGCAAGGAATTCTAAACAATATCCTAGAAAAGGACAA
>NW_022900936.1:42619217-42640143 GCF_012274545.1 Fukomys damarensis
ACCATTACTCTTCAAACTTTTCAATGAAATTGAAAGGGAAGCTATACTTCCAAATTCATTCCTGGAAGCAAGTATCACTTTGATTCCCAAACCAGGGAAAGATACAACTAAAAAGGAGAACTACAGACCAATCTCCTTAATGAATATAGATGCAAAAATCCTTAATAAGATACTAGCAAACAGAATACAGAGGATTATTAAGATCATCCATCCTGACCAACTAGGATTTATTCCAGAGATGCAAGGGTGGTTCAACATACGAAAGTCCATAAATGTAATACATTATATTAACAAAGTCAAGGACAAAAACCATATGATCCTCTCAATAGATGCAGAAAAAGCATTTGATAAAATTCAACACCCATTCATGATAAAAAACCCTGCAAAAAATTGGAATAGATGGTCTATATCTCAATTTAATAAAGGCTATCTATGAAAAACCATCAGCCAACATCATATTGAATGGCCAAAAACTGAAAACCTTCATGTTAAAATCAGGAACAAGACAAGGATGCCCATTATCACCACTTCTCCTCAATATAGTTCTGGAAACATTAGCCACAGCAATTAGAGAAGAGAAAGAAATTAAAGCAATAAAGATAGGAAAGGAAGAAGTTAAACTATCATTATTTGCTGATGATATGATATTCTACATTGAAGACTCAAAAAACTCCACCAAAAAACTTCTAGACTTAATTGACAGATTCAGTAGAGTATCTGGACACAAGGTGAATACCCAAAAATCACCAGCCTTCTTATACTCAAATAACAGGCACATGGAGAGAGAAACAAGGGAAAAAATACCTTTTACAATAGCATCCAAAAAAATGAAGTATCTAGGAATCAATCTATCAAAAGAAAAAAAAGATCTCTACACTGAAAACTAGAGCATTCTGAAAAAAGAAATTGGAGAGGATATTAAAAAATGGAAAGATATCCCCTGCTCCTGGGTAGGAAGAATCAATATAGTGAAAATGGCCATACTACCAAAACTGCTATATACATTCAATTCAATGCCAATTGAAATTCCAACACTATATTTCACAGAACTAGAAAAAAGAATCCAAAAATTCATTTGGAACCATAAGAGACCAAGAATAGCAAAAGCCATTTTAGGCAACAGACACATGGCACCAGGTATAACAATTCCCAATTTGAAACTATACTACAAAGACACTGTGATAAAAACAGCATGATACTGGCAAAGAAATAGGCCTGAGGATCAGTGGAACAGACTGGAAGACACAAAAACAAACCCAGATGTACTCAGCTACCTCATCTTTGACAAAGGAGCTGACCATCCTCAGTGGAGGAAAGATAGCCTCTTTAATAAATGGTGTTGGAAAAACTGGATGTCAACCTGCCACAGATTAAAATTAGACCCTTATCTTTCGCCAGGCACTAAATTAAAATCCAAATGGATTAAAGATGTAAATATTAAAACAGAAACATTAAACTTGCTGGAAGGTAAGTTAGGAAGAACTCTGGAAGACATTGGTATAGGAAAAGACTTTATGAACAAATCCTCAGTAGCACAGGCACTAGCAGATAGAATCAACAACTGGGATCTCATCTTACTAAAAAGCTTCTGTACTTCAAAAGAAACCATCAGCAGAACTAAGAGACAATCTACAATGTGGGAAAAAATTTTTACCAGCTGTTTCTCAGACAAAGAACTATTATCAAGGATATATAGAGAACTCAAAACAATCAGTCCCCCCAAATATAAAGACCCAATTCAAATATTGGCATCGGAAATGAACAGACATTTCTCAGACAAAGAAGTAAAAGCAGCAAGAAAATATTTGAAAAAATGTTCCACATCACTGGTCATTTGAGAGATGCAGATGAAAACAACACTGAGATTCCACCTCACCCTACAAAGAATGGCTGCTTTCAAGAAATCAAACAATAACAAATGTTGGCGGGGTTGTGGGGAGAAAGGAACCCTTCTCTATTGTTGGTGGGAGTGCAGACTGGTGTAACCACTATGGAAATCAATATGGAGATACCTCAGAGAGCTTGGACTGGAGGTTGCATTTGACCCAGCCATCCTTCTGCTGGGTATCTTTCCAAGAGAACTAAAAAATCATATCACAGAGAAGTATGCGCACCCATGTTTATAGCGGCACAGTTTGTAATAGCTAAATCTTGGAAACAGCCCATTTGTCCATCCGTTGGAAACTGGATAAAGAAGTTGTGGTTTTTCTATAAAATGGAATATTACTCAGCCATAAAGAAAAATGAAATGTATTACAGAAAAACAGGTGAAACTAGAAACCATTATGTGAAGTGAAATGACAGGCACAGAAAGACAAATTCTGCATATTTCATTTTCTCTTCTCTGTACATATTAAATCAAATCAAGCAGAATTACAACAGTGATTACTAGAGACTGGGGTGCTTAGAGGGGAGAGAGGATAGGGAGGAATGGACAATGGGTACTCAAACACAGATAGAAGTAGTAAGTCCTTGTATTCTACAGGACAGAGGGGGCCATAGTTCACAATCTGTTATATTTTTCATGAGTGACTGCATAAGTGGAACTTGAAGGCTCCAAACACAAAGTAATGATAATGAGATGGAAATATTAATGAACATGATTTGATCAGAATATTACACTTCCCTTCCAGGAATTGAATGGCATACCATTTGGAGGGGTGAATAAAGCAGAGTGAAAAGAATCTTTGAAAAGTTTGACAAGGGTTCTAGGAGTACTTCTGTTCTCCTGATTTAACAAAAAGACAGAGGGACCTTTTGATTGTATAATATTTTACATACATGTATACAGGAATTTCCTAATTCCCAGGGATAGGATGTGGATGTAGGAGGACAGAATTCTGGAAATGACTTCAATGTAGTCTTTCATGGTCTCTGTTCTCCTCAACCTGCTGTGGAACTAGCTCTTATAGGTGTCACTCTAACAGAGTAAGAGCAGTGCAGTCAACTTGAGGACACTGAACATCATGTTCAGGAACCTTTAGAGACCGATGCCTTTCTCGTGTTGGCTCCAGGGCTAGGCATGTGCCCTCAGTCTCCCCTATGGGTCTCTGCTACTGCACTGTAGTACTGCGGTCAGGACAAAATCTCCGGTGAAATGACATAGTCAAAATAATTTAATTGTGCATTCAGATGGTTATTTTTTCCTTGTAGACATTCAAGCCTCAACTGTTTTCAGATTGAAGCTCTTAAGAAGGGAAAGAGGTGAAAAAAATTATTGATATTAATAATTTATGTCTTTCAAATGATCTTTTGAAGTATGCATATAATTTGTGAATATTAACTTCAATACCATCCTTTCAGAAATGAATTGTCTGATAATTACAATGATTGTGAAGCACTTCTCAAAATCTTCTCTCAAGATAGATTATGACAGGTAAAAGCAAAATCAGATGAAACGAGGCAGCTCTACCCTGAACCAGACAGGAAGGCAAGCAGGATTTACCCTTGGGTTCTCATTAAGAAGCATGTCATATAAGTGCTTAGCTTGGCACCTTCCACTTTGTAAGGATTCAATAACTGCTAAGTGGGTCTAAAATAGTTCCCATAAATCAGTGTGTGTGTGACAGTGGCATATAACATGCTAGATGGAATAGATAATCTCATTTGTGTGGTGACTTAACGAGGCTGGCAATGTCTCTCCACCTGAAATTGGCTGACTGAAATACTGCAGTACCTAAAATTCCACTGCGGTTGCTTTTGATTTTGGCCTCTGAGTTATGCCCTAATTTCTAATCAGCCCTCACATTCCCAAATTCAAGCATCCACCCACTTCCTGAATTTATTAAGACACCAACAGTACATTGTGAGTTAGTTTAAAAGTTCTTCCTTCTAAAATTTAAAGGTTTGTCATGCAAAACCAAAAGGACTTGGGCAAGGGAAAGGGTGTTCCTCAAAAGGGAAACGGGATAGCTTTTTATAGTTAGGTCATTTATGTTTCATAGCTCTACCTTCTTTCCTTACTATCATACAGCTGCAGATGAGTCAGTACAGCCTTCATCTCTAAAACCTTGCTTCCCAAGAAAAGAGCTTAATTTGCAATGTGCACTTGAAGCTGGCAAGATAAATACTTCAACTTTAAAGTATAACTCTCAGTATCTACTAAACCAACACTCTCTTTTTCTCACTGTTTCCTTCATTTTTATTTACTTCCTCTAGTCTTCCTCCCATGAATTTTACAAGGTGTGGAAAGACTTATTTACCCAGGGACACTCCAGCAGGAACAGCTCTTCGGTCAATCCAGAATGAAACCCATGACAGCATCACCATCAACAGCTGGGAAGTAGGTTTGCAGCACAAAGAAGATATACCTTCATAGCACAAAGTTGATAAAAAGCCTATAATACCAACCTATGAGAAAGAGCCAAAGTTCTCATGAGGACAGAATTCTATTTGGAAACCTCGCTCTTAGCAAAACCCACTGAACTCTGAGGGGACATGGAACTTGACATATTTAACTGTTTATTAGGACTTAGGTGGGACCTGGGTCCAATACTCTTATGACTGTTAGTTCAATAACCTAAACTATAGCCTGCTTAATTATCTAATTCAAAGATCTTCTTGACTTCCATACCTGCATATGAATGATAATTATATTGTGTGGGTGGTCTTTAAAACCTTTCTCCAGGGATGGGGATTTAGCTCAGTGGTTCCAGCACCTGCCTGGCAAGCACAAGGACCTGAGTTCGATCCCTGGTACCAAAAAAACAAAAAAAAAACAACAAAAAAAAAGACCTTTCTCCAAGATATGCTGTTGTTTCAAAGAGGAAAGTCTTTAATACATGATCAATGACTGCATATAATATCCAATAAGCCACTTACTAGATATAACAAATGGGGGGAAGCATTTTTTTCCTAAAAAAAATGTTCATAGAAGGCACTACTAAGTTATTGGAAGTTAACCTGGGATCTAGAAAGGATTGAAAGAGGAGTCTCATATCTTATGCACACATTTCTAATTGATATTGTCTTGCTTTATTCCATCATAACTGAAATGCCAATCTTATTACATTTTTGTTACAATAAGTAATGAGTAATAAAGTGAATAGAAATAAAAACACAATTATGAGTAAAATCTAAGATCAATTTTTCTATAAGTGCACTTTATTTTGAAGTGAAAGTATTTAAAATGCAGAGATTATACACTAAAAATTATAAAACAAAATCATAGGTATTGCAGTTTATAGAACTCCTCTGGTAGTTTTAGTAGTAATTTCTTAGGAAACCCAAGGAAGCAAAGTATTGGATGAATGAAGTAACTATTTAGGCATTTGGACTACAACATACACCAACTCACACTGAATTGTTAGGTTCTACTTCTACTTTCCACCAAGTGATAGCATTTTCTTCTTTTGAGGACTAAAGCATTTCCTTCCTGTCAGTTGATAAATATGCTTCAAGATATATTTGTTTGAAGGATACAGCAGACACATATTCTAAAGTTAAAATATGCATTATTGTAAGCTATTCATTGTATTGTATTTGTCACTAACTTTATTATTGTATGCAGTTAAGAGTTCTGATTATGCTTTTAGCATATAATAGCAGCATATCTGCCCTTATAGTCTCACATAGTTATTATGTGGTTAAAAGAAAGAATTCCTATAAAAAGTAATTCATAAAGACACTATTTAATTTAAGTCATCCCTTGGCATCTGTAGAAGATTTGTCCCAGGATTCTCTAAGACATTAAAATCTGTGGAAGCTGAGGTTTCCCATAGGAAATGGCATATTTATACATAACATATGTACATACTCATGTGAAATTTTCTCCATATTATTTATAATACTTAATACAGTATAACTGATATATAGTTGTTATGCCATATTATTAAGGGAATAAGACAACAAAAATATTCCGTCTTTTAAAAATTTTTTTTCAGTTTGTTGAATTTTGTATCTGCTTTTCTTCCTTCTCCCTCTCTCTCCCCCTCTCCTTCTCTCTTTCTCTCCTTCTTTTTATCTCCCTCTCTTCCTCTCTCCCTCTCTTTGTTTCTTTCTCTTTCTTTGCAGTGCGGGGGATCAAACCCAGGACCTCATACATACTAGGCAGATGTTCTACCACTGAGCTATACTTGTAGCCCTGTATCTTTTCTTTACTCATAATTTTCCAGAGAAAAATGATCTGTTTTTTTTTTTTTTTGAGGTGGGGGGCATAGTCAGGAAGGAGTAATGTTGCTATTGTGTGGTTCTTCCAGGAAGGGAACACTGGAGTCGGTATCATAGTTAAAGTAGCAAGCAAGTCCCTTTGCCAGTCAGGAGAGGTAGCACTATCTTGGAGATGTGGTTCCCTCATTGTGGGAAGTGGTAGAAATAGTTTTTATCTCCATGTTCAATGCTTTTGGCTGCTGAAAGCTCTCAAGTTCCACTTCTGCTCCCCCTTTTGCCCCATAGGTAAGCCAAAAAATCAATTGAAAAAAAAAAAAACCTCCTGAATGTTCCCTCTCTTGTCACTTGTCAGAAAGTCAAACCATGCAAGTCTTGCCTGCCCCACAAGAGCGACCCCCCCTTAACTCTACCCCCAAATCACCACAACTCCCAAACAAGCCATGCCTTCCTCTTCTCTCTAACTGGTACATTTAAAGCAAACAATACAGTTACATTTATCATTGGGATCTTGTACTTTACATGATATATCTTGGTTCTTGTTTTTTTCCTCACACCCCTACCCTCCCTTCAACCCCTTCACCCTTCCCTATTTACAAAGACTTTGTTTCCTTTTTTCATTTTTTCCACATTTTTTTCTTTTCCCCTATTTCCTTTCCACTCCCCTTCCCACTTCTCCTTTAGCCATTTTATTCCTATCTCACACTCTCAATTATACTATTTGAACCTTATTTACACTTTTAGTTTTCACACCAGAGAAACTATTTGGTATTTACTCACATGTCCTATTTCTTTCACTTAGGAATATAGCCTCAATGTGCATCCAGTTAGCTATAAATGACTCTAGTTTCTCATTCTTTATGGCTGAGTAGTATTTCATTTTATAGAAAGAACACATCTTCTTTATCCAGTCTCCAGTTGATAGGCATTTGGGCTATTTCCAAGTTTTAGCTATTACAAACTGCCGCTATAAAAATGGGTGCACATATATCACTGTGGCATGATTCTTTTCATTCTTTTGGAAAGATACTGAGCAGAGTGACAGCTGGGTCAAATGGAACCTCTAATCCTAGTTATCTGAGTTATCTTTATATTGATTTCCACAGTGGTTGTATCAGTGTGCATTCCCACGAACAGTGGAGAAGGGTTCCTTCCTCCCCACAGCCCTGCCAGTATTTGTTACTGGTTGATTACTTGATAGCAGCCATTCTTCCTGGGGTGAGGTGGAATCTCAGTGTTGTTTTCATCTCAAATGACCAGAGATGTGGAACATTTTTTCATATATTTATTTGCTTCTTTTACTTCTTTGTCTAAGAAATGTCTGTTCATTTTAGATGTCCATTTTTGAATCTGGTCTTTGTATTGGAGGAGGGGTCTGATTTTTTTAGTTATTTATATATTCTAGGTAGTAGTCCTTTGTCTGAGGAGTAGCTGGTAAATATTTTTTCCTACATTGTAGGCTGTCTCTTAGCTCTATTGGTGATTTATCTTGCACTGCAAAATCTTTTTAATAGAATGAGATATCAACTGTTTATTATTTGTGCAAGTTCTCAGGCTGCTGATTTTTTTGTAAAGCCTTCTATGCCAATATCTTCAAGATCTCTACCTAATTTACTTTCCAGTCACTTTAGTTTTTTCTGTTTTGATATTTAGATCTTTAATCCACTTGGATTTTAGTTTAGTGCATGGTGAAAGATAGGGATCTAGTTTTAATCTTTGGCAACTGGAAATTCAATTTTTCCAACACCATTATTTAAGCAGCATATTTTTCCTCCAGTGAGGATGGTTGGCTCCTTTATCAAGGATGAGGTAGCTGAGTATGTCTGGTGTTGTTTCTGCATCTTCTAATCTATTCCATTTATCCTCTGGTCTGTTTATTTGCTAGTACATGCTGTTTTTATCACAGTGGTTTTATAGTATAGTTTCAAGTTGGGAATTGTGATACCCCCTGCTATGTCTCTGTTGCCTAGAATGGTTTTTGCTATTCTAGGTCTCTTCTGGTTCCAAATGAATTTTTGGATTGTTTTCGCAAGTTCTGTACTGTTGGGATTGGGATTTCATTAAATCTGTATAGCAGTTTTGGAAGTATGGCCATTTTCACTATGTTGATTCCTCCTACTCAGGAGCAAGGAATATCTTTCCGTCTTTTTATATCCTCTTCTATCTCTTTTTTCAGAGTGCTGTAATTTTCAGTGTAAAGGTCTTTTGTCTCTTTCATTAGATTGATTTGTAGATATTTCATTTTTTTGGATGTTATTGTGAAAGGAATTTCACAGTGAGTATGTTAATTGTGTACAACAAGGCTATTGATTTTTGAGTGTTGATTTTGTATCCTGCTACTCTACTGAATCTGTCAATTAAGTCTAGCAGTCTTTTGGCAGAGTTTTTTGTTCTTCTATATAGAGTATCATATCATCAGCAAATAGTGACAGTTTAACTTTTTCCTTTCCTATCTTTATTGCTTTTATTTCTTTCTCTTGTCTAATTGCTGTGGCTAATGTTTCTAGAACTATATTGAACAGGAGTGGGGACAGTGGACATCATCTTTGTCTTGTTCCTGATTTTAGCATGAAGGTTTTCAGTTTTTGACTATTTAGAATGATATTGTTTGTTGTTTTTTCATAGATATCCTTTATCAGGTTGAAATAAAGACCATCTATTCCAATTTTCTGTAGGGTTTTTATCATGAATATTGTCAAATGCTTTTTCTGCATCTATTGAGATGATCATATGGTTTTTATACTTCATTCTGTTAATATAGTGTATTACACTTATCGATTTACATATGTTGAACCATCCTTACCTCCCTGGGATAAATCTGACTTGGTGAAGGTGCATGATCTTCTTGATGATCTTCTGTATTCTATTTGCCAGTATCTTATTGAGGATTTTCCCTATGTTCATTAGGGAGATTGGCCTATAATTCTCTTTTTTGGTTGGGCCTTTTCCTGGTTTTGGAGTCAAAGTAATACTTGTTTCCAGGAATAAATTTGGAAGTATTCCTTCCTTTTCAATTTATTGAAGAGTTTAACAAGTATTGGTGATAGTTCTTTTCTACATGTCTTGTAGAATTCAGCAGTGAATCCATCAGGACCTGGGCTTTTCTTTGTTGGTAATGTTTTAATTACATTTTTAATTTCACTAAATGTAATTGGGGTGCTTAGACTTTTTATATCTTCTTTGTTCAAATTTGGAAGTTCATATATGTATCTAGGAATCTGTCCATTTCTTCTGTATTTTCCATTTTATTAGAGTACAGGTTTTTGAATTAGGTATTGATAATCTTCTGGATTTCTTCTGGATCTGTTGTGACTACACCTTTTTCATTCCTAATTGCATGCATCTGAGCCTTTTCTTTCCTTTTTTGATAAGGTTGGCTAAGGTTTTATTGATTTTATTTATTCTTTTGAAAACCAACTCTTTGATTCATTGATTTTTTTCTATTGTTCTTTTAGTCTTCATTGCATTAATTTCTGCTCTAATCTTTATAATTTCCTGACTTGTATGATCTTTGTGTTTGTCTTGCTGTTCTTTTTCTATAAGCTTAAGGTTAAGCATTAGTTTGTTTATTTGAGCTCACTCTGTTTTCCTAGCATGGGCATTTACTCCTATGAATTTCCTTCATAGAACTGCTTTCATTGTGTCCCATAGATTCCTTTATGTTGTTTTGGCATTATCATTTAATTGTAGAAAATGTATTATTTCTCCTGAATTTTCTGTGTGACCTAATGGTTGTTATTTAATTTGTTCCTTTCTTTCTTTCTTTTTTTTTTTTTTTTTTTTTTTTTTTTTTTTTTTTTGAGACAGGGTCTCACTATGTGGTTTAGACTGACCTGGAACTCAATATGTAGTCCAGGCTGGTCTCTAACTCACAGTGATACTCCTGCCTTAGCCTCCTGAGTGCTGAGATTAAAGGTGTGCACCACCACATCCAGCTTGGGTATTATTTAATTTCCATGTGTTTGTAAAATTCTTGCAGTTTCTTAGGCTATTGATCTCCAGTTTGATTGCACTATGGTCAGATAATATACAATGGATAACTTCAATTCCTTTGCATTTACTTAAGCATCTTCTATGAGCTAGCATGTGGTCTATTTTGGAAAATGACCTGTGTGCAGCCCAAAAAAAGTATATTCTGATTCTGTGGGGTGGAATACTCTGTAGACATGTACTGTCTTGTTTGTTCTAAGACTTGTTTCACTTCTGTTATTTCATTGTTGATTTTTTGTCTAGATGATATATCTATTTGTGTCAGTGGAGTATTGAGGTCCCCCACTACAGTAGTATAAATGCTTATTTCATTTTTCGTATCCATTAATATTTGTTTTGTATAGTCAGGGGCATTAGCATTCAGTGCATATATATTTATGATTGTCAATTCTTACTCTTATATTGTTCCCTTTATAAGGTTGTAGTGGCCTTCTTTGTCTCTCTTAATGAGTTTTGGCTTGTAATCTATTCTCTCTGCAAATAAGATAGTTACCTCTGATTTTTCCTGGCTCCTGTGCCATGCAGTAGTGTTTTGAATCCTTTTGCTCTGAATCTATGATTTTCTTTGTGGATTAAGTGGGTTTCTTGTATGCAGCATATTGTTGGATTTTGTTTCTTTATCTATTCTGCTAGCCTGTTTCTTCTGATTGATGAATTAAGGTCATTAACATTGATGGTTATAACTGTTATGTGTTGGCTTTTCATTGTCATGTTATTTTCCTGTTGTTGGTTCATTTATTTTTTAAAAATTTTTCCCTCTCTCCCTTTAATTTCTTGCCTTGCTTGGTATATTTGCTCTGTTGGCCCTCATGGAGTTGTGGTCTTCATTCTCTTTTTCCAGGATACTGTTTAGAAGTGTTTGGGATGCCAGTTTGGTTTTCATGAAATTTCTCAGGTGTTCTTTGTCGTGGAAGTATCTTATTTCCCCATCCATTTTGAAAGATAGTTTTGTAAGATACAGCAGTCTAGTTTGGAGATTGTTTTCTTTTAGGACTTGCAATATCTCACTCCAGGTTCTCTTTGACTTGAGGGTTTGTGTTGAAAAGTCAGCTGTGATTCTGATGGGCTTTCCTTTGCATGTGATTTGTTTCTTTTTTCTTACTGCTTGTAGTATTTTATTCTTCTGTTGGGTTTCTGGAAACTTGATTATTATATGCCTAGGTGTATATATTTTTTTATCATGGCTACCTGGACTCTTATATGCCTCACTTATCTGTATGTCAAATTCTTCTGCTGTTTGGGAAGTTTTCTGTCATTAATTCTGTGAACAGTTTTTTTTTATGTCATTTGTATTTTCTCCTGCTATTTCATGGATTCCTATCAGTCTTATATCATTCTTCTTTGCATCATCTAAGAGTTGTTGGATTGATTTCTCTTCATCCTTTACTGTTTTTAAGAGGTTTCTCTTTTCATGGTCATTGATCGCAATCCTTTTATATTTGAAATTCTATCTTCACATTCATTCATCCTGCTGTGAATGCTTTCTATAGAGTTTTTAATCTGGATATCTGTTTGAACCTGTTTCATGCATTCCATTTCTTTCCGAAGTTTGGCATTCATGGTTTCCATTTCTTTCCTATGCCAAGCATTCATGGTTTCCATCATGGTCCTGAACTCATTTGTTTTTTTATCTGTTTCTGTTCTAGAGTCTCTAATCATGTCTTTCATTTTTCTCATCATCTCTGGGGTTATCTGGGAAATTATTTCTGTTTTGAATTTTTCTAGAGCCTGAATGATCTGTTTTGTTTCTTCCTGTGCTAATGGTTCAGGGAATCCAGATGGTTGACTCTGTCAGACTTTTCCACATCATTTCCCCCAGAGTTTACCTTTGGTGGGGTTGAAGTCTGTGTTTGTGTCTTATTTAAATGCCTTCTCATTTATAGTTTTGTCATTGGTACTGTCCTTGGTTTAATTCCTGGGTTAATATTTCAATCTTCCAGATATAGCTGGTCTTTAGGTTTTTATCTCTGAGGCAAACTCATTTTCATTATACCAGAGAGGACAACTGATTAGTTCAATCACAGCAGCTTAGCCCAAGTGATACAATTAGCAACACAGTAGCATCAAGCATGGTTTAGAAAATTACAATCCATGGTAGTTATTAATCTATCACCTTTAACTGTGTGAATTAAGTTAAAATCAAGGATGAGCCCATAATATGTTTATAGTGAATAAACTCTTCAGTATAGCAACTTTACCTTCAGGATGGGGATTTAGAAGGAGTTGGGGAGGGAGGGATAGATAGGATAGAGAAAGGTTAAAAGTGAGTTCAGAGGACACAAGAAGATCACACAAACTCTAGAGAGCTCCTGAAGGGGAGAGGAGAAGACAGAACAAAATATACACAAGAACAGAACAAATAGCAATAGGGGAGGCTAGAGACTGTAATCACTTTCTTTTTTAATTTTTTTTTCTTGATTTTTTAATGTAATCACTTTCTTTTAAAACTAATTGCAATTGAGAGAAGGAAAAAGAAGAAAGGGAGAAGAAAGAAAATACATTTGAATTAAGGTAGGAACAGGAACAAAAAGGGTGAGCAATGGAGATCAAGGTGAGAGAGAGATAGTGAGAGAGAGCATGAGAGAGAGAGAGAGAGAGAAAGAAACAAGATTTAAAAAAGGAAAATAATTTGAGAAAAGAAAAAGACAGATAAAATATTTTTAAATGATTAAAGATAAGAAAAAATATTACTTTGAAAGTAAAACATACAAATAGAAATAGAGGGCCTCCTTCGGGGTATGCCTCTGTTGACACAATAGACAGCATGGGCAGGAATGTGCAGGTCTGCATTAATTAGTCTCTGCAAGCCAGCAGCTATCCCCTGAGGTTCAGGCTGATTTCTTGCTGAAAGGCCCAAGTTGAGATCTCTGTCCTCCTGCTGGGTTGAACTCTGCAAGATTCTACTGCAGGTTCCAGCTGTCTTTCCCCTGAAGTCAGACCAAGTTCCAATGTGAGGTGCTGGTTCCTCCGACTTACCAACTATGGTGCTGTGGTATGCCTTTATCACAGATTTTCTTCTCTTTTCCAGTGGACTTCAATTTTCATCTAGGAGCCTCAGAGACACCTTCTTTCTCTTGTTTGCAGGTGATGGGGGAAGGGCATGAACACTGCTGAATGCCTGCATGGCCAGGCTCCTTTGTGGTGCTGGGTTGAAGTCTCCTTCCTATTCTCTTAAACCATTTCAGACCTGGTTGGGAGGCTATGCCATTTTCTCAAGAAAGCCCATTCAATGGGTAATAAATATCTTCATAGTCTTTTGTTATATGTATGGCATCATCAGTTTTGATATCTGAACCAATTTTGTGTATATGTGGAGCCCATCTCCTTCTATCAGGCTGTTGCAGGGTAGAAGAAGGGAATTGAAGAAAGAGACAGGAGTGGTGGTGCACATCTGTAATCCTAGGAAGTGGAAGGCTGAGGAAGAGAGTTCAAGGCCACCTGAACTACACAGTGAGATGCTGTCTCACTCAAAATTAAACCCAAAATAAACAAATAAAAAAGAGTTGAATATTAAAAAAGAAAAATAAAGAGAGAAAAGGGCAGGAGGAATGTTATCCAGGAAAATTGAGAAGGGACAGTAATTGAAGAGTCAATCAGAAGACACTATTGAAAATTTTTAAACTCACAAATTGTCACCTTCAATGCACCTTTCATACAATGGGCCTGGACTGTATTAAAAGGATCAAGATGGAAATGTTGATGAACACAGTGATGATGATGGATATTAACTTTAATAATAAATATCATTAATATTTGTTAAACATTTTAAATATTATAAATTATTTAATTGTATTAACTCATGTATCCTCACAACCCTATGAGGTAGAGAGTATTAAAGATAGGACAATTGAGTGTTAGAGAGATTGAGCAACTTAACTAAGGTCTGCTTTTTTTTTTTTTTTTTTTTTTTAGTACCATGGATCTAACCCACACCCTTGTGCTTGTGAGGCAAGCAGCAGAACCACTGAGCTAAATCCTCAACCCCTTAAGGTCTGCTGTTAATAAATGAGAAGACAGGGTTTGAACTCTGGCAGCCTCTTCCCAGGACTTATACCTTTAGCTGGTAGGTTATGCAACAATAATGAGTAATTATTAAATGTGTCCCTCAGGGGCAAGAGTAATCTTTTTCTTTTGTACATCTATAGTATGTGACTTTGAGGAGCATTGAGAAGGATGAGGGACAGAAACCCTCCTCTACTTGTTGATATTACTAGCTACTAATAGGTTTTGGCAATGGTATTATTGAAGGCAATGTCAACAATGAAAATTTAGCTATAAAATGGAAGCTAATTATATTTTTTGCTCTTAAAACTAGAGCCAGAAACATTTTTTTTGTATAGATGATTTGAGAATGCTGGTTATGGTTGGTACTTGTAATGATAGGAATGAGAAAGAAATAATAAATAGTTTTTGATTCAGAAAATATATCTAAACAGGATACTAATCTGAGAAAGAGAGTTGAATTTGACTCTCAGAGGACCATTCATGGATAATGTGAGGCAGAGTTATCACACACCTTTGAACTAAAATGTTTCTAAATTGATCTTTCCAGAACCAAGAGAATGGTTAAATAAACCTAGATATGATCTTTTTTTTTTTGATATTTGAATATAACTTCCAAAATACCTTACTCTTGCATGTTTTCTACTTTTAGGGCTCATTGTAATCCTCATTAAAAATGTATACATTTAAAAATATTTAAAAATACAAAATGTGAAGTAAAATTAGAAATCTCCCCAGTCTATACATAACCACTTCTCAGAGGTATCATTTATTAATATTTCTAGACTTTTATAATAGACAGACAGACACACACACACGCATACACATCCCTATGCAAATATATACCTATATATAAACATTTTCATCATTAACAAATATATTATGTTATATATTCTCCTAAAAGTTGCTTTTTTAACAAAAATTGTGAATAACACTCTATCTCATGCTACATTGACCTATACATTTGCCCTAATTTTATTCCTTTGTTTTACTTAGGAACTAATTTTTATTTTTTGAAAATGTAACTACACTTGAATGTTAAAGATTTGTAATTCATTTTAAAATCTTTAAAAAGCATCTTATGAGCAATAATCTTCTCAGTGTATTTGGTCTGATTCTAAAATATGACAAGAAGAAGATTAAAAAAATCAGTTATTGTTGAGCCTGCCCAGTAGGGCTTAAGAAGTTGACAAGAACAAATAAAGAGACCTTGGCACTGATAGGATGATTTAAGAATGAAGTTAGAATTTGGAAGTGATATTTCACCTCTCCTTTAAAAAAAAATACATGGATATATCTTCAGTGTCACTTGTGTTTCAAAATCTGAAGAAATCTGATTACTATATTATATGTTTAAACATTCTGTGTAGGAAATAATACTCTTGGGTTTCTATGCTTCATATGTATCATTTTATATCACTATTAAACATTGTAAAATTCTATTAATAATTTATCATGAGTCAAAATTACTTTATTATAGAAATAGTAATATAAAAATTATAAATCAGATTTATAATTTTTCATTATATGTAGTCCTTTATGTATTGATTTAAATTAATGTAGGACTGAGTATATTAAAAATCCTGATAAATATATATATATATTATTTTATTTGTGTATGAAATACTTTTTATCTATTTTAATACATATTTTATCTATTTTTATATATAAAAAGAAAGAAAAGGAAGAACAAAAATATAATAATATGGTTTATAAGATAGGATTAGCAGGGTGTTTTTTTCTTAGCACTTTTCCGAGTTCAAATTATCTAGCATTTATTCATATATTTAAGATGCCTTTGAGCAATTTCAAGGAGCCAAGGATATACAAGCGATCAAAACACATAAATGTGGGGCCGGGGATTTAGCTCAGCGGTTCGGTGGCCTGCCTCGCAAGTGCAAGGACCTGAGTTCGATCCCCGGTACCCCACGCCCAAAACAACAACACACATAAATATGTATTACTTCAAAATCAATAAATATGATTAAAATAAACTGTAGACAAAATACTGGGATGAAATAGAATGTTTCTTCTGGATCTTAACTGTCAAAGAGCTATAGGTCCTAAAAAGCCAATTAGCTTCTCTGGGATATAAATTTTGATTTAACTTTTAAAGATGCAGGCTTTTACAAAACTCAATGACTCCTCTCCTAGGTCTGTGAACATTGGGGAAACTACCCTCAAAATTGAGTGGGCCAAAGGATTTGGTCAAGACAGCTCTGAATTTTAGGGCTGCTCTGGTACTATTTCTGGCCTGAACATGCTTCATTGAGTTATAAATGGTATTTTATCTGTAATAAATGATGCTGAATACTAGTAAATGGCACGATGATGGGACTGATGGTGGGGGTGGAGAGTGGTGAAGGGAATGAGGTGGAGTGCCTTAGCTAACTATTGCAAAATAAAAATATACCTTTCACAGTAAATAATATACAATATACGCTTGATTTTGAATAGATTTTCTAATGGTGCAAAGATGCTTTTTACTGACTGAATCATTTGACTGGTTTTATTTATTCTAACTTGTTTTATTTTATCTATTTTTGAGCATCTATCTTGTATCAGGCACTTGTGAGCTGGAAAGAAATGGTCAACAAGGTGGGTGGATTCCTGATTTTCTTTCTAAGGAGAAAGGTAGACAATAAAGTGTTCTAATACTTTAGATTTCAAGTAATCATAAAACTAGACAAATAAAAATGGGTAATAGTGAAAGGGGAAGCTTATTTTAGACAAGAAAGAAACCTATTTAAAAAGATATTTGAACAAACTTCTGAGTGAAAGTGGGAGCTGGTTATGAGGAGAAGATGGAGCAGGGGGAAGCACTCTGGGCAGGGGGAAGAGAAGGCCAAAGCAGAGGACTGCAGATGAAATGAGATGCATGTGCTTTAGGACAAGCAAGAAGGCCAGCAGTGGAGAGCAGGATGGAGGGACAGATAGATATACTGGGGGAATTCAGAGCAGTTAGTAGGGGACAGATCACGGTACGAAGCATGAATTTGGTTATGAGTGTAATGGCAAAAAGCTGAAAAATTTTAAGCAGGAGAAAGCTATGATCTAATGATTCAAAAGATCTCTCTGTGTGCTATAATGAGAATAGATAAGGGGCCAAGAAGGGAAGTAAGGCATCTAGTTAGAGACATTTGCTTGAGGAAGCAAGAAGTGATGCATTGAAACGTGGAGGAAGCTGCCTATAAAACTAGAGTGGTGTTATTAGCAAAATGGGTCACTAGTTTGAATTTAGGTCTATTCATATGTCAAGGTACTTTGCAAACAGTAGGGGCTGAGTAAATGTCAATAAATTGCCCACGTAAAAGGCTGTACCTGTGCTGCTATAGAAAGCTAATCCACTGGATGCACTGAACTCCTCAATGAAGAATTAAGAAAGGTAAACATGTTCTTCAGTATTTAAGGATTTGTTCCCATGTTTCCAGTATAGCATTAGATCCTCCTCATTGTAAGCATCTAAAACAAGACAATAGCATTCCTATAATTGCAACAAGCTATTTTAAGTTCTATGAGGTTCATAACCAGTACAGTTTGGTACCTCCAGTGCCTGGTCCAATGACACATATTTTTGAGTGCCAAGATTTTTTTTTTCTAAAAGACTGATCATATCCCTACCTCCAAAAAGAAGAAGAAAAAAAAAAACTTCTAAAAATCAGTCCTCATGACAGATATACTGTCAGGCTTTTATTATGCTCATGTGTTTTATTAAAACTTTCCAAATAGCTGCTCCTCTGTCTGAATGTTTTCTTAATTACAAAACAGGCCTCAGAGCAATACCATAGCACTGCCTCACAGGCCTAACGCTGACATTAGGTTCTCAGGCCCTTTCATGCTGTACCTCTACTCGATGAAATTCCACAATGAATCCAATTTATAATAATTTTTTCCCCCAAAATTGAAGTTTCTAATGGAATTGTGAAGAAATATCTGTGGAGAAAATGTCCATTGTGATTCTCAGTATTTCGGCCAAATTGTAAGGAAAAAAAATCACAGTCAGCTTTTAAGACATCTAATAAAAATCACACTGATGGATCAAAGCAATTGGCAGGGAGCTGGCTCAGATACTCTTGCTTAAGGGGTCTATGCCTAGAGCTAGGTTTTTCTGGGGATCCTATATACACTTAATGGAGATTGTGACTCCTCTAAGGACATGAATTCTAGAACTACCCAAATGTGGAAAGTCTGGGTCAGATCTGCATAATAGTATTAGAAGTATACACCATTTCAGGGAGCAATTCCTTTATAACCACTGTGCAAAGTGCAGAATGTTTTTATCAAAGCTCCCCCACCCCACATTTTAGATAAGATGACCATTGTCTTTAGTAAAAACAAAGCAAAGCAAAGCAAAACAAAACAAAGCACTACACAGATGTTTGGAAAAATATATCAAGATTCTTAAACACTTGCTAAGAGCATACTTATTTCTTGGCAAGTGTGTAATGTGTTCAGATGAGGCGCACTCACTCCATCAGGGAGTGAGACTTATAGCTTTCCAGTTTGAGAGAACAGTTTTGGATGTCAAGAGGAAACCTGCTGAAATCCATAAAGCACATGGCCAAAACTGTTATCCTATAAAAGGAATGAGAAAAAGAAAACTGCAGATCATTTAACCATATGGCCCAATTAGCAGTTTTGAAGCTTCTTTATTGTTTGTCGGTTTGTGTGCCTTTCAAGAATAATGCAAAACAGGTGTTACTGTCTTCTGTCCAAAAAATGTACAGTCTGAGGAAACAAACCAAGAAGGGTGGGTGACTTGCTTAAGGCATAGGTTAATGACTAAATTCCAACTCCCATTACTGCTTTTGACCTCACTGTTTTGTGGTCGGTGCCCCCTGTATTTTTTGGCTTTGGTGTACATTTCAAATTGAGGTGATTTTAAGCAGATTTAAATATTTTCTGCTTTTGGAAAGACCCAAACTTTAACAGCCTCTGACAATAAAGCTTTGTGTTTGTGGTAAATACATTTATAGGTAAAAGTTTCCTTCATAAAGCAAGTTTACTTGAGGAAATTCTCTTTGTAGTAGTGAGGAAAAAGCCCAGAGCATGTTAATCATAGGTATATGTGCAAAATGCATAATTCAGATGGTGCTGTTAAGTCAAAAGGTTTGCATTATGATGAGGCTTATTTTTTTTTTCATATTTTACATTCTAGATTTTCCTGGCTTCAGGCAGAGGCTGTTGTACTATAATCTTGCCTCAAAGTAGAAACTTTGGTATATAATAGCAGATCAGAGGTTCATAAAGAGGCCCCAAGCAAGTCTGCAAAACAAAGGTAACAGATGTTCCTGCACATGGTGCCCTGAGTTAATCAGAAAAGTAGAACTATTTTAACTTCTATTGGCTAAGTTCAATAGTCACACCAAATTGCCAAGCTAGGAAAGTATCTGGATAATTTTGTGTAAACAAAACCTTTCTATGGTGCTGTATTACTAGTGTGTGAAAGCTGGAAGGGACCTCTGAGGTCTTTCAGTCTATTGTTTCATATTGCACATGAAAAACTAACAGCTATATTAGTGAGCTTTCTTATCTCTGGGACACAATATCTGACACACACACAACTTAAAAGAGGAAAGGTTTAATTTGACTCGTGGATTTTGGGAATTCAGTCTATGATCAACTAGCTCCAAGAAAGAAACATCATGGTAAAACAACTTGAAGCAAAGATGCTTAGTTCACGGCAACTGAGAAGCAGAGTATGGGAACTGTGTCAGAGAGGAAGGAGCCAGGGACAAGATATACTACCCAAGGTCATACCTCTGTGACCCATCTAGACTCAGCAGTGTATTTTATCAACCCCCTAGGCAGCTCCCACGCCAATCAAGTTCACAAGTAAACTTAATGATCACAAGTATCAAGGAGGTTAGACACAGTATCAGAACCAAGTAACTTGATGCTGGTTTTAGATGTGCTTTGTTCTTGGATGGAAGAGTTGTGCCAGTAACAATTCTGAGTCCTCCTAAATTTTGGAATCTCCAAGACCACCCTCAGGTTCCCTGACTCATTAGAAAGTCTCACAGAACTCAGCAAAGCTGTTGCACTCATGATAATATTTACTATAATGAACAGGTTAAAATGGTACCAAATCCCAGGGTCAACAAGAGACCAAGGGTAAGTTTTCCATTTCTTTTCCTAGTGGAATTATGTAGACAGTGCATCAATCTCTCAGTGACAACATGCATAAAATACTGTGAACTGAGGAAGCCTTGGTATCCAAACTTTCAATGGAGAGTAAGTAGACTATGTAATGGTGGTCACCCATGTGGCTGACTTTAGTCTCCGGCCTCTTCCAAACGTCAAGTTTAAACCATATGGCTCAAGCCCCCACCATGAGCCATATGGTGAACATAGATCATCTGGCATGGTTCATGGATTCCAGGTAAGCAAAGATCTTCATGAAGTAGGCTAGTCCAAGCAGCTAGAGCTTATCTCTCAAGAGCCAAATTTTTTTTCCTTTTTCTTTAGAATGTGTAAGGCAAGAAAAATCCACCAACCCTTACCATTCGTCCCTTCACCAAACAAAATTTAAAACAGTTGATTACTTGGCCAGACTCTGCTCTTCTGGCTTCAATTCCTAGTGACTCTTGACTCTAGTGCTTATGAGTCCTATGTTACCCTGATTTTAAAGTCTTACCGAAAACACATTTTTTATTAACTGCATTTATAAACATTAACATCTTTTCTGAAATGACTGGCAAGAGCTCCTTTGTATTTTTTTTTTTAATGCTGGGGATTAAATCCAAAACCTTCACATTGAGCTTCATTTCCAGACATTTAACATTTAAAAAAAATTGAGATAGTCTTACTAATGTTCAAGATTTCTCTC
>NW_022900936.1:42640264-42643512 GCF_012274545.1 Fukomys damarensis
TTTTGTTTCATTTTTTTGAGACAGGGTCTCACTATGTAGTTGAGACTGACCTGGAACTCACTGTGTAGCCCCGGCTAGTCTCGAACTCACAGCGATCCCCCTGCCTCAGCCTCCTGAGTACTGGGATTACAGGCATGTGCCACCACACCCGGCACCATAAAAAATATTTTTAATGAGCAAAAAGAATGTGCATCTGTCTTTATTGCCAATATAAGAAATTACCACAAAGCTAGGGTTCAGTACAAGAGAAATTTATCTTTTCACATTTCTGGAGGCCACAAATCTAAGTCAGTATCATCGAATGTCAGAATGTCAGAAAGGCCCTTCTCCCTTTGGAGCTACTGGGCAAAATCCATTCACTTTACAACTTCGAGTACTGTTAGTATTTTTAAGCTTATGGTCACATTGCCTGCTACTCTTGTGTGTGTATAAACTTTACCTCTGCATTCCTATTATAAGGAATCTTATTATTACATTCAGATCCCCTCAGATGTTTCAGGATAACTCCCCCATTTTAAGATCTTTAATCACACCCACAAGTATCCTTTTTCTCATTTAGGTTAACTTTCACAGGTCTAATGGATAAGGACGTGGATATCTTTTGGGGTCTTATATTTTTCATCCTACTACAGAATATTTCCGAGATTCTCACGACATTTAAAATGGATTATTTGTAGTTATCAAATATTTTTAGAATATCTATTATTAGCCATTCAATATTCACAGGATTCATTTCGATAAAATAAAATATGGAACAATAAAGAAGGAGTGCTGTTTTAAATAAAAAATAGAAAAAGGAAGTGAGGAAATTAGTGCTAGGGACTATGGTTTCCTCTGAAAAATAAAGGCGATAGTTAAGATAATTATAGAACTAATATAAGATTCCCAATAGGTTGCAGGGGTGGGGTAGTGGTGGTGAGAAACAGGTTTGTATACCTGTAAAAGTGTGTTTCACACCTTTAAGGATTTTCACAGTTCGGCCCCACCCTCTTTGTCCAACGAGCATATGCCCAGAGTATGGTTAGAATCGGAAGCCATTCTTTAAAATTTGCACGTTAGAGCCAGGAAAATTGCATCTTTTGCATGTTTCCCAATCTTCAACATTATTAATGGAGAGCAATGTTGTGAATTTGGTCTGAACTGAGACTCATCAGCTTTGGTATGAATGGCTGCAGGCCAAGGAAACCAAAGGCAGTAGAGAGCCCTCCTCACCTGAGACTGAAGAGGACATTGCCATCAGGATGAACTCACAGCATGATGTCCCCATAGTTGTATCATGGATGAAGGATCTTTTAGAATGGACAGAAAAGATATCTGGGATGCAGATCTTTTTGATTAGCCTATGATCAAAGGTCATGCTTCTGTTTGTTGTGCTAGGAAAGGAGAGCCTCTCGTCTTTCCAATAATGCCTGAGATAAAAAGTCATTGTAAAATTTTGGGCAGAAAGAAAAAGACAGTGATCAAAATCAGCAGGAATAGGGTTTAGGATCATCACTTCACTATTAGAACTGGGACTGATTGCCAAAGATAGTAATGACTTGTAAGTAAACAACATATATATATATATGTTGTATTTTCAGGTAAATTCAATGTGATACTAATAAGCTTAAGTTTAGAGCTTTCCTTCACATGGAATCCAGTTAATGTCAATAGGCACTAAGAGTTAAAGAGTATTCAAATGGAAAAAGAGTGGTTGGGACATTAATAGACAGCATTTCTAGGTAAGCTTTCTGTCAATCCCTGAAAGAGATTTCAGAAGATGATATAAAACTACAATATTTATTGTCCATTATTTTATGTAATTTCTTTTCTTAACTGAGACATTCACTTTTAAAATTGTTTTTTCTTCATAATTTTATAATATTTTTGTTAAAGTATGTTTCCCAGATTGAAAAACTTTCTCAGCTTGAGAGAGGAGAAAAAAGAGCATGAAAGGCAGTTATCAAAGTATAGCTTGAAAAAAAAATCACCTGTGAACTTTAAGATGGTGTATGTCCTAGAAGATAGTTTCTGAGATTCTGATTCAGTACAGCTCAGGGATTTGAACTGATCTATGCATCCCAGCTGTAAGAATATAAAGCTGAAATGAAAAAACTATATTAGCATTATATTAACAAAAAATTAGTTAATAATTTTAGTTTTGTTTGGCTTTCAGACATTATGATTAACATTTTAACTATTTGACTAGAACATCTTCTAGCTTGATCCAAATCATTGGGTGTGGACAGTGACATTGTGTTTTACTTTTCACAACTGTTAACTTCTTAGTATCTTTTAATTCTCAACAAAAATTCATTTTTTTTTCTGGAAGTAATGCATACAATAAAACTTTGGCATTTATTATACAAGCAAAGGATATGTTTTAGTAAAGTACAAATAAGTCACCAATGAATTGCAAGGTAATTTGTTTTTTCTAGGTGCAGAATAGAAATACATTGTATTATTGCTCTGGATTAATATGGGAGCATTAGCTATGTGTAATTTTGAATTAGAGTAAGGGGAAATAAATAGAATGATTGATCTATTAAACATAACACTACTGTATAAGGCATTGCCAATGGATTGCCTTAATAAGCATATATTTAGAATGAGTTGCTCAGTTTGATCTGAAGATCACTGGGTTTATGAAGTTTGTGAAGTCACAGAGTTTATGAAGTCAAATAGCCAACCTTGGTGCATGTCAGTGATATATCACCATCACTGTTAGCTGGCACTGTCATGAGGGCCATGCTGGGAGCAATGTGAGACAAAATTTAAAGATATTGAAAGTGAATTCAGGATGAGGCAAGAAAAGATGTGAAGATGATACACGGAGAAATTAAAAAAGCTAACTCTGGGGTGGGGTGAATGTCATTGATAATTAGAAAGCATTTTCAAATTGGGCATAGTGAACTCAGTCCAGTTTTATTTAATACCAGGTAGCATAGTTAGCCTTATTTTGAGAATAAAGATGATGTCATTTTAGGGCCTGCAGAGATAGACAATGAGAATTTTAGATTCATATTGGTCGTGCAGTGATTACTTAGATATTATGCTAGGGGACAGGAAATAAGTGCTTGTTTCTGAGCATAAAGGTGTGAGAAGGTACTGGCAGTACAACTGTCTTGGTCTGGGAAGGGTCAGAATCTTCTAGATCAGGCCTGTTTTAGTAATAAGTTAAATTGGCACTGTTTCCTTTGGTAGAGTGGTGGAAAATTGAAGAAAGTTTAACCTCACATCTAGATTGAACTGAAATAAATATTAGATTA
>NW_022900936.1:42643612-42675369 GCF_012274545.1 Fukomys damarensis
AAAAAAAAAAAAAAAAAAAAAGGAATAGAACAATCATCATTAGCTGATGCATTTACAGTCAGAAATAAGGTATAATGAGTCATAGATATCCTTTAGATATTCTTGGAATTTTTATGTCTTTAAATTTTTATCCAGTTAGTTTTTGGAATTACTATAAGTAAAAATATTAAGTATATAAATGAAAAGATTCAATTTTAATAATTTGTATTTTTTAGGATCTGCTTCCTTAAAGACTCCTGCTTAGTATTCTTTTTCCCTTTCTGTATCTTTTGTACTTTTATCATTTGTGATTTTTTTTTTGTACCAGATATTGAACTCAGGACCTTGTGCTTGAGAGGCAGGCACAGTGCCACTGAGCTAAATCCCTGGCCCCTATCTTTTGTGATATTGCTTATAAAAATAATATATATGTTATCTATATTTCCAGACTACATTCTATGATAATAACCAAATTTTACAGTTTATATATAAAAAAGTATCTAAAGCAAATTTTGAAAATTTCTTAAGAACACATATGTAACAGATTCCAGAAAAGGAAATGAAGTGTAAGGATTAATTTACATAAAATTGTTGAATAAGTAAGTAGATTGAGAATAATAACAAATTAAATCTTTTCAGATGGAAAATGGAGTTTTAAAAACAAAGTAGTTTAACTTTTCTCTATTCATTGACAAGTTGGTTTCTTTCAAAGACATTCTGTCATTGGAAGACATGATTTCCCTCGTGTGTCGAATCTAAAAAGATTGATCTTGTAGAAGTTGAGAGTAGAATGGAGTTTACCAGAGGCTGGAAAGAGTAGTCGATGAGATGGGATGAGATGGGAAAAAGTGGTTCGATGGGTAATAAGTTACAGTTAGAGAGGAGCACGAAGTCCCGGTGTGTTATTGCTGAGTTAGGTGGCTTTACGTAACATTAATGTACTACACATTTCAAAAAGATAGAAGAAAGGATTTTGAAAGTCTTCACCATAAATAAATGATAAATGTTTAGTAGATGTTTATCCTGAGTTGAATATTATACAATGTATACATGTATTATAGAATGCTTACATACATATATATATATATATATATACACATACCTTGCATATATATATTTTTAATATATCATTTAAAGTTAGAAACCTCGAACAACAATAAACAAATAAGTTTGTTGCGGCATTTAAAGCAGAAAAGGAAGGAGACTCTTAAAGGTCTCCAAGAACCTGTGAATGACTTAAGCATAACGAACAGGTTGAATCTAAGCAAAAGCAAAGCCTGGGTTCTGTGCCGAGAGGGCACAGGCTCCATGTAAAGTTATTCAAAATCGAACAGTTTACAACTTTGGGTGTGTGGGTGGGGGCAGAGAACTAAGATGCAAACTATATCCATAAACTTCATCTCACTAAGTACGAGGGCACTTGTCAAAGCCCTGTCACTAACACTTGCATGTGATGGCGGCAAAAGAAACACATTGAAAACGGATGATAGGAAAGTTAGAAGACCTGGGGAGAACAACATGAAATGGGAAGAGTAGCTCAGATATGAGGACATGTAGCAATTAGGTAAGAACAAGAAAGTAAACTTGAAAGTTAGAAACTATAAATACAGTCTTCATTTGGTGCAGAAAAATAAACTAAAGGGGGTTAAACAAAACTCTGAGAATTCATTAGCAATTTAGCAGGAGTGGGTAGGAAGAGATTATGCATCTGAAAGAAAGTGCTTGTACTTGGCAGTGTTTGTATAGAGAAATTAGCCACACAGTAACTATTCTTTCTCAGAGTAAAATTCTGAAGAACCTTGAGAATTCCTTAAATGAAAAATGATACTGATGACTACGTAGACAGGGAAGGTATTTCTAAATTAGGAATTAGAAGATGAAATGGAAAAATTATGGCAGAGATACAATAACACAAAAATAGATAAAACAGTAAAAGCAGATTAAGGGAGAGAAGAAAGTCATACAAAGCAAGCATGTTAAATGTCACAAGAGACAGAAAATGGATAAAAAGCAAAAGGGTAAAATGAAGTGGTTAGTATTAAGTTTTATGAACAGGGCATGACTAATAATATTTCATACAATTCAGATATTTCACTGTAAAATAAAATAATGGCAATCTCTTCTAGACTCCCATAAGATATAAATTGACAAATTTTGTTACAATTTTTGTCTCAACTTAAAAAAAAACTTTGCCTTCCACTATAGGTTCACAGATAAGCATAAGTAATATTGATTGAAATATCTTCATGGAATCTGTGAAACTTGATTCCATTTTTAGCATTTTATAGGTACAGATTGATGGTCATGTTTTTACATTGCACATGTATTAGGAATATCCTTCTTATATGTTTGTTCCCAGTTCATGTTACATAGATACATATATCATGATGTTCTATAGTGCTTCACCATTGAAAAGCTATTAGAGATAAAAGGGGAGTGGAAGGATAATCATAATCATAGATTAAATATGTGAATAGAAGAGAGTAAAGCAAACATAAATCTACTATTACACAAAGTAGGAAACACAAATAGCATACATAATTAAATCATCTATTAAAACACCAGTGACTTTACCACTATTAAGTACTTTTAGAAAAAGACCAGTAGCTCATAAAGAAACTTACCATGTCAGCTTCTGAAATGCTGTCAACACTTTCATCGTCTATACCTACTGGCACTGGGAGACCCTTCAGAAAGAAGAATAGATAATATACCGAGAAATTAATTACAAACAATTTGGAAACATTCAGAACAGAGAATAATCATTGTTTGTGGAGTGCAAATGAAATACTTTTCAAGTTTTTATAAACAACAACTTTCTCCACTATCTATTGAAACAGTTATTATAATTCAGTTATATTAATAAAGGCACATTTTCAAATAAATGCTATTCTAATAATCACTCATTTGTTTGGGAATATTTCAATATTTTTGTTCCACAAGACAGAAGTGGTGTCTTCAGTTTTATTTAAATAGTTTAAGCTAGTACTGATTTACAAAGAAACAAGGTTTTAAAACATCTGAATATATGAAATTATGCATTTTACATGGGAATGGTCATATCAGACAGTCAGGAAGTGTCACATACAGTCCTTGATTCTGGGCAATGCTGAAACCTTTTCTTGCCTGTCAAGAAATCCAGGCTTTTTCACTTGCACAGTGATCTGCAGAAGAGGGACGACCTGATGACAGTGAAGAGAGGCGACCTGATGGTGACCCACAGGTGTCCCTTCACAGATCATTAGTAACTGCAGGCTGCATTGGGGAAGAAGCACACATCCTCAGATATGTGTTGGATGAGAATATACTAAAGTCATAATTGGAGCAATTTCACACAGAAAACCCCTGAGACTTATTTGCAGTTGAATTCCCCAGCATCAATAATAGGCCCGGGAAGCCTAAATGACACAAGAGAATCCAAACTAGACTATAAAGTTTCCTAGATCCAATTAATAAAAAGATTTCACTACTTTCTATGTGAGGAAAACTGATGCTAATAATGTCATCTAGTTCTGTGTATGAAATTTGATGCATATAACTTACTTTATATAAATTGATTGCATATATATATAATTTTCATATTTATGCTTCCTTTCTGGAATTATTCTTTTTGTTTGTTTGTTTTTTGGTACCAGGGATTGAACTCAGGTCCTTGTACTTGCAAGGCAGGTGGTGGAACCACTGAGCTAAATCCCCGGCCCTCCAGAATTATTCTTAACTAAACCTTAATGCCTATACAGTCTTGAGTTTAAAAAAAAAAAACACTTTCAGTTGTTGATGAAAAAAATGTAAATCTTGTGTAGATAAATCCTAAATTTTTTAGTGGAGATTCCCGGATTTAGAGAAGTGAGGCCTAAAAAGCTTCCTTAGTAGGCTAATGCCAGGATGTGCCACCTGAGACACACGTGTGAATACAATTCAATAGGCTTTTGCATGGAACAAGCTATCTCTTGCCATCCTGTCATTCTGTGATGTCCTCATTAATCAGCTTTTGTTACCTTTACATTATCAACATAAATTCCCTTTTGTGTTCCTCAAGTCCATACCCTCCACATTGTTCTTTAATCAGAAGGGTTTTAGCTAGTGAGGCAAAGGTCCTATCCCTTGAATATATTCCAGCCTCAGCCTTCAGGAATACCTCACTTGTATCTTAACCACAACCTTTTTCCTACCATATTCAATCAATTACTTCCTACAAAACTAAGTCTATAAGTGACATTTTTTTTACTGAAAATTATGATTAAGGAATAACTTGGGAATACTAGTTCCGCATTCTTCCTTCACAGGGTTCAGCATGGATTATTATTATTAGCCTTATTAACTAGTAGAATTATCAAAATTAAAATTTATGAAACTAACTTGTCCATGGTTCTACTTGGCACTTCATGGCAAGTAAGCCTGCCTGTTAATTCTAATACTTATAGGAATAAAAGATTTGGAAAGATCTTTGAGGGGTAGCAGAATATCCTGGATAAAATTTTAACATTAAAGTCATATAGACTAGAATTCACACTTAGCTCATCACCATTATGTGATCTAGAGTAGGTGACATCTCTAAACTTAATTTTCTGCTGTATAAAATCTGAGTATATAATACCTTAGAAATTTATTTGAGGACTAGAAGTAATAGTTACTGAACTTAATTGGTGCTCAGTAAATAGCACAAAATAATATTATGGCTGCCATTATGCAAAAATATAAATCTGCCTCAAGGACTGTAGGCCACTGTTCCTAATCCTACTCTCAAAACTTAATCATCAGTCTATTCCTTCCTTAAAAAATTAATACAGTGCTTCTCTCAACTCATCTTCTGGAAAAAATAAAACCCAGAGAACAACTTGGATCTAAGATCTTGTGCCTTTTCAATACAGCTGGCCCTCCGTGTTCACGAATTCAATCAAACTTGTATCAGAAAATACAAGGAAAAAAATTGTGTGCGTATTGAATAGATAAGGATTTTTATTGTCATTATTCTCTAAACAATACAAGGATAGCATTTGTGTTATATTAGGTAATATAAGTAATCTAGAGATGACTTTAAAGATGGGAAGTTTTCATAGATTATATGAAAGTACTGTGCCATTTTGTATGAGGGACCTGGACATCATAAATTTGGCTATCTGCAGGGGTGGCTGTGCTGGCCCTGAAACTAAACTCTTAGAGAGACAGCTGATGATGATTTCTGCAAGCCTGAGGATACTCTCGTAAAGCTACCCTTTAACAACATACTCCTGTCACTGCGGGATAAACGACAGAACCAAGTGTTGTTTGAAGGCTGGCTTGACAATAAAATCAGGACATGGCTTTCCTCTTATCAGTGAGCTGCTGAAATATCTTAGATTTTTTTTTCTTTCCTCCCTGCAGGTATATACTGTTTTTGTAGAAGTGAACTCTTGAATTTCTAAGGAAAGTATGTGCCCTCAGGTGCTGTCTATCCTCATTTCTGTCTTATTTGAGCTTCATGTCCAAGTGCATCTCATTTCTGTGTCTAAAAATGTGTGCTCTGGCATTCCTGAAGGCAGAGTGAAGGGTGAGGGGAAAGAAAGGCAAGATACAGAATGTGGCCAAATTTCAGATCTGCATAAAAGGGCCAAAGACAGGAAGCAGCAATAAAGCAGATGGGTTAAAATCGTGAAAATTGTAGTCAGATAAACCCGAGTTATAGCCAAACGTTTGTAAATCTCCTAATTCCTCCTATTTCAGTTTACTAATCAGTAAATAGAGGTAATATATGGTACTGACCTTATGGGGTTGCTGTGAGAATTTATGAAGGAATCTATGTAAAATCCAGAGCCTAAACCCATTCAAATGTCTTCTCAAATGATTTTTTACCATGTATTCAATCAGTGATAAATATATCAAAATATATAATCATAATTGAATAAATATTTTCATTAATTCTGTTTGTGAAGTATTTAAATATAGTAAAAATTAAATAAATATTGAACTTACTGATTACGGTGTTAATTTTCTGGAATCACTAACTAGGTAGTAGCGATACACTTATAAACCTTTTTATATGCATAAAGATATAGCAACAGTCTGTCTTTATGCAAGCTGGAGTAATGAGATTTAAATAGAAGTTATACATCTTATTAGTATATTGCATTTAAAATACATTATATTATGCCTTCCTTACAGCCACTTTGTTGGCTTGTTAGAACTGATGTTAGCTTTACTTGATGTATGAAGAAACACACCCTGAGAGGTCTGTGCAACACTTGCCTGAAATTCAAAGTTAGGTAATGATAGGAATATAACCAGAACCTTCTACCTCTCAGTACTCTTGTTTCACAAGCAAAGACTGTGCAAGCAGCTTTCATAACTTTAGGGCTTTTGTCTCAATTCAGTAGCCAGTATCTAGATGTTGAATTGATTTCACTTCAAAGAAGTAAAGAAATGAACATCTATCAGACTAAAACAAAGAGCCCTTAGTTGTGGGAGATGTAATGGGTAGGGAAAACATAAATTAAGAAAATGAGCTGCGATTTATAACCCAAGTTAAACAAAAACCTCCCCTAAATTTATATCCTCTTATTTCTACATAATGAGTCAATTAATCTTCTAATGCTTTATAAAAGTAAAAAACACTGCGGAAGCAGCTGGTTTTAATGTTAAAGCTAATTAGGAAAACACATTAAGGCAAGAGAGAAGTGCTGAAGTTACATTTAGCTCAAGAGGAAAGAAGTATGTTCATGTGTTTGGGTTATGGACAAGTATAAAGAAGGAAAGATAAATTAAAGCTTGTCTTTTATATCCTGCAATCTGATTTCCCCAAGCATAGTAGCCACGAGAGAACAGAGAAATGGGTCATTATATTAGAAGCTGTTCTAATCAAGACAGACGAGAAGGTTAAGACCTGTATTTCACAGGTACCAGACTGAAACCTCTAACCGAACTTACGGAGTTTTCTGCCTGAGATGATTAAACATACAAGCTATGCAAGCATCATAAAATTTCTTAATTGTGAGATGATTTGCCCCCTGACATACATAGCAGATTCAAAGTGTATTCTTAATAACCTCACAAAGGAGTAGCCATGATGATTAAACATACAAGCTATGCAAGCATCATAAAATTTCTTAATTGTGAGATGATTTGCCCCTGACATATATAGCAGATTCAAAGTGCATTCTTAATAACCTCACAAAGGAGTAGCCGCAGGGGGAATAATATTTAAAAAACACGCTATCACTTTAAAAAAACACGCATCTTTAACAGATCCTGCAAAGTGGAAATTTAAGGTTAATTTTGTTTTCTCTGGGGGCTGGAGATGATACAGGGGTTGGAGAAGGAAGGAAGGAATAAACACTTTGAGGTAAAAGTGGAGGGTATGGCTCCCAGTAGCGATAGTTCTCAAACTGTCACTTACTCGTATGCAGATCACCTGAGGATCCTGTAACAATGCAGATTTCGACTCAGAATCCCTGCTCTGGCAATTGAACATTTATGTTAAAACACAGGTCTTTCTACTGCCCCGGATTCTGGAACCACAATTAGTGACAAGGAACCCGAGGGCTGTTTTTCTGAGGTCCAAAATGAAGGTCCTTTTTTTCTCGTTCTTACTGCTTTCAGAGACCTAAAATAATCCCTATAGAAGTCCTTTCTTCCAAGACAGAAAGTAATTTAATCGAGGAACCTTTCCTGATAGGAATTAGGGCAGATTTTGAAATTGGTGTTGGAAAGAGTACATGATGTTATAGCTTCCAGCTGCGGAGCCTGTTTCGAGCCATTCCCGAGCGAATGGCGCCTCCTTGTGTCCGGTAAGAACCATTGCAGAACAAGTTTGATTTGAAGATTATTGTTCAATGAGGATACAGGAAAATATTTTAGAATTTTTATAGATCACGGAAGCCACGGTAGAGCATAGTTGAATGATAGATATAAAGCATATTATCGAAACTTTGGGATTTTTGGGATAAGAACCAGTCTATTGAGACTAATAGTTAAGGGCTCAAGCAAACATTTTTAAAATTGTGGTGGGGAGGTTCAATCTGAGAAATAGTGAAAGGAAAAGTGAGAGGGAAAGGGAATCTCAGAAACAAAATACGAACAAATTCTCAATCCTGCTTAATTTAAGGGCTTTTAAAAACTTAAATTAAGATTCAACAGTGTGAGAAAGTTCTGGAAAACAACAAAATCGAACTCACCCAAATGTAATGAGATACAGATAAGCCAACACAATGGTTTTCAGTGTGTGTTCCTCAGACTGGCAGCATCAGCACCATCTAGGAACTTCATAGAAATGCCAAACAAATTCTCAATCCTGCTTAATTTAAGGGCTTTTAAAAACTTAAATTAAGATTCAACAGTGTGAGAAAGTTCTGGAAAACAACAAAATCGAACTCACCCAAATGTAATGAGATACAGATAAGCCAACACAATGGTTTTCAGTGTGTGTTCCTCAGACTGGCAGCATCAGCACCATCTAGGAACTTCATAGAAATGCCAGTTTTTAGCTTTCTCAATCCTGCTTAATTTAAGGGCTTTTAAAAACTTAAATTAAGATTCAACAGTGTGAGAAAATTCTGGAAAACAAAATCGAACTCACCCAAATGTAATGAGATACAGATAAGCCAACACAATGGTTTTCAGCGTGTGTTCCTCAGACTGGCAGCATCAGCACCATCTAGGAACTTCATAGAAATGCCGGTTTTTAGCCTCATCCAGATCTAATGAATCAGACATGCTGGGACTGGGGGCCCCGAGATTTGCATGTTAATCTTCCAGGTGATTCTGATGCGCAGGGAAGTTCTAGTCATAAAATTAAGGTCAGGTCCTTAAAAATCATGCTCAATAAATTGGAAGATATGAAACACATAAACCAAACCAGATAAGCAAACAAAACTAGCCCTCAACAGCTGCTGAGTATACTTTTGTATTTTTCCTGTTAACAAATTAGTTCTCTATTCACCCACCTACCTGTTGTGCTTTCCCTTGATTGTAACCATATGTCGAGTCGTCGGTTTCCCTATCCCACCTGAATAATTAAACACTTGTGAAAAACGCTAAAGGATCTACTGCTAGAGAATCCTGCTTTTCACCTTCATCTACACCTCCCTTACATCCGCGGTGTTTCCATGATTCTTAAAAGCTGTCAGCTCAGGAGTCATGAGAATGAGAGTCTTTGGGTCAATGAAGAAAGAATCAGGTGGATTCAAAGAGTTCAGTTACCAGTTGATTTCATTACACCTTGGATATCTAGAAAACTCTGTACCCTCAGTGATGAAACCATGTTGAACACTTTGAAGGGGAGAAGGCTTTGATTCCGTATGCCACGTTCCTACTACCTTCTTCCATCTTCTTCACATGCACTTGTCTCTTGGTTCCATCACTTTTTTTCATGGTCTCCAGTGAATCTCCTAATCTCTCTACACCTCACACTAGAATATTAAGGACTATGACAGGTCCGATTCGCATGGTCACTGTTGAGGTGGAACAACACATTGGGCTAAAGGTATTGACACAATGCCTGTTTAACATTTTATTAAAATTTCTAAAAGTGACAAAAGCACACTCAGCTGAATTAGGAAGCCATAGAATTTGACGCACTACAGGTCGTCCAGGAAAGCCATGTACTCCAGCTTATAAAAACATGCAAGATTTTATAGATATCACCATGTAATTCAAAATACAGGCCAAAGTTGAGGCAATAAGTCAGTCTATTAGCAGAATATATCCCTCTACTATTTACTGAGCACATTCTATTTTCAATAGTGCATATACTAGAAAATAAGTTGTGGGAACAATTTAAGTGGATACATTTTTAATTGTTTTTATTTAAGAGAAGATAATCACATTTTAAAAAACTGAAAATTTTACTCATGTGTTGGTCTTCCTTGCTTTGATTTTTCAACTCAATTTTGAGAGTACAGTGAGTTTTAATGTGTAATATTCATCTCCAAATCCTGGTCTCAATGAAAAATCATGCCCCTGTATGTGGAGAAGTTGCTGATACTTCAGGGACCACACTTTGGTATCGTCCATTCTAGTTCTCCATTCTAGTTTCTTGTTTGCTGTACACCCCTCACCCAAGGAAACAGAATTCTTTTAAGAGACACATAGTTCTGGATATCTTTATTTAGTTTAGTCGTTTATGCTCCAAATAGGATATTCTGAAATAAATATATGAAGAATAATTTTCCTAGTTCATATTAAGCCAAAGAATGGCCAACATTTGTTGTTTTAAAGGTGGAATAGATATAAACCAAATTTTAGAGCACTTTAAATGACAATTTGAGTATGAGTCAAATGCACAACAGGCAATATTTCTCAGAATAGAGTTTGTAGGGACACCCTAATTATCTATGTGGAGGTGATAAAAAATCAGATTCATGGACTCCTGTTTCAGATGAACTAAATCAGAGCGTGGGAATCTGTATTTAAGTAAAACATTGAAGTGAAACCTGGAATCATCACTGAAGTTAAATAATCTGTGCACTCAACAGTGATAAAAATTGAAAACATTACAAAATTATAAATTGATGAAAAGAGTTTTTACAAAGACAAAATAAGCAGAAAATATGGAAGCTGGCTGAGATAGAGGCATAACTAAACTAGAATTGAAAAATTAAACTAGAATTTAAGGGATGGCAATGCTTTGACTAAATCAAAGCTATGAAATAGGTAAAGTCTGGTATTATCTACAGTTCTCTAGGGCAAAAGCAAAATGGAGCATGTCCTCTCTGTAAGTATGAGAATGAAGTCTTTTCTCTCCTTAAGTCTGTGAATTCGGCAAGTTGCTGGACCTTTCTGACTCATTTCCTGATGGGAGGTGCTTACTTCCTAGGGCACTGCAAATACACAAGACGGCTAGAGCACATTCCTCTGAATGACTTGCAGCCTTCTACTGGCACAAGAGACCCTGCTCGTATTCCCCATCTAGAAATCATACCTGTCATGATCACCCTCATCATGGTTAGCCGCAACAGTACCCTGATTACCTGATATGTCTTTTCACTAAGAAATGTCTTCTCTAAAAAAACTAACATGAATTTTTAACAAAATTCATATTAGAGGCAATTTCTTACCCCATTAAAGTAAGTTTTGATGGGGAGAATTTCAGATCCTGAAGAACTTGTAGAAGAAATACATCCAGGTATGTAGGCTCCTGAGATGACCATGTACCATCCTTCAGTGGGACAGCTTATGGTTGAAACCTCAGTGGTTTATAGATATATTTCTTCCAGTGATAGAAATGAAGACTCTGGGAGAGGAAATATGTTTTAAATGTAGGCAGTAAGTTTGATCTAAGCTCTATTACATCCTATGAATAATTAAACACATAGAACTATTTATTTGAAGGAGCTAGAATTAACTAGAAAATCTCTTAGGGTGTTTGATCTAAGCTCTATTACATCCTATGAATAATTAAACACATAGAACTATTTATTTGAAGGAGCTAGAATTAACTAGAAAAATTCTCCTAGGGAGCTAGAATGAACTATTAAAAGTAGTAGTAGCTAGCATTTATTAAATGCCTACTATGTTCAAGGCACCATACCAGATGTTTTGTAAATATTATCTTCTTTGGCATGCATCCAGATCATCTGGTTTCCTGGGCCCCATGCCCAGAATTTCTGATTCAGTAGGTTTGGGGTATAAGAATTTGTATTTATTGCAATTTCTCAGAAGAACCACTAACCTAGAAAACAGCAGACATTTAATAAAGCTAGATACTTGTTATTATTTAAAGAAAAATGAGAATGTAACTTTTCCTGGAAACTCATGAGAATTACTCCTTTGGTAATAGTGTGTGTGTTTTTAAGTATAACTAAATGACATGTCACTACTGTGTCTCTTCAGAGGCATGCTTCTCCACGAGATTGAAAGGATAAATTTTAATTACAAATCCCAAGAATCCTGAACACAAAGCCAGATGCGAGGTACTCTCTTGGCACTGCAATGCCCACACCTGCTCTTACTGGAGGACTCTTCTGATCCACACTAAGGTGGTCCGTGCCTACCTATTTTTGCTTTGATTTCCATCTGCTGTTTCCCAAAAAGGATTTGTTGCTTGTATAGCTTCTAAAATAATATTGAAATCTATGTTCTCCCTCCAACATAGTTAAGTAGACATATATAATTTTTATTATAAATTTTAAAAGTATTTAAATGTCAATCATTAAAAACTTGTTTCTCCTTTAAATGTATCCAATCAATCTAAATATCTACATAAATCATTTTAAAATATAAGAACAAGTTCTTTAAAATATTAGAAATTTTAAATCATTTTTAACTTTCTTTGAATTTGTATTTCAATTTTATTTTCTTTTAGATCTTTCTTAACCCATCATACATCTTTCCAAGTAATATCTATGTATAGATTGAAATTCACATTTTTGTTTTCTTGATCATTACAAATGGAACAAACATAACTCATATAAATAGTGATATTTATTAAAACTAAGAATAAAATTTTAGTGAAAATGAATGTCATTGAAATGAAGGTACACTTCCCCAATTATTTTATATATCAGTTAATGGATCATATTAATTGCTAGAATGAAACTGATTTTAGCATAGATCCTGTTTCTCTTTTTATAGATGAAAATATTGAAAAACTTTGTTCATATATGTGTAAATATATGGAATTTGACTAAATTTTTTGGCATTGTTTTAGCAATATAACTTGTTTAAATTCCTTATTCTTCAAAATTAACATTCTATGATCTATCATCAAAATTGTTTTCAATAGTGTACAATTTCATAATGAGGTTTTACTTTAATTTCATTCAAAGCAAAAATAGGAAATGTTTAGCTCAAAAATACATGTTATTTAGAGTCATCCAATAGCATCACAATAATATTTATATTTGTCTTTTTGTACTCAGGGAATTATTAAACACCAGAGAGTGCATATAGATTTAGGAGAAAAGAGTCATGTGTTTTTATCTAGTTAAGTGGTATAGAGCAGTCATTAAAGGTGAGGATAAAGGAGATGATAGGTGAGTTTTCAGTTTTAGCAAAGAGGTCAAAAGGAAGTTAAAATTCTAAAAATGTTGTCCATGTCTACATGCTCCTTAAACAGCTTATATGAACTCTAAGGGATACATTATGCCATATGAATACATGTGGCTGCTTTGAAGGTCTGGCTTATAAAATAAAATGCATAAAGTTTAATAAAGTAAAGAATAAGATAAAATAGATAAAAGAGACAGGAGGAAACAGAAGTAGTAAAAGGATCAGTGTAATGGAACATTAGATTTAACTCAGAGCTTTTGAGTCTTATTCCATGTAAGTATTATTTTAAACCTCTTGTGTCTTTTTCCCTCTGCACTATTCAAGAAAAAAAATGAATTCATTATTTAGTAGTTACTAAGAGAAACCTTTTGGATAACTTCTGTCTGTGTGGAGGTTCTTTTGGAAGTCTGAATCCCTATGGAATGAAGCAAAACAATCTTAATTTGTGGAAGACGCATATGCCAGCATTCTGAATGTTTGCCTTTTCCCACAAGGCTCTAAAAGCATTGTTTGAGAAACAGTAGGTGTAAGTCTTGGAAATAGCTATGATTTTTTTTCTTTTTGTCCCAGGACCTTTTCCTTCCTAAACTACACAAAGAATCACATTCCTGTGTCCCTCCCTTCTCTCAATGTTGGGAACCACTGTGATTTTGTGACTAAGAAAGAGGGGAGAATCTAGAAGTAGAAAATGCTAGATTTTGAGCCTTTAAGCCTTAGAAGGCTTAAAGAAGGTTTTTGCTCTTTGAGAACATACAAGACAAGGAATTAAAAAGTACTAAAACTTGTTGAGAAAAAGTTAAGCACACCTGTCATTCTGATATAGTGGAGTTTTATAAAGTGAATAAAATGGAAACTCATCTTAATTGAGTCACAGATGCTCAGTTGGCTGTTTTATGAAACCACTTTCCAATGGCTTGGAGGACTATATATTATTTGAGTAGTTGACTGGGATTCTAACTTGAAAACAGCTAGGATTGACATGAATAGACTGTCCAAGGAAGGATTTAATTAGCAATCATATTTAAAACTATTTAATGGAGAGAGGAGATACCAGTTAAAACCACTATTACCATTTTATACCTTTTAAATGAACAAAAGACAAAACATAATATTAGTGCCTCATGTTCATAAAGATATGATGAAGTGGGAATATTTGTACTTTGGAGTTGGGAGAACAAATATTGGTAAACTCTTTTAAAAATTAATCATAGAAGGTATCCAGCAGAACTTGGAGGACTGGGTCAACTGTGCAGAGATCCAGTCCTCTCTCCGGCCTGCAGCAAGCAGACTGGTAAGAACCGGTTAGCCATGTGGGTGCCACTGCAACATCCACAACCACACCCCCTTCCACCCCACCTACCCCCCACCCCTGCTCTCAGACCTCCTGATTGTGCCAGTTCTTGGACCCACTCTGTAGAGGCACAAGTGGTCATAAGGTCATTTTTCTGAGCTCTGAAAGATAGAACAGAAGTGAACAACTTCAATACAAGCACATTAGCTCTCCATCATTGGTAAGCTGAAGGGGATCACCACCTTCCATCAGAATTTTGAATATCTTCAGAGAAAGGGCAGGGGGAGCCTGTAGTAGAACCTTGCAGAGTTTAACCCTGCAGGAGGTCAGAGACCTCATTTTGGGCCTTGCAGCAAGAATTCAGCCTGAATCTTAGGGGCCAGCCATCATCTAGCTGAGACTTAATGACTTAGTTCTGCACATTGCTGTCATTGCTGTGCACATTGTCTATTGTGACAGCAGAGATATAGTCTGAAAGAGGCCTTTCAAATTTTTTCTTCTTTCTTTTCCTCATTCCATTCTGCAAATTCTTTGTTCTGTCTTCGTTTTCCAACTCAGTCTCTTGCTCCCCCATAATTTTCTTCATCTCCCTTTCTGTTCCTGTTCCTGTCCTATCTTGGATTTCTTCTTCTTTTGTTTTTTCTTCTTTCTTTATTTACTTTTCTTCTCTCCTTTTCCTTCACTCAAGGATCACTAGTTTCAAAGGAAAGTGAGCCCCTATTACTGCTACATTGTTTTATTCTTTTTTTTTTTTTTTTTTTTTTTTTTTTTTTTTTTGGTACCGGGGATTGAACTTGGTCCTTGTTCTTGCAAGGCAGGCCACCGAACCACTGAGCTAAATCCCTGGCCCTATGTTGTTTTATTCTTGTCCTTATTCTTGCACTCTATCTTTCCCTCTTGTCTTCAACAATTTTCTAAAGTTTGTGTGGTCATTCTGTGTCCCCTAGTTTCACTTGAAACCTTCTCAAATTCTTCTACCTATCGATTCATCTCATCCTAACTCTGTGTAAGCCCCCATCCTAAAGGTTAAAGTTGCAATGTTGAAGAGTTTATTCACTGTAAACATATTTTGGGCTGCTCCTTGATTTTGATTTAATTCACATATTTTAAAGGTGATAGCTTAATGATTACCACAAATGGTCAATTTTTAAACTGTCCTTAATGCTATTATGTTGCTGATTGTATCAATTAGGCTAAAGGGTTGTGATGCATTTAATAAGTTGTCCTTTCTGATATTATGAAAATGAGAGTCTTTATGAGTCATTAGACACTCAAGAGCTAAAGTGCAACTATATCAGGAAGATTTAAGTAATAACCCAGAAATTAAACCAAGAACAACCCAACAACAAAAATAAAAATGAGAAAACACTTAAAAAAGGCACAAAGATATGCTTTCAGTTCACCAATGGCAAACTCTATGGGAAATGAGGTGGAAAAGTCTGCAAACCAACCGCCAGGACACCCCGAACTCATAGCACAGGAAGTAACAAAACAGATCAATCAGGCTCTAGAAAAATTCAAAACAGAAATAATTTCCCAGATAACTACAGAGATGGTGAGCACAATGAAGTACATGATTAGAGACTCTAGAACAGAAACTGATAAAAAAAAAAAAAAGATGAGCTCAGGACTATGATAGAAACCATGAAGGCCCACCATAAGAAAGAAATGGAAACCATGAATGCCCAACATAGGAAAGAAATGAAATCCATGAAACAGGTTCAAACAGATATCCAGGAGATTAAAAACTCTACTGAAACTTTTAACAACAGGATAAAAGAATTTCAGATATAGAAGAAAGGATTGCAGTTAGTGGCTGTGAAAAGAGAGATCTCTTAAAATCAGTAAGGGATCATGAAAAATCAATCCAACAACTCTAGATGATGCAAAGAAAAATAACATAAGACTGATAGGAATCCATGAAGTAGCAGGAGAAAATTCAAATGACTTAAAAAAGTTGTTCACAGAATTAATGACAGAAAACTTCCCAAGCAGAGGGGAGGAATTTGACATACAGATAAGTGAGGCATATAAGACTCCAATTAACCATGATCAAAACCAAAAACTACATCTAGACATATAATAATCAAAATTCCAGAAACCCAAAAGAAGGACAAAATACTACAAGCAGTAATAGAAAAGAAACAAATCACATACAAAGGAAATCCCATCAGAATTACAGAAGAATTTTCAAGAAAAATCCTCAGGTCAAGGAGAGCCTGGAATGAGGTATTTCAAGTCCTAAAAGAAAGCAACCTCCAACCTAGACTGATGTATCCAGCAAAACTCTCTTTCAAAATGGATGGGGAAACAAGATAATTCCATGACAAAGAACACCTGAGAAACTTCATGAATACCAAACCAGCACTACAAGGAATTCTAAACAATATCCTAGAAAAAGACAATGAAGGCCACAACACCATAAGGCCCAACAGACCAAATCAAATAGGCAAGGCAAGGAATTAAAAAGAGAGGGGAAAAAGTAAAAAGAGTCAACAAAAGGACAATAACATGATGATAATAAATCAGTACATATCAGTTATAACCATCAATGTCAATGGCCTCAATTCTCCAATCAAGAGAAATAGACTGGCAGAATGGATTAAGAAGCAAAATCCAACAATGTATTGTATACAAGAAACACACCTAATGCAAAAAGAAGCCCACTGACTGAATGTGAAGGGATGAAAAACAGTCCTCCATGTGACAGGAGCCCAGAAAAAAGAAGGGGTAGCTATTTTATTTGCAGAAAAAGTAAATTTCAAACCAAAACTGATTAAGAGCAGCAAGGAAGGCCACTACATCCTTGTAAAGGGAACAATTCAAGAGAAAGAGATGATAATGACAAATATACATGCACCAAATATTAATGTCCCCAACTATATAAAAGAAATATTAAGAGACATGAAAAACCAAATAAGCACTAATACAATTGTAGCGGGGGAACTAAATATCCCATATATTATCAGATTATAGTGAAATTAGCTGGAAATCAATAGCATAAGAAACCATAAGAACTTCAAAAACACATGGAAATTGAAAAACACTCTCATGAGCAATCAATGGATCACAGAGGAAATTAAAGAAGAAATTAGACAGTTTTTACAAATAAATGATAATGCCAATACAACATACAGCAATGTATGGGACACAATGAAAGCAGTTCTATGTGGAAAATTCATAGCAGTAAATGCACACACTAGGAACACAGAGCAAGCTCAAATAAACAACCTAATGATGAATCTTAAACTCCTCGAAAAAGAAGACCAAGACAAACTCAAAGCTCAAACAATGCTCAAAGCTCAAAATCAATGCAACAGAAATCCAGAGGATCTTCAGTTCCTACTTTGAGAACCTGTACTCTAATAAAATGGAAAATGCAGAAGAAATGTCAGATTTCTAGATACTTATGAATTACAAAAGTTGAATGAAGAAGATTAAAATATTCTAAACACCCTAATTACAATCAATGAAAATGTATTTAAAATTCACCAATGAAGAGAAGTCCATGTCCTGATTGATTCACTGCTGAATTTTACAAAACATCTAGAGAACTACTGCACTACTCTTAAAAACTTTTCAATGAAATTGAAAGGGGAGCAATACTTACAAATTCATTTATGGAAGGAAGGGTTACTTTGATTCTAAAACCAGGGAAAGTCCCAACTAAAAAAGAGAACTACAGGCCAATCTTCTTAGTGAACATAAATGCAAAAATCATTAATAAGGTATTGGCAAACAAAGTACAGAGGGTCATGAAAAAGATCATGCACTCTGATCAAGTCAGATTTATTCCAGGGATGTAAGGATGGTTCAACATACAAAAATCAATAAATGTCATACACTATCTTAACAGAGTCAAGGACAAAAACCATATGATCCTCTCGATAGATGCAGAAAAAGCATTTGACAAAATTTAACACCCATTCACGATAAAAACCCTCCAAAAAATTGGAATAGATGGTCTATATCTCAACTTAATAAAGGCTATCTATGAAAAATCAACAGCCAACATCATATTAAATGACCAAAAACTGAAAACCTTTAAGTTAAAATCAGGAACAAGACAAGGATGCCCACTATCACCACTCCTCTTCAATATAGTTCTGGAAACATTAGCCACAGCAATTAGACAAGAGAAAGAAATTTAAGCAATAAAGAAAGGAAAGGAAGAAGTTAAATTGTCATTATTTGTTGATGATATGACACTCTATATTGAACACCCAAAACATTCCATCAAAAGACTTCTAGACTTGACACTTTCAGCAGAGTAGGTGGATTCAAGGTCAAACTCAAAAATCCATAGCCTTCTTGTAAACAAATAACTGACTTACTGAGAGAGAAATTAGGGAAACAAATCATTTCACAATAGCATCCAAAATATGAAGTATGTAAGAATCACTCTAATGAAAGAGGCAAAGATCTCCACACTGAAAACTACAGCACTCTGAAAAAAGAGATTGAAGAGGATATAAGAAAATGGAACAATATCCCCTCCTCCTGAGTTGGGAGAATGAACATAATGAAAATGACCATACTACTAAAACTTCTATACAGATTCAATGCAATGTCAATTGAAATTCCAAAACTATATTTCACAGAACTAGATAAAATAATCCAAAAATTCATTTGGAAACAGAAGAGACCTAGAATAGCAAAAGCCATCCTAGGCAACAGAGATATGGCAGGGGGTATAACCATTCCCAATTTGAAACTATACTACAAAAACACTGAGATAAAAACAGCATGGTTGTGGCTGTGAAACAGATCTGAGGATCAGTGGAACAGATTAGAAGACACAAAAACAATTCCTGATATACTTAGCTACCTCATCTTTGACAAAGGAGTGGACCATCCTCAGTGGAGGAAAGATAGCCTGTATAATAAATGGTGTTGGAAAAAGTGGATTTCAACCTTCCAAAGATTAAAACTAGACCCTTATCTTTCACCACACACTAAACTCAAATCCAAGTGTATTAAAGATCTAAATTTTTTAAAAAAGGCATTGAATCTGCTGGAAGATGTTAGGCAAAAACCTTGAAGACATTGACATAGGAAAAGACTTTATGAACAAATCCTCAATAGCAGGGGAACTAGCACAAAGAATCAACAAGTTGAATCTCATGTTATTAAAAAGCTTCTGCACTGCAAAAGAAACCACCACAGAGCTAAGAGAAAACCTCCAATGTGGAAGAAAGTTTAACCAGCTGCTCCTCAGACAAAGGGCTATTATCTAGAATATATAAAGGACTCAAAACAATGAGCTCCCCAAATATAAAGACCCAATTCAAAAACGGGCATCTGAAATGAACAGACATTTCTCAGACAAAAAAGTAAAAGCAGCAAGTAAATATATGAGCAAATGTTCCACTTCACTGGTTGTTCAAGAGATGCAGATGAAAGCAACACAGATTCCACCTCACCCCACAAAGAATGGCTGCTATCAAGGAATCAAATAATAACAAATGTTGGCAGGGTTGTGGGGAGAAAGGAACCCTTCTCCATTGTTGGTAGGAGTGAAGAATGGTGTAACCACTATGGAAATCAATATGGAGATACCTCAAAGAACTAGGATTAGAGGTTCCACTTGACCCAGCTGTCCCTCTTCTGGGTATCTTTCCAAAAGAATTAAAAGAATCATACCACAGTGATATATGCTCACCCATGTTTATATCGGCACAGTCTGTAATAGGTAAAACTTGGAAATAGCCCATTTGCCCATCAGTTGGAGACTGGATAAAGAAGATATGTTTTTTCTATGAAAAGGAATACTATGCAGTCATAAAGGATGAGAATTTAGAGTCATACATAGGAAAATGGATGCATATTGAGGTCATATTCTTAAGTGAAATAAGTAAGTCACACATGTGTAAATACTGAATAGCTTCTCTGGTGTGAAAAACTAAAAGTGTAAATAAGATCCAAGTGGTTTAATTGACAATGTGAAACAGGAAGAAAAGGGCTAAAGGTGTAGGCGAAGTGGGAAGGGTAGGGGAAAGGAAATAAGGGGAAAGAAAAAATATGAGAAAATGAAAAATTCAAAAAAACATTTTTGTAAATAGGCAAGGGAGGAGGGAGTGAAGGGAGGGCAGGGGAGAAAATGAGAACCAAGACCTGTCATGTAAAGGCAGAAGATCCCAATGATGAATGTGACTGTACTGTATACCTAAAAAGTACCAATACACTCAATGAGGAAAGAAAATTAATCATAGGAGCCATAAAGATATTTTATATGCTTTGATTTGGTAATTTAGTTACTGAACAATTGTAATTCTTATGTGTAAGGGAAAATATATTCATTAAGCTATTTATTGATGCTATTTATAAAACTGAATATTTGAAAATAAATGTTCAATATCAAATGTTCAGTATCATTCAATTTATTTTCTTTTCTATTTTTGTGTTGTGATTAAAAATACCATTAAGATGTTGATGAAGCAATATGACAAATGCTTAAAAAGATGCAAAATAATTTATATTCTATAATTTTAAATATAAAAAAATGAGGGAGGCACATGAATAAAGATTAAAACTTAATTTGAAAAAGAGAATAAGTAATTTATATTTTTGGTATTTTTTACATGTAAAACCCATTAGTGCTGCAATGTTGTTTATGTAATAAAGGATTTATACATTTTCTAGATGAAATTTGACATGTCATCTAAAATCATTCACCCTGTCACTGTTTCTGTGTCATTATGTAGGCATGACTTGTTATTTTCATCATTCTAGCTCTGTTATAAGCGAGTATACTCTGAAACTGGGTTTACTGTCCCAAATCAGTCAAGCAGAGTTGTATATAAAACTATTTGTGTACTTATTAATATTCTTTTACAAACAGAAAATGAAGCAAAAATGTATTCTATCAAGCTACATAAATGTAAATCCAAAGGAAAAAAGGGTAAAATCTGTGGTCTAATTTTCAATTATTAACAAAACCTTTGTGGATCTAGATCCAGTATTTATTCTTAAGCCCTTGATATTTTGAGATACCTTAGTCAGGACACAGTGTGTTAGATGGAAGGACTCTTGCAGCCTTGACTGCTCTGCTTTCCAAACACCTGAACTCTAGGATGCATACCAGACATTTATCAACAGCCTGTCTCATAATAGAAAAACTTATTCAGATAAACATTTCATTGAAAGAGCAATCCTGAAAGAATGTGGTACTGTAGATGGAAAAGTTCCTATGTATCACTTGAGTCTCTGTCAGATCATGAGCTCAGTGATGAGGATTCAGTTTCCTCATCTGTGAAATAAAATTGGAACAGTTTAGAGGTAGTCTGTAGACCTTTTTTTGGAAAGCTCCCCTGAAATTGGGAAAAAATGAAAACCTGGACAACCTGTCTCTTTTGAAAAATCAGAGAATCTGTTAAGACTGGACTCAAATTATCTTATAAAAAGAAAAGATTGGACTTGATCATCTACCTCCCCCTAGGAGGAGCATCCCTGCCACAATCTCTTCTGCTATCCTCAGGTAGCCCTGATTTGCAATTCTCAGTATGTTCAGGGATGTGCTGGTAAATATTTAACAAGTGGCTTTCCAAGTTGGAAAAAAGTTAAGTTTGGTTTGTGGTGTTTGCCGCTGCCTTTTTCTAGATAGCAACATGCATGACACAACTGTGTGTAGTCCATAGCACAGTATAGGATACTATAACATAGGATAGAATAGTATAGACTAGTATGGTATGGTATGATATGGCATGACAAGGCATAGAATAGCGTACTGTAGTAGTAATCCTACCATAGAGATATGAGGGATCTAAATAATCTTAGCCTAATAAATGACAGTAAAATAGTAAAATAATTAGGAAGTGAAAAGTTTTAAATATGTATTATCTTCTCTGTAAAATAACCTATTTAACTAGAGGCTTATATAATTCTTAATAGTGTTTGGTTTTAACAGCTGGTTAATAAGTTACCAAAAAATTTAACAACTGGCAAGTCTTGTAAAATGGTTTGAGAGGACTTCAGCACTTTTCTGATTATTCTCAAAGCCACTTTTGTTATTTCTACAGTATTCTTATCTCTTAACCCTGCACTTGCACACAAAGTCAATAAATGGCAGTATTTGAAAGAATAAATACATATTCAGGAAATCTGTATATCTACTCTGCTTTATATTATCAGGGAGCCATACTTTTTTCCCTAAGCAAAAGTGGGATAAAAAAAAACTTGCTATAACTTTATTCACATCCCTCCTCACTTTGTTTTGAAGAAGGAAATACTAATTTTAAAATTTAAAAAATCTTTACATAAAGGAAAGGAAATCTTTAAATAAAATATAAGTCATATTCTGACTGACTAGCTAATAGTAAACCACTTAAATATTGTGTGAAAAGTGGCTCAAAATAATACATATAAATGCAAAGTAATGAAACTAGATCTATTGCATAATTGTCACAGAAAGTCCTTGTCTTCCTTTCATGTGCATTCTGCTAGTTGTCTTGCATTTTGAAAGGGTGAATTTTTAGTTAATGAATTCATTATATATTTATTTATAATCAGGTTGGATGTTTGGCAAAGAAATTCACAGCTTTTATTCACATACTAAGATATGAAGACTCTTAAGCTCCTTTCTCTAGGAACTATTCTACAAGAATTTCTGTATTTTTGTTGATTCTTTAAAATTTGCATGAGTGTGGAGTGACAGCTAAGAATTTGGCTGGCTGGATTACTCTGTTCAAGGAAAATGCCTTGATTTCATTCTAAGTGGATACTTCAGTGTGGTGGTTTATTCAGTCTCTGATGCCCTAGAGGATTTTTCTTTGAAGAACAAAGGAAGTCGATATAAATTTTAATGAATTATATTCTAGCTTGTGGCTCAAAGGGGCACCTTACAGAGGCTGTAGAAAAGTGAAAACAAATATATTTGTCTTCATGTAGCAGCAACCCTGGGTTTTCCTCTAGGGGAAATCTGGCTTGCATGGTCTCTAAAAATGTCTCTTTCATTAAAATAAGATCTAAAATGAGGCATTTAATATAATAAAAATTTCCCACCTCACCTTAAAGAACTGATGTTATCCTAGTGCTATGTAAAAGGGCACCTAAAAAGTATACATCGTAGACTGTTCTGTAGCAACGTTGACACTGACAGTGGGTCAGTGGGATAGATTAATACTCCTGTGACAAACTTTATTCTCAGCTAAACATCTGCCAATCAGACTGGACAAATCTTTGTCTAAAGGGTAGATGATATTTTTAAGCAATTTCCCTTTCTTTTTAAATTAGGTAAAATATAGTACCTGAATATTTTATACAATCTAAAAAAATACATATGTAGCCTAATGGTATAACCAGACATTTTCCAGATATTTCCTTGTCCAATTACCTTGTTTAAGAGCCCCAAAGTTGTTAAACTAAATGAATATCATTTTAGATCTGAAGTCTGTAGTGGAAAAATGGAAGGAAATTTTGGAAAGTAGCCCTTGATTTTTAAAAGTAGATTAGGAATCAGAAATCTAGTCCCCATCTCCTTTTGTACAGTCAATACACCTAAAATTGTGAAGATAATTATTTAAATTTGGTTTTCTATTTCCTGATATTATGGTGAATGATTTATAAATATTAAGAATATGATGCCATTCAGGCAGGATCATCTGTCACTTCATTGATTGCCAGGGTTGACTGGGTGTTATTACTCATGTTATCTTTCTATCTTCCCTTTTGGCTCTTCTTGGAAATCTTGTACAAAGGGAGAATTTCTCAGAGACAATTTTTGCTTCTTAAAAGTATATGTATAGTAAAGCAACTAGTCTTTCTAATGTGCTAGGCTAATGGGATTCCTGAAACTTTTAGAGCTAAATTCTGTAAAGTCCCAGGTAAGTGTGGTGAACTGGTCACTGTAATAGATTGTTATCTTTACTGTATATATTGGCAGCTATTGGTTACCGATGGCTGAATAATAATTATAGAACATTGATATTCAGGATGATTGTAAATGTATGAAAGATGTTCTCAAAAGACCACAAAATGACTTTAGTACTTTCGGGAAATATTTTAGCAACCTATAAAACTGTATAGCCGGCAAGTATGTCACACAAAAAAATTACTGCATAGAATACCTTTTACTGAAAAAAAATTGAAGCAACATTAAACAAATGTCAAATAATAAATATATCTCATATTAAATGAATACATTTCTTGAAAGAGGTCTGTACATAATATGAGCAATTTACCAATTTTCTTCAAAAATAAATATAAGCAAGCATATAGAGGCCAGTGGAGATATATAATTCTGCTCTTTCAGATATTCACCAGAGATGATTTATTTTGATGAGTGAATGCTATTTTGAAAGACAAACACCTCTAGAAAGATGTATGTCTTTTAAGGATGTTTCCAGATTTCCAGTAGACCTGAGGCAGCTGGTAAGAAAAACTGGACATAATTTCATGAACTATACTATGGATATCTTACTGGGTTTATTTCATTGGAAGGGAACAATGCTGATGGTGCTTCTTGATATCAGAAGCAGCAACAGCACTTGGCATCAATGTGATCCAGATATAGGTGAAAAAAGATAAACTGGAAAGCCAAGATCATCTCTTCTAGATGCAAGGAATGTAGGTGAGTGCAAACAATACTGTTGTTGAAATTTCTTCTTCATGTGTCTTTTAAATAAATAAATGAAAATGTGCCAGCGTAGGTATAAAAACATAGGTTTCAATGTTGTCTTTTGTTTTAGTCGATTAAATACATTGACATCATTTACTGGCACATATTTATTCAGATCTACAGAAATTTAAGAACAAGAAGGCAGAGTTTTTCATTTGCAGTTTCCATCCTTTGGTCCTTCTTACCAGGGAAAGTTCTTACCTTGATGCTTGATCCCCTACTCAATAAACTCTCAGCTGTAGTCTTTAGTAGACAAAGAAATGAGGTTAGGCATTAATCCTTTTAAGGCAATGAAATATCATTTGAATATATGTAATGCCTGGGTAAAATAATATGCTTAATAAGAAAAAGATGATTAGTTTAATCTTAATTATACATTTGAAGGCCTTTTCCTTTATCACATGGTTCCCCCTTTTTTTGCCTCATTGAGTTTATTGGTACATTTTAGGTATACAGCACAGTTTTACATTCATTATTGAGATCCTGAACATTTACATGACAGATCTTGGTTCTCATTTTTACCTCTTGTCCCTGCCCTCCCTTCACCCCTCCTCCCTTACCCCTTTACAAAAACTTCATTTCCATTTTTTCATTTTCTCATATTTTTCATAGCTTTCCCCTACCATTCCCACTTTCACTACATGTTTAGCTCCTTTCTTCCTATTTCACATTGTCCATTATATCATTAGGATCTTATGTTCTATTATAGTTTATTCACACCAGAGAAACTACTCGGTATTTACACATGTGTGACTTATATATTTCACTTAGGAGTATATCCTCAATATGTATCCATTTTCCTATAAATGAACCTAATTTCTCATCCTTTGTGGCTGAGTAGTGTCCCATTTTATAAAAAACCAAAATCTTCTTTATCCAAGTTTCAAACTTATTGGCAAACAGGTTTTTTTTCCAAGTTTTAGCTATTACAAACTGTGCCACTAGAAACATAGGTGAGCATATATCACTGTGATATGATTCTTTTAATAATTTTGGAAAGATACCCAGCATAGGGATGGCTCAGTCAAATGAAACCTCTAGTCCCATCTCTTTGAGATATCTCCATATTGATTTCCATAGTTTTTGTGCCTGTCTGTACTCCCACCAACAATGGAGAAGGGTTCCTTTTTTTTTCCCACTTTGTAGGTTGTCTCTTAGTTCTGTTGATGGCTTCTTTTGGAGTGAAGAAGCTTATTTAATAAGATGAGATCCCTGTTGTTGATTCTATCTGCTAGTTCCCATGCTACTGAGGATTTGTTCATAAAGTCTTGTCCTATGCCAATGTCTTGCAGAGTTTTGCCTAACTTATCTTGCAACAAGTTTAGTCTTTCTATTTTAATATTTGGATCTTTAATCCACTTGGATTTTAATTCAGTGCATGGGGAAAGATAAGGGTCCATTTTAATCTTTGGCTGGTTGAGATCCAGTTTTTCCAACACCATTTATTAAAGAGGCTATATTTCCTCCACTGAGGATGGTCAGCTCTTTTGTCAAAGATGAGGTAGCTGAGTACGTCTGTATTTGTGTTATGTCTTCCAATCTGTTCCACTGCTCCTCAGTCTGTTTCTTTGCCAGTACCAGGCTGTTTTATCACAGTGTCTTTGTAGTATAGTTTCAAATTGGGAATTGTTATACCCCTGACATGTCTCTGTTGCCTAGGATGGCTTTTGTTATTCCAGTCTCTACTGTTTCCAAATGAATTTTTGGATTATTTTCTCTAGCTCTCTGATATATACTGTTGAAATTTCAGTTGGCATTGCATTGAATCTGTATCGCATTTTTGGTAGTATGGCCATTTCACTATGGTGATTCTTCATACACAGGAGCAGGGGCTATCTTTCTATTTTCTTATATCCTCTTTGATCTCTTTTTTCAGAGTGCTGTAGTTTTCAGTGTAGAGGTCTTTTGCTTCTTTTGTTAGATTGATTCCTAGATACTTCATTTTTTGTATGCTATTGTGAAAGGAATTGTTTCTCTAATTTCTCTCTCAGTGAGTCTGTTATTTGTGTACAAGAAAGCTATTGATTTTTGGGTGTTCACCTTGTATCCAGCTACTCTACTGAATCTGTTAATTAACTCTAGAAGTCTTTTGGTGGAGTTTTTTAGGCCTTCAATGTAGAATATTATATTGTCAGCACATAATGACAGTTTAACTTCTTCCTTTCCTATCTTTATTGCTTTAATTTCCTTATCTTGTCTAATTGCTATGGCTAATGTTTCCAGAACTATATAGAAGAGGAGTGGTGATAGTGGGCATCCTTGTCATGTTCCTGATTTTAACATGAAGGTCTTCAGCTTTTGGCCATTTAATATGATGTTTGCTGTTGGTATTTTCTTTTCTTTTCTTTTTTTTTTTTTGGTACTGGGGCTTGAACTCAGAGCTGTTGGTTTTTCATAGATAGCCTTTATTAAGTTGAGATAAGGGCCATCTATTCCAATTTTTTGCAAGGTTTTTATCATGAATCAGTGTTGAATTTTGTCAAATGCCTTTTCTCCATCTTCTGAGAGGATCATATGATTTTTGTCCTTGACTGTGTTAATATAGTGTATTACATTTATTGACTTACATATGTTGAACCATCCTTGCATCCCTGGAATAAATCTGACTTGTTCAGGAGGTATGATATTCTTGATGATCCTCTGTATTCTGTTTGATAGTATCTTATTAAGGATTTTTGAATCTATATTCGTTAAGGAGATAGGCCCGTAGTTCTGTTTTTTAGTTACTTCTTTCCCTGGTTTGTGAATCAAATTGATACTTGCTTCCATGAATGAATTTTGAAGCATTGACTCCATTTCTATTTCATTGAAAAATTTGAAGAGTAAAGGTAAAATTCTTCTCTAAATGTCTTGTAAAATTCAGCATTGAATCCTTGAGGACCTGGGCTTTTCTTTGTTGGTAAATATTTAATTGCATTTCAATTTCACTGGTTGTAATTGGGGTGTTTAAAACATTTTTATCTTCTTCGTTCAATTTTGGTAATTCATACGTATCTAAAAATCTGTCCATTTCTTCTGTGTTTTACATTTTATTAGAGTACAGTTTGTCAAAGTAGGTATTAATGATCCTCTGGATTTCTGTTGGATTTGTTGTGACTTCACCTTTTTCATTTGTGATTGCATGGACCTGAGCCTTTTCTTTCCTTTTTTTGATTAGGTTAGCTATGGGTTTATTGATTTTATTTACTCTTTCAAAAAACCAACTCTTTGATTCATTTTTTTGTGTATCATTTTCTTAGGTTCCATTGCATTGATTTCTGCTCTAATCTTTATAATTTCCTCTCTGTTTGAGCTTTGGGTTTTTTTTTTCTCTTGTTTTTCTAGTACTCTAAGATTCATCATTAGGTTGTATATTTGAGCTCTCTCTGTTTTTCTAGTATGGGCATTCAGTGCTATGAATTTTCCATGTAGAACTGCTTTCATTGTGTCCTGTAGATTCCTGTAGGTTGTATTGGCATTTTCATTTATTTGTAAAAACTGTCTAATTTCTTCTTTAATTTCCTCTGTAATCCATTGATTGTTCAGGAAAATGTTGTTCAATTTCCATGTGTTTGTGAAGTTCCTATGGTTTCTTATGCTATTTATCTCCAGCAAGATTGCACTATGATCTGACAATATATAGGGGACCATTTTGATTCTTTTGCATTTATTCGGACCTGTTCTGTGAGCTAGTATGTGGTTTATTTTGGAAAATGACCCACATGCAGCCAAAAAGAATGTATATTCTGATTTTGTGGGGCAGAATACTCTATAGACTTTTATTAAGTCCATGTGTTCAGAAGCTTGGTTGCATTCTAGTATTTTGTTGTTGATTTTCTGCCTAGGTGATCTGTCTATTTGTGATAGTGGGGTATTTAGAAACCCCATTATAATTGTATTAGTGCTTATTTGGTTTTTCATGTTATTTAATATTTGTTTTATATAGTTTTGGGCATTAACATTTGGTGCATATATGTTTATGATTGTCATCTCTTCCTCTTGAATTGTTTCCTTTACAAGGATGTAGTGGCCTTCTTTGTCTCTCTTAATCAGTTTTGCTTGGAAATTTACTTTGTCTGCAAATAATATTTCTACCCCTGCTTTTTTCTGAGCTCCTATTGTGTAGAGAACTGTTTTCCACCCTTTTACTTTCAGTCTATGGGCTTATTTTTTCACTAGGTGTGTTTCTTGTATACAATATATTGTTGGATTTTGATTCTTAATCCATTCTGCCTGTCTATTTCTCTTAATTGGTGGGTTGAGGCCATTGACATTGATGGTTATAACTGATATGTACTGATTTATTATCATCATGTTATTGTCCTTTTGTTGACTCTTTTTAGTTTTTCCACCTCTCCTTTTAGGTTCTTGCCTTGCCTACTTGATTCAGTCTGTTGGGCCTCATGGTATTGTGACCTTCATTGTTTTTTTCTAGGATATTGTTTAGAATTCCTTGTAGTGCTGGTTTGGTATTCATGAATTTTCTCAGGTGTTCTTTGTCATGGAAGTATCTTATTTACCCATCCATTTTGAAAGAGAGTTTTGCAGGATACATCAGTCTAGGTTGGAGATTGTTTTCTTTTTGAACATGAAATACCTCAATCCAGTCTCTCCTTAACCTGAGAATTTGTGTTGAAAAGTCTGCTGTGATTTTGATGGGCTTTTCTTTGCCTGTGATTTGTTTCTTTTCTCTCACTGCTTGTAGTATTTTATTCTTTTGTTGGGTTTCTGGGATCTTGATTATTATATGTCTAGGTGTAGATTTTTTTTTTTATCATGGCTAGTTGGAGTTTATATGCCTCACTTATCTGTATGTCTAATTCTTCCCTTCTGTTTGGGACATTTTCTGTTATTAATTGTATGAACAGATTTTTTTTAAGTCATTTGTATTTTCTCCTGCTACTTCATGGATTCCTATCAGTCTTATGTTATTCTTCTTTGCATCATCAAGGAGCTGTTGGATCAATTTCTCATGATCTCTTACTGCTTTTAAGAGACCTCTCTTTTCATGGTCACTGACTGCAATCCTATCTTCTATATCTGAGATTCTATCTTCTCATTCTTTTATTCTGTTGCATACACTTTCAATAGAGTTTTTAATGGGGAAATCTGTTTGAATCTCTTTTATGTATTCCATTTCTTTCCTCTGTTGGGCATTCATTGTTTCCATTTCTTTCTTTTGCTGGGCCTTCATGCCCTCTATCATGGTCTTGAGCTCATCTATTTTTTCTCAGTTTCTGTTCTAGAATCTCGAATCATGACTTCCATTTTGCTCTCCATCTCTATGGTTATCTGGGAAATTATTTCTGTTTTGAATTTTTCTACCACTTGATTGATCTGTTTTGTTACTCTCTGTTGTTTGGGTTCAGAGTGTCCTGCTGGTTCACTATCAGACTTTTCTTCCTCCTTTGGCCTGCTGTTTGTCATTGGTGAACTGGAAGTCTATCTTTGTGTCTTGCTTAAATGCTTTTTCTTTTATTTTTGTTGTTCAGTTGTCTTTGGTATAATTTCTGGGTTATTACTTAAATATTCCTGATTCACAATCCTTTATCCCATTTGATAAAATCAGCAACACAATGGAATCAAGCACAACTTGCAAATTGACCACTTGTGGTAGTCATTAATCTATCACCTTTAAACCATGTGAATTAAATTAAAATCAAGAAGCAGCCCAACACATGTTTGCAGTGAATACACTTTTCAATATAGCATCTTTCCCATTTAGGATGGGAGCTTAGACAGAGTTAGGATGAGAGGAGCAGATAAGTGAAAGAATTGGAGATGGTTTCAATTGAAGCCAGAGGACATAGAATGACCATACAATCCTTAGGAAACTATTAAATTCAAAAGGATAGACAGAGTGCAAGAATAAGGACAATAATATGTCTCCTTAACAGCAATAGGGGCTCACTTTCCCTTGAAACTATTGACCCATGAGTTAGGTAAAAATGACAGAAGAAAAGAACGTTAAAAAAAAAAGAAAAAATGATAAAAGAAGTCCGAATTAGGGGAGGAGCAGGAGTAGAAATGGAGATGAGGGGATAATATTGTGGAGCAAGAGACCGAGACTGAGTTGGAGAAGGAGGACAGGAAAAAGAAAGAATTTGCAGAGTGGAATGATGAAAATGAAAGAAAAAAATGAATTTGAACTGCCTCTTTCAGACCATATTTCTGTTGTCATAATATACCACATTGCACAACCATGTGCAGAACCAAGTCCCCTGATCTCAGCTAGCCAATGGCAGATTCCTGTGACTCAGACTGACCTCAAACCACAAGGCCCAGATTGAGTTCCCTGACCTGCAGGGTTGAACTCCACACAGTTCTACTACAGGTTTCCCCACCCTTTCTTTAAAGATATTCAAAGTTGGGAGCTCAGAAAAATACCGCTTATGGCCACCTATGCCTCTGCACAGTGGGTCCAAGGACTGGCACAGTCAGGAGGTCTGAGAACAGGGGGAGTGTTTCTGGGGCTACCACGTGACTACCTTTCTTGCTGGGTCTGATGGTGGCACATGCCAGGGAGGGCGCAGCTACCTGTCCCTCCCAAGAAAGCCACAGGGAGAGCAGATCCCACAGCAGCCTTCCCAAATCTCCTTCCTGGCTGGGCTTGGTGGCATGCAGGCAGGGGAGGGCGCGGCTACCCATCCCACTGAATGTGCCCAAGCATGCCGGAGGAAGAGCAAATCTTGGAGCAGCCTTCCAAAATCCTGGTTCCCTTTAATCTAAAAAGGATTCCTTCTCCCCTAAAAAGCATGCAGAATACCAGAGCAAAAATTAAATTATTTTTATCAGGTAAACAATCACATTTTAAGATGATTGCACTGTTAACAAAAGTGGTTCAATTTAAAGGTTTAATGTAGGAATCAACCTTATTAAAAGAAACTTAGTCCTTAGAGGTGTGTGAAACATATATATATGTGTATATAT
>NW_022900936.1:42675425-42699399 GCF_012274545.1 Fukomys damarensis
TTACTATTACATTACAGCTACACACTCTTCTGAAGGAACTTTGGCTACACAAAATAGAAATACTCCCTGGAAATTATCCCTCTGTGTATGCAATGTACTATTGAATAGACATGTCAATGAAATTAAATTTCATCAGCTGGAATATAGCAGAGTAAGCAGTGCAGCAACAAATAACATATTTACTAGGATTTAGGACAAATATCCTTTTGTTTCCAGAAATATAGTGGTGAAAAGAAATTCTTTAATTTCCCCACATTCATTTCCTCACACCTTATACCCTGTGTTCCTCTTTATCACATTCATTTTAAATTAGATTACACCTTTTCAGCTCATGCACCAAAATCTTTTCCTATGTTTTTTAGACATGTCTTTCCTCTAACTATATTTTAAATATCCACTATAACAAATTTGCAGGATGATGTACTAAACCCTTTCTTCTCTCTTTATCCTTCAGTGTTTATCATTATGCTGTTATACTATCATTATACATATGTATCTATAATGCACAAACGTTGTGTATATTTTAAAACTATTCGTATATTATAAAACTATTTTGTATATTTAAAAACTATATAAATAATGTCACATTGTACTTTTATATCTTAAACCTACTTTTCTTACAACATTATGATTGTAACTCTAGTTAATTCAATTTAACCGTTCTGTGGCATTTCAGAGTGGATATATAACATTTTATGTATTTTGTTGATAAGTATTGTTTCTTACTTTATTATAATCCTTCAGTAAATTATAAATATTTTCTTGTGCACATATGTAAGAGTGTCTTTTCTTTTCCTTTAAGGCAGTGTCTCACTATGAAGTTCAGGCTTGCTCTGAATTATTTAGCCCAGGATGGCCTCAGAGTTGTAATGATCTTCCTGTCTCAGCCTCCCCAGTGCTAGGATTACAGGCATGTGCACCTATGTAGGAGTTTCTTTAGGGTTGATACCTAGAACAACAACAAAAAAATACCCCTGCTAGGCTGAACAAATTTCATATATGCAAATTTATTAGATCAACTACTATATTGCTCATTTAAGTAGTTGTACCAATATATTACCCCACCAACAGTGAATGAAAGCTTTTTTATAAAATATTTTTAACACTTATATTATCAGGATTTTAAATGTTAACTAATCCAATAAATGTTGTAGCTTTAGTTTTAATTCATATGATAACAAGAAAAGTTTGGACATTTTCCCCCATGTATTTCTCAGCCAATAAGCTTTTCTCTTGTTTGAAAAGTCAATGGAGAAAATATGAGAAGAGTTTCAAATTTTAAAGCTACTATTCCTTTGGCTGCTGGGGGACTACACTGTGGTTACATTGTTGTAAATTGTTTGCAATACCTTCCATCTCAGCGTTCCAATGAGGTCCAAGCTTGTTTTTCTTGTCCCTGGCATGCTGTTCCCCAGGCCTGCTATTTTCATTCAGTTTCCAGTGTCTACTACCATTTCCCAAAGTAGTTCATGGCTACACTGAATATGTTTTGGGGAAAGTGTTCCATGCTAAATGTGTTCAGAGAACAGTATATATTTTATTACTCTGCCAGAGACTTACATTTCTTATTACATGGCACAGTGAAAAGTATTCTTAGTTTTTAGTAACATGGAGGATGTTTATTCAATGGTCTGTTCTCTCTTTGTCTTGCATGACCTTTTGAATCCATTGCCATATTTGATCTTGTGCCACTCCTTGAAACATTTTGTTCATCTGTCTTCCAGGGTACCTCCTCTATTGTCTTTCTCTTCTCTTCCTAGTCATCAGTTTTTTTTGGTCTGATTCTCTGTCTTCTGTGAAAACTCATAACATTGGAGTGGCTGTAAGATCAGCCTTTGGTACCCCTTTTGCCTATTAACTCATTCCTTTAGGGATCTTGCTCAGTCTCCAGGCTTCAAAAACTATGTATTAGGGCTGGGGATTTAATTTAGCTCAGTGGCTCTACTGCCTGCCTTGCAAGCAGAATGTCTTGAATTCAATCCCTGGTATCACAAAAACAAAACAAAACAAAAAACAAAAAACGTATTCAGTTTTGGTTAAGAATAATAAGTTTTTAATACATATTGCATTGTCTGACAGCTATGGTTAATAATATTATATATTTTAAAATTGCTAAAAGAGTAGATTTTAAATTATTCTTACTATGAAATGTTAAGCATATGAAATGATGGATATATTAATTAGCTTGATGGGAATCATCCCTCTTTTCCTCTCAGAAATTTTATACTACTAGTTTCTCCTTCTCCTCTAGTGACTCATTCTAATTTAGGATCACTGGTCTCTTTGCTATTCTTCAAATATACCAAACGCATTCCTACCTTGGGCTTTTATACTAGTTATCAACATTGCCTCATATACTGTTCATCCAGATATCTATATGACTGAGTCGTTTAACAAATTTAAATCTTTACTCAAATATCAGTTATTCAGTGAAGCATATCCTGATTACTCTGCATGTTGAATTCTGCTTCTCTAACATATTTGACCTTAAATTTCCCTTTTAGAAATTATAATACTTACTAATATTCTGCAAAAAGTTGCACCAGAGCACTTAATTTGGAGAATTCTGATTTATAGGTAAATCCATATTTTACTTGTCAAAATTCTATAGCTTACCATTTTAACACTGACTTTGATAACTAGTAAACATTTAAATTCATAATGAAATGTTGGTAGCTGATAAAAATAAGCAAGGCATTAAGAGGGAACTCCTTGAAACAATAGTTTCATCTGAAAGAATGATCTCCTAAAGTACAATCTGTCTACCTTACAAAACTTGGTGGAACTTTTGAGGACAGTTGTTTTTCAGAAATACCTAGCAGATCTTATGCCTCTTTGTCTTCATTTAAATCATGTTAAAATACCCTTTGTGTCTCCTTCTGCATTTTAGGGATCAATGAATATAAGAACCCATCTGCCCAATTCATTAAATTATCTTTTATTTTTAAGTGTTGACCTTGTATCCAGCTACTCTACTGAATCTGTCAATTAAGTCTAGAAGTCTTTTGGCAGAGTTTTTTGGGTCTTCTACATAGAGTATCATATTATCAGCAAATAGAGACAGTTTAACTTTTTCCTTTCCTATCTTTGTTGTTTTATTTCTTTCTCTTGTCTAATTTCTGTGGCTAATAATTCTAGAACTATATCAAAGAGGAGTGGGGACAGTGGACATTCTTATCTTGTTCCTGGTATTAGCATGAAAATTTTCAATTTTTGATCATTTAGTATTATATTGGCTGTTTCTTTTTCATAGAAGCCTTTATTAGGTTGAGATAAATACCATGTATTCCAATATTCTGTAGGGTTTTTTTTATCATGAATGGGTGTTGAATTTTGTCAAATCCAGTTTCTGCATCTATTGAAATGATCATATGCTTTTTAACCTTGACTCTGTTAATGTAGTATATTACATTTATTGATTTACATATGTTGAACTATCCTTGCATCCCTGGAATAAATCTGACTTGGTCAGGGTGTATGATCCTCTTGGTGATCTGCATTTTTTTTGCCAGTATCTTATTGAGGACTTTTGCATCTATGTTCATTAGGGAGATTGGCCTGTAGTTCTCTTTTTTGGTTGGGTCTTTCCCTGGTTTTGGAATCAAAGTAATACTTGCTTCCAGGAATGAATTTGAAAGTATTGCTTCTCTTTCAAAATCATTGAAGAGTTTAAAGGGTAGTAGCAATAGTGCTTCTCTAAATATCTTGTAGAATGCAGCAGTGAAGCCATCAGGACCTGGGCTTTTCTTTGTTGGTAATATTTTAACTACATTTTCAATTTCATTGAATGTAATTGGGGCGATTAGGCTTTTTATATCTTCTTCATTCATATGTGGAAATTCATATTTGTCTGGGAATCTGGCCATTTCTTCTGTATTTTCCATTTCATTAGAGTACAGATTTTTGAAGTAGGAATTGATGATCCTCTAGGTTTCTGCTGGATCTGTTGTGACTTCACCTTTTTCATTCCTAATTGCATGAATTTAAGCCTTTTCTTTCCTTTATTTGACAAGGCTGGCTAAGGTTTTATCGATTTTATTTATTCTTTTGAAAAATCAACTCTTTGATTCATTGATCTTTTTTTTGTATTGTTCTTTCTAGGAGCTTAAGGTTAATCATTAGTTTGTTTATTTGAGCTCACTCTGTTTTCCTAGTATGGGCATTTAATGCTATGAATTTCCCTCATAGAACTGCTTTCATTGTGTCCCATAGATTCCTTTATGTTGTATTGATATTATCATTTAATTGTAGAAGCTGTCTAATTTCTTTAATTTCCTGTGTGACCCAATGGTTGTTCAGCATGGTGTTGAGTAGGTGGACACAAGGTAAACACTGAAAAATAAATAGCCTTCTTGTACACAAATAACAGAGAGAGAAATTAGGGAAACAATTCCTTTCACAATAACATCCAAAAAAATGAAATATCTTGAAATCAGTCTAATGGAGACAAAAGACCTTTACACTGAAATTACAACACTCTGAAAAAAAGAGATAGAAGAAGATATAAGAAAATGGAAAGACATCTCTTGCTCCTGGGTAGGAAGAATCAACATATTGAAAATGGCCATACTACCAAAACTGCTATACAGATTTAATGCAATCCTGATTGAAATCCCAAGAGTACATTTCACAGAAATTGAGAAAACAATACAAAAATTCATTTGGAACCAGAAGAGACCTAGAATAGCAAAAGCCATTCTAGGCAACAGAGACATGGCAAGAGGTATGACAAGTCCTATCTTGAAACTATATTACAAAGCAACTGTGATGAAAACAACATGGTACTGGCAAAGAAACAGACCTGCGGAGCAGTGGAATAGATTATAAGATGCAGAAACAACTGCAGAAATACTCAGCAACCTCATCTTTGACAAAGGAGTCAACCATCCTCAATGGAGGAAAGATAGCCTGTTTAATAAATGGTGTGGGAAAAACTGAATTTCAATTTGCCAAAGATTAAAACTAGACCCTTATCTTTCACCATGCACTAAACTAAAATCCAAGTGGATTAAAGATCTAAATATCAAAATAGAAACACTAAACTTACTGGAAGGTAAATTAGGTAGAACTCTCAAAGACATTGGCATAGGAGAAGACTTTGTGAACAAATCCTCAACAGCATGAGAACTTGCACAAAGAATCAACAATTGGGATCTCATTGTATTAAAAAGCTTTTACAGTGTAGAGAAACCACCAACAGAGCTAAGAGGCAACCTACAATGTGGGGAAAAATTTTACCAGTTAATCCTCAGGTAAAGGACTACTATCTAGAATATATAAAGAACTCAAAAAAATCAGATGCCGAAAATCCAAAGAACCAACTAAAAAATGGACATCTTAAATAAACAGACATTTCTAAAACAAACAAGTAAAAGCAGCAAATAAATATATGAAAAATATTCAACATTACTGTTCATTTGAGTGATGCAGAAGAAAACAACACTGAGATTCCACCTCACCCCAAAAAGAATGGCTGTTATCAAGAAATCAACGAATAACAAATGTTGATGGGATTGTGGGAGAAAGAAACCATTCTCCATTGTTGCTGGGAGTGCAGACCACTGTTGAAATCAGTTTGGATATACCTCAAAGAACTAGGATTAGAGGTTCCACTTGATCCAGCTATCCCTCTGCTGGGTATCTTTCCAAAAGAATTGAAGGAATCATACCACAGTGATATATGCACACCCATGTTTATAGATATAGCAGCACAGTTTGTAATAGCTAAAATTCAGAAACAACCCAAATGCCCATCAACTGGAGACTGAATAAAGAAGATGTGGTTTTTCTATAAAACGGAGTAATACTCATCCATAAAGAATGAGAAACTAAACTGTACTGTATCCCTAAAATGTACCAATAAACTCAATTAAAGCTGAAAAAAAAAGAATGAGAAACTAGAGACATTTGTAGCTAAATAGGTGCACATTGAGGATATACTCTTAAGTGAAATAAATAGGACACACAAGTAAATACCTAATAGTTTCTCTGGTGTGAAAAACTAAAAGTGTAAATAAGGTTCAAATGGTGTAATTGATAGTGTGAAATAGGAAGAAAATGGCTAAAGGTGAAGTGGGAAGGGGAGTAGAAAGGAAATTAGGGAAAAGAAAAAAATTTGAAAAAAGAAAAAAATGGAAATAAGTCTTTGTAAATAGGTAAGGGTGAATGAAGGTGGTGAAGGGAGGACAGGGGTTAGGGCAAAAATTTAAACCAAGACATATCATGTAAACATACACGATCTCAATGATAAATGTAACTGTTATTTGCTTTAAATGTATGAATAAACTTAATGGGGAAAATATTTTTAAACCATCTACTCAGATCAGTAACCACATTAAGAAAATAATAAAAGCAGTTTATTTATTTATTTATGTTTCCTGATGACCTTTACGTAGAAAATGGTTTGTATAACAATAAGGTAAAGGCTTAAAGAGTTGGTCCACAGCATGTCTTGGGGGTTCAGTTCAATTACAGTAAAGCATGTGTCTCTGTTGATGTTGAGTTGGTTCCTTACCCTTATCCCTTCAGTGCTTTCCTTTGCAAGTCCACTGAGCTTCCTAAGAAAAGAAAAAAGAAAGAAAGAAATAAAGAAAGACCACATCTGTTAAAATTAGAAAGTGGTACCTACCAGGAAATAAAATGAATCATAGGGTCCATGAAGAGTTTTTTTAAATAGTTTAAGGTCTTCCTTGCATAAACTGCCTCCATTTACTTTTCTTCCACTCTGGTGGTGTCAGCCAGTTTCTACTCCTTTTGGCAAGGAGACAAAGAGAAAAATTGGATGACATAGCTATGTCCCCATTATTCATGATGGGCTATATAGTTATTATTTTACTCATTAATTAAAAATAAAAGAAAAAGTTATAGCCTTATTTGGACTGGATCAAGTAATCTAACAAAAATAAATTTCAAGCCTCCAAACATTTCCCAGTATGTCTGCAAAATGTTACATAGCCAAAATGCATTGAGTTGAAAATTGTTGAGCCATAAATGTTGATGGGAAGGACCTTATGAAATAATTTAGATTACCTCTACTCCCTTCTCTCCTTAATAGATGGTAATTCCTTGGTATATTAGAGTATAAGTTCTAGGACACTGAGGACAATATAACCCAATCATTCTCAATTATCTTGTATAAAATGGCATAGTATTTTCATACAAAATGCACACATACTCCTCCACTCTTAAAATCATTTCTATATTACTTATGCCCAATGCTATGTAAATTCTGTGTAAAGAGTTTCTTGTTCAGCTTCATTATTTAAGAATGTCATTACAATGACAAGAAGTCCACATGTGTATTACATGTAAAGTTTATTTGGGTTTGTTTTAAAATTTTTTGGTACATTAAAAGTATATTATAACTGGCCATGATAAGAATTGTCAGGGGGAGGCAGGGATTTAGCTCAGTGGTTCCACTACCTGCCTCACAAGCACAAGGATCCAAATTTGATCCCCAGTACAAAACAAACAAAAACTCCTGCTTTCACTCAGCAGTACACTTTTCTATTTCTGAGCATTCCAGAATCTCCACTATAACAGCTTTCTTTCCCACCATGCTTCTTTTATTCCCCTCTCGTATCATTCATGGGATACACAATCAGTGGCCTGAGAAGAGAGAACACCAAAGACTGCTATACTTTCCAGGAAAGTGAATAGCCCTAGAGCATAACAGTCCTCAGTGCTAAATACAATATCACCACTAGATGGAAGCATAGGCTACACATTCCCATCCAGACCTCACTATTGTTAAACTTTGTTTTTTTTTTTTGGTCCCGGGGATTGAACTTGTGCTTGCAAGGCAGGCCACCGAACCGCCGAGCTAAATCCCCGGCCCTTAAACTTTGTCTTTTTGAGAGGAAAAACTTTGAACCAAATGCTGAATAATTTATACTTGCCAACACAGACATAATAAAATGAAAAGTTAATGGTGTAATAATAGATGATTCAGGCAACAAATAAAAACTAAATCCAGTTATTGAGCAAAATATAATTTTTTTTTACATTGGGTGATGATTAACATTTATTGATTCCTTTGACTGAATGCTAAGCATTGTTTTAATGTTTAATTTCTTAACTCCACCTAAGGACAGCAGTTTGTTTCTGGGACTATTAAGTGATAAAGGTGAGCACAGTTGAAAAAAATAAAGTTTTTATAAAAATAAATTGCCTGTCATAAGTAATGTTTTGACAGAGGAGTAAAAAAAAGCATTAGGAGACTTGACTTTGGGGCTGGATATGATACTTTCAGTATGACTTTTGTAAAGGTTCTTAAATTCCTTGGACTTGAACTTACATTCTTATCAATTAATCAGATAGATTTGGGTCACTTACTAGGGTCTGGAGAACACAATATATATATTTATAGTGGCTAAGAATGTGATCTTTGGGGTTAGATTTCCTGGGATCAAATCTTGATTCTGCCATTTACTAGACATGTGAACACTGACATTGGCCTATTAATTTTCTATGAATATGTTACTTCTTGTGTCAATTAAGGATGATAACAGTCATGTACATGTCTCAGAATTACAGAAAGAATGGATGAGACCATGGAGAAGAAATGTGGCACCAGGAAGGGAGTGATCCTTACATGTACGCAGGAAACCTCAGCCAAGTAGGAGGTGGCTTAAGGACCGAGACTCTGAAACTCCCCAAAGCTGGATTCTTCCCCAACCAACTCCCTGCCCATGAATTCTGCACAATGAAAATAGCTTCCAGCTAACTCTAAGTGTGTTCTGCGTTTTGTTTCCCCTGGGCATGGGGCAGCAGAGGCACCAAAAAACTGATTTACCTGATTGAGGATAAAGCCAATGCCTAGAGAGAGAGAAGATAAGCCCAGAGGATTTGCCGCTCCAGGAAGAAACAACAGATGAGCAGTGCTATCCCTAGGAAAACCTAAAGCTATTGTAAACTACAAAAACAACATGAAAGTGACTCTTTCCACACAGCAGGCCAGAGCTGGAGAATAAATCCAGTGCAGGGGTCACCATATTTGAAAGGGTTTAATAAAGAGTTGTCTCGGGAGGGGATTAATTGTTACTGACAGCTGCTGAACAACTTCACTTCAGGGTTTCTAGAGTTATCTTACCACACTGATTGGGTGAGAAATAGCCATAAGAAACAGTTGCACAGAGGGTTCCGGATAGACATAAGTCTCTTGAGAAGTTTGAATGCAGGCGGGGAAGGACATGAGGTCCTACATTCCATGGTGAAAAACCAGGTCCAGCATTTGTAGCTTTCAGAGGCAGCTGAAGCTGAAAGTGTTAGCAGCAAGTCCAGTGGTTTGCTTAATTCTCAGCTCTGTAGCCTGCATTAAACACAGAGATCAGTGGTCTGATTGATATTCCCATCTACCAATCTGAGCAGGTAAGTGCATAGGTTGGCATGCTTGACACAAATAGAACAAAAATATATTAGAGCTGAACCAAACCTTTGAAAAAATGGATATAATAGTGTTGACCAAGTGTTCCATCCAACAACAACAGAATACACATTCTTCTCAGTGGCACATGGAAATTTCTCCAAAATAGACCACATGCTAACCTATAAAGTATATTTACATAAATGCAAAAAAATTATTGTATGCATATTACCAGATCATAATGTAATGAAACTAGAAATCAATGGCAAAGGAAACCAGAGAAATCCTGCAAACACATGAAAATTAAAACACTCTTAAATAACCAATGGGCCATTGTGGTGGATTAACTAATGGTCACTTTGGAATGCCCAGCTGAAGTGAATCAGTGTGGTTGGGGTGGAAGACTCACTTGAGGACTGTTGCTAATGGCATGAAAAAGAACTGGAGGGGTGTCGGGAGCAACTCTACATAACTTTGGGGAAAAAGCATTTGATTAGGCCTAGTTCTCCTGTCTACAGGCCAGCTATGGCATTTTGAGACATAGCTCCATTTGGCCTCTGGTCACAGCTAGGACCTTAATGGTCCGGTGATGTTGTGATGCTCCAGGACAAGGTTGCAGGCACTGAAGACATCCTGGGAGAAACAAAATCTTCATCTCCATAGTTACTCATTCTGGGATTTCTGATCTCCCCTTTTTTGAGTTGAAAATATGGGTCATTCTCTGTCATCAGATCAGTGTAACTTTGCCAAATTGCTTAAGTTGCTGTTAAAGAAAGCTATGTATCTGGTACCAAAAGACACTGTGATAAATTTCATAAAAGGCATACAAATGTACGTCCCATCTTTTCACCAGGAAGGGACAACTAACTCAATAGCATGGGAACATGCAGTTACCATTCCCCGTGAGGCCTGGTGAAGGGGTGATCATTTGTCCCTCCAGATGCTACCCACTTAGGCCTTAGTCCACTCTGCTCTCAAATCCCCTCACTCCGTTCAGGAGACCTCACCAACCCCTCCACCAACTCTCCCTTCTGACCATGCTTCCCCTTGTTCAGCTTCTTCCCCCTTTGTTTTCACCTTACAGCATCTTCTGCTCCACCACTGTGGCAGGCTGAAGAGGACCCTAATTCCTCGGGGGTCTCAGAACAGTCTCATTACTCCTTTTCCGAAGCCCACTTCTGGGACCAGCCCCTACCGCTGTACTCTGCATAAGGCTGAGACATTGAGCAAGGTGGTTGGAGACCCTCTGCGCTTTCCTGTCTCAATTTTGCCTGATCCCGACAACCCAGAGGTGGAAATGTATGTTCATGCATCATTGGATTTTAGCATCCTAAAGGACCTCAGGCAGAGTGTGTGCTGTGCTAACGAATGGTGTCCAAAGTCCCTATATGGTGGATGTATTGGACGATGTACTTCAGACTTATTCTCTGGTTCTGTTTAATCTTTTCACCTCACAGAAATTTGCCTGTCCCCTACTCAGTCTCTCCACTTTGATTATTATTATTATTATTATTATTATTATTATTATTATTATTATTTGTTGATACTGGGGATGAAACTCAGGACCTCATGCTTGTGAGGCAGGTGAGGTGCCACTGAGCTAAATCTGCAGCCCCCAATATCTCCACTTTAAGGTGGAACTGCATTCATTAATCAGAGAACAGGCTCATAAGAATGCTCAGGGAGATGCTCAGTCCAGAGAAGTTACTATTGATATGTTATTTGGCACAGGTGAATTTTCCAGTTTAAGCAGGCAAGCCTATTGCCCAGCATTATTCTTTTGCCTGCTAGAGGACGACATTCAGAAGAATCGGGCATCTGTGCTAGTTGATGGTGTACCTGTGCAATCTTTTACTCAATTTTGGATTGTCTACGTATGCTTTCGATACTATAATAAATATCATATAGGTGCAATGACAAAAAGTTTCTAAACTGTGTGTAGTTATTTACTCAGTCTGTGTTTCAGTATAGGGACAAGGATATTCAGGTTTAACAATTCTAGTTGTTGTACCTTGAGCAATGAAAAGTTATTTGTATATTTTGAGTAGAAAGAGTATGTGTATGTGGTGATGTTAAAAAGATGTACGTTTTATAAAGATCAATATAATGACAGGGTGGGAAATGAAATGAATGGCGATGTAGGTGGAAGGCTATTCAATAGTTTAAGGAAGAGATGAATATATCTTGGAATTTGAGGGTAAATGTGAAGATGGAGAGAAACAGTTCTCTTAAGGTATCATTTGGAAATGAAATCTAAAAGAGTTGTGGTAGATCAAATAATGGGGTTGAAAATGAGGCTAGTGTGAAGGATGTATCTAAGGTTTATTGTTTATATAAATGCTTGTTGGATGACCCTATTCTCTGAGACAAAGGTTACACTGGGAGAATTAGGTTTAGAGGTACAATTGAGAAAAATCTTATGCCTTAATCTTTAGATTTAAAGATTTTAATTTTAAAGTATCTTTGGTAAATGTCTGTTAAACACCTTTGCTCATTTTTAAATCAATTTGTTTTCTTCCTGTGTAATGGAAAATTCCTTATGTATTTTAGATGTATTCCTATTGTATATATGCAAATATTCTTATTCTCTTATTGCCTTCTTACTCTGTTGATTGTTTTGTTGAGCAGCTTTTATGTTTGATGTTATTCCACTAGCCTCCTTTTGCTTTGTTTCCTATGCTTATGAATTTATGTCCCCAAAATCTTTGCCAAAAACAATGTCAAATTTTTTTTCTCCTAAAATGTTTATGGTTTTAGGTCTTACATTTAAGCCTTTAATCCATTTGGAGTTCATTTTCATATATGGTGTGTGAAACAATGGTCCAGTTTCATTCTTTGTGTGACGTTAAGCTAAGTGTTAATGGATTGGCTTTTGAGCTGTCCAGGGCATTAGTAGAACACACTTCTGTGTGTGTCTGGAGGGTCATGGAGGTGTGGCCTTGAGATTTATATCTGATTCCTGGCTCCTTCCTCTCTGGCCCTGTTCCCTTGCTCTGCTTCTCACCCACCATGAAGGAAGTACTTTGTTCTACCATCCCCCTCTGCTGTGATGTTTCTGCCTCAGAGTCTGCCAACCATGGACTGATTCCTCAGAAACTGTGAGCTAAATAAACCTTCCTCCCTTTAAGTTATTGATTATTAGTCCAACCGACCATGTTACTAGCACTATTTTTAAAAATCAATTGAGCATAAATACTTGGGTTCATTTTTGGGCTTTCTAATCTCCTTCATTGATCGATGTCTGTTTTTATGCTAGTATCATGGCTTTTTGCTTATAATAGCTTTATAATATAATCTCTCAAAACCATGAGGTGGGATTACTTCAGCTTTGTCCTTCATTGAGGGGATGGGAATTTGAAACAGGGTCTCCCTACATAGTTGAGGTTGGCCTTGAACTCACTATATAGCTTAGTCTGTCCTTGAACTGACAGCAGTCCTCCTGCCTCAGCCTCCCAAGTGCTGGGATTATAGGCATGTACCACCATGCCGCGCCATGCTTTATTTTTTTCCTTAAATTATTTCACTATATGAGAAGATTTTTATGTAATACACATTTTTTGGACTGCTTTTGGACTTTTTTTTCTAGTTTTGACATTGTCATTGAAATTTTCATTGTTATTGCATGAGCTTGAAAATTTTTTTGGATAGTATGTACATCCCTATAATATTAATTCTATCTGTGAGCATAGGGTGTCCTTTCCTTTATGTCATCTTCAATTTCTTTCATCCACATTTTATATTTTTTTCAGTGTACAGATCTTTAATCTCATTGGTTACATTATTTAAATATTTTAATATGATTTTTAATGAGATTATTTTCTTAATTTCTTTTTCAGGTAGTTCCTTGTTAGTGTGTAGAACTACTCCTAATTTTGTATATAGATTTTGCACCCTGCAGATTTACTGAAGTTCTTCATCAGTTCTAATACCTGTGGAGTGGAATGTTAAAGGTTTTCTACACACAAGTTTATTTTAGTACCAGGGATTGAGCTCAGGACCTTGCACTTGTGTGTATGGTGGTGGCATCACTGAGCTAAATTCTCAGCCCTCATACAAGTTTATTTCATCAGCAAACAGACAACATTGTTTCTTTCTTTCCTGTAGAGATGTTTTTAATTTCTTTTGCTTACCTTATTCTGGCAACTACTTCCAGTATATGAATAAAATGTCAAACAGATATATAAAAAGATGCCTAGCATCTATAACTATGAGGGATATTAAAATTAAATCTACAATGAGGTAGCAGCCCCTGTAAGGGTTAGCTAATGTTCTAAAGACAAAGATAACAAGTATTGATGAGGATGTGGCAAAAAGTTAACCCTCATACATGGTGGAAATGTAAATTAGGACAGAAAAATATATAAAATAAATAAATTTAATCTTTTAAAGGGATACTGGTATTCTCATGACTTTTTCAGCATTATTCACAACAGCCAAGCTATGCAAGCAATCTAAGTGTGAATCAATGATGAATGGACCAAGGTAATATACATATATATATATATATATGCACACACATACAAAGCTATATTCTATAGCCTTAAAAGAAAGAAATTCTGTCATTCATTACAACAAGGTTAGAAATTGAAAACAGGAAATGAATAAGTCAAGCACATGAAGACAAATATCATATGATCTCACTTATATGTGGTCTTTGAAATAGTTTCTTAGAAGCAGAGCAATGAAAAGGTCGTTAGAAACAGTTGTGGTGGTGCATGCCTATAGTCCTGGCACAGGGGAGGATGATCATAAGGTATATTGCAACCAGGATAATTTATGACTAGTGAGATCCTGTCTAAAAAAGAAAAAAAAGAAGCACTGGAAATGTAGCTCAGTGCAAAGGTGCTGGGTTCAATCTCTAATACTAGAAGATGAAAGAGAAAAGATGGCTACTAGGGTATTGGGAGGATAAGGAGGTAAGAGAAAAAAATGGTGCTAATCAAAAAATACAGTTTCAGTTAAACTGGATGATTTGGTTTTAGCAATCTGTTGTGTTGCATGGTAACCATAGATAACAATAATGTACTGAGTACTGCAAAATTGCTCAAAGAAAAATTTTATGTATTTAAATTTTTTTTCTTTTTTGTTATTACATGTTTGGTGTACATTAACTTTTGTGAAGAGGTAGGAGGGGGATGAAAAAACAATATGCATTATGTACAGGTACCATCATTATGTACTCCTCCTCCCAACACCCTAGCTCAAAGTCTTGAGCTCCTCACTGTATGGTAGTTCAATTCTAAGTGGCAGCCTTAAGGGATCAAAGTAGAAGAGGAAGTCCTATTTTTGGATGTTCAAACAAACAACTTTTGCTGCATCCTACTGGTAAATGGAGATCAAATCTACATGGAAGTGGATTAACCATTTTAATGCAGAAGTGGAATGCTTACAAAACACAGGAGCATTTAAGATGTTGCAGCCATTTGAGGAAAACAAAATTTATCATATACATTATTTCTTTAATTAAAACCATTTAGTAATGCTATCACCATTTTTAGTAATCACCAGTAATTGGAAGTTGAATATTTACAAAATCATGAAGGCATAAGCCCTTGTAATAAAGGCACAGGGCCTATGATAAAGGCTTAAACAAATACTTAATGAGTAAGACATATAACCTTAATTGTCTTAAATATCATAAAATAAGAAGGTACATCACTGCCTTTCCCTTTTCATTAGTGTTAAAATAGGTAGAGAACTTTAGTGTCTACCAAGTACCTAAATAATCTTTATTATGTATCATGTGCTATATTATTGCTTTAAAATATTGGTTTATTTACTCACATAAACCCTGCGAATAGGTAATTTTATTATCTTAATTTAGTACATAGAAAACTAAAGTGTATGTGGCACATGCAAAATCACAGAGGTGGGGGTGCAACCTGGGGCTTATTTTCTGGTAGTGATGTCAAATTCCATACTTTTCACCACTGCTTTATGCCACCTCATTATGACTGTCATGTCTTATGTGAGGAGGAGGAAAAACAGTCAAGAGAGAAAAATAATTATAAGGTGGTTAATGGCAAGTTAGTATGTGCACAAGAGGAGCAGAAATAAAGAGAATGACATAACATTCTTTATGGCTGAGTAATATTCCATTTTATAGAAAAACCACATCTTCTTTATCCAGTTTCCAACTGATGGGCAGATGGGCTGTTTCCAAGTTTTAGCTATTACAAACTGTGCCACTATAAACATAGGTGCACATATAACACTGTGATATGATTCTTTTCTTTAGGAAAGATACCCAGCAGAGGGATGGCTGAACCTCTAGTCCCAGTTCTTTGAGGTATTTCCATATTGATTTCCATAGTGGTTGCACCAGTCTGCACTCCCACCAACAATGGAGAAGGGTTCCTTTCTCCCCAAAACCCCGCCAACATTTGTTATTAACTGATTTCTCGATAGTAGCCATTCTTTGTGGGGTGAGGTGTAATCTCAGTGTTGTTTTCATCTGCATCTCTTGAATGACCAATAAAGAATGAGAAATTAGATTCATTCATAGGAAAATGGATACATATTGAGGATATACTCCTAAGTGAAATAAATAAGTCACACATGTGTAAATACCAAATAGTTTCTCTGGTGTGAACAAACTATAACAACACATAAGATCCTAATGAGATAATTGACAATGTGAAATAGGAAGAAAAGGGCTAAAGGTGTAAGGAAAGTGGGAAGGGTAGGAGAAAGGTAATAAGGGAAAGAAAAAGATAGGAGAAAATGAAAAAATGGAAATAAAATGTTTTTAAATGGGGAGAGGAGGAGGGGGTGAAGGGAGGGCAGGGACAAGGGGAAAAAATGAGAACCAAGATTGTCATGTGTACAAGATCCCAATGATGAATATAACTGTACTGTATACCTAAAATGTACCAATAAACTCAATGAGAAAAAAATAAAATATTTCTGATGGAAACAGCCTTAAAAAAGAGAGAATGACATAACAGAGAATGGCTGAAAAGTTACATGGAATCAAAGGGTTCTGGTCAAATCTCCCTCTTGTTTCCTCTCCTGTAACCATGTACCTCCAAGCTACAAGAGTGGAAATAAACTTCTGGCCTGCTTTCTGGCTTCCTCTTGCTTTCCTGGAAAAGTTCAGTACTAGATTTTTATAGGATCCTGTGATCTGTTTGTAGATAATTTTCACTATTTATAGGCTTATATTTTGGGTGAAAGACAGTTCGAATTCTACCCAACAGCTACACACCCATGAGGAAAAAATTTGTAGAGTGTGCCAATTCTTTTCAAGTGGTCCTCAGATAGTCTCTATATGAAGAGAAGGGCTATGCACAAGCAGACAGAAAAAGGCTACAGTTCTTTCTTAATGAATATTTATCTTGCTTTTGTACTCCCATACTCTGGCAGGTATTTTGTTTATGTTGGGTAATTCTCCATTTTCATCTATAATATAGTGTAGTATAACCCTCGAGTATCAGTTGGGAACTTCAAATGTTTCACTAGACAACTACTTAAATATTTGGAAGGACTAGTCCTTGTGTAACATTTATAACTGGAAGGATAAACAGAACAGAAACCACTGATAAAGGGCATAGGTCTTCATTCTTGAACTTCAATGTACTTGAGCCTGCAGATATTAAATCCAAAAGGTCATTGGTGGTCCTAGCAGTCTATATTATTCATAAGAACTCAAAAATTCTGATACATGTGGGTCTTATGCCATATTTGAGAGTTAAAGCATTATAACTAAACATTTTTCATTATGATTTTGAATATGATCTCTTAATAGAAATGCCTACCTAATATATAAATATTACTTTAGGATTTTAAAATTACCTTATTTGACCTACCCAAATTATCTTATTTGATTTAAATTATCTTACTTGATCATTTAAGCAGCTTTGGGACAATGGAGGGAGATTGTACTTCTTTCATTAACAAGTGTGAAGTAGTAGAAAATGGACAGGTTGTCAAGTAAAAAAAAAGCTGTCATTTTCTTCAGGCCCAGATAAAGCTAATGATGGCCACAGTACCTTCCAGTAAATATGCTATTGAAAAAGGACAAGAGAATAATAAGTGCCTTAAGTGCCTAATTTTAATTTAAGTACTTTAATTTTTTATTTGTGAATTGGGGATAATAATATGCAGTTGTATTCAGGTTCCACTGATCATGTGATTTGACAGAGTAGAGTAGATCACAGAATATAAATCTGTAATTGTCATGAAGAAATTAAGATACGATTTCCCCAAAGTTACATTAAACAATAAAGGACTAAGACAACAGCAGAACCACTGAGATAAACTGCTTCAAGACAGATTGTGAATGAAATTATTCTAGGATACTTTTCATTACATCACAGTATATGAGAAGTGTATGGTGCTTCATTACTATTGATAAATTAAGGTTATTTTATATGAATAAAATTTTGAAAGTTAAATGCTCCACAATAAGATATGTCATTGTGATTATAATTCTTAATTTTTCTATTATATATATAAATATATATTAGAGCAAGAATACTTAAATTAGAGCAAGAATACTTAAAAATGTGTATTTTTCAGAAAGTCTTTACCTAGCACTGTTTTCAAGTTTTTACATATTTTTGTCTTCAAACAGATTAAGTATTTCTGTTTAAGTAACTAGACCTTTGATCCATTTTGATTTTAGTTTAGTGGATAGTGAGATATGTGAGTTTAATCTTCTGTATATGGAAAGTCAATTTTTTTCAGTACCACTCATTAAAGAGACCACCTTTAGACTATCTTCCCTTAAGTTTCTGTATTTGGACATTTGGTCAAAGATCAGATAGCTGGATATACCTGGGTTTTTTTTAGCTTCCTCTATTCTGTTCCATTAATCCATATATCTGTTTTTATGCCAATACCATGCTGTTTTTATTACTGTAGCTTTGTAATATAACTTGAGGTATGGGATTGTGTTGCCTTCTACTTTGCTCTTGTTGCCTAAGATTATTTTCTGTTATTTTGGGTTTCTTCTGGTTCTGTATGAATTTTAGGATTATTTTCTCTACATTCCTTGGAAGAAGTTCAAGTAATCAACAAGTACATGAAAATAAAAGTTCTCACCATTACAGAAATGCAAATTAAAACAACATTGAGATTATAGCTTACTCCAGAAAGAATGGTTATCATCAAGTAATTGAATAATCACAAATATTGATAAGGCTGAGGGGAAAAAAGAACATTATTACATTATTTGTGGGAATGTATACTATAATAATAATTATGGAAATCAGTGTGAAGATTCCTTAGAAGAAGAAAAATAGAAATTCCGTTTGCTACAGCTTTTCCCTTTCAGGTATCTTCCTAGAAGAAAATCACAGAAGGTTCCATAGTCAATGAGGACAATACTTTGTAAATAATACTGAACATTGAATTTCTTCTTTTAACATATTTTCCCATGACCCTTAGGATGGCAAAATGCTTATACTTTATATTTTAGATCATGATATTCAAAGGGTTGACTTCATAAATTTATTCCTTCTTTGGTATACATTTCACTAGGCTTGGAGGACTGATGTCTGGTCCTTCTGTTTAAGATCATTAGGCTTAAACTTGCTTATCTGTTAGAAGCAGGATGTGATGATGTAGCAAAGAGAACAGTCCATCTCTTTTGCTTGGGTGGAAACTGAAGAAAAGACAGAAGATGGTAGTGCTTGGGAAGAATCAGATATGTGAATTTGAATTTCCTCATTTGGAGAGTCTGGGGATGCATTAAGGAAGAGGAAAAATATGTAAGAAGTAGTGTGATTGCAGTTTCTGTTGTAACAAACTTCCATAAAATTAGTGTGGTTAATTTTCATAACACAAATTTATTATATTATATTTCTGGAGTGCACAAGTCTGACATAGATCTTGCTGGGTTTAAATCAATGTGTTGTCAGGGATGCATTCCTTTCTGTAGGCTTCATAAGAAAATTTGTTCCATTTCCTTTTCCAACTTCTATAATATAAGCCACCCACACTTTGGCACAGAGGCCTCTTTCTCTGGCTTGTAAGCCAGCACAAATACATTTTTGTGTGTCCATCCTGTGTTGTCACATCTTCCTTGACAATGACTTTTCTGCCATCTCCTTCTCCTGTCAACCACTGGTGCTGACATTAAGCTCACTCAGTTAATACAGGATAAAGTCTTCTTACTAGCAACCTTACTTTCCTCTGGAACATTTATTTCCTCCTTTTAGGTAATCTAACATATTCACAACTTCTGATGACTAGGATGTGGATATCTGTGGGAGGAGAATTTTCTGTCTGTCACAGAGAGACATAAAAAGAGATTTCTGTCTAGAGTAAAATTTATGGGACTTGGAAGGAGTCAATTCTGAGTCTCTTCTTTATCTGCCTTCATCAATATAAACTTTATATTGAAAAATATGTAGGCAGGATGTGCTTGAATGAAGCTCAGGTTTTGAGACCACTTCTCCCTCTCCACATTGTACAGCCAGGACCCGGAAATCTTGTAATGTCTGAAAAAAGCCAAGATACCTACTCCTGCAGGGGATGAGATGACTTCTCATCAATGGGTGAATTGTGACATATGATGGACAAAGCAGAGATCCAGAGAGGTGACTATGCCGAAAAGAACTGAGTGAGGTGAAGAGCCTTAGAAGGTAGCCAGGCCCTGTCCCAAACAAGAAAGTCCTGATAACAAGTTTCTACAGATACTGACTGGGAACATGCCAGTCTAGGAGAGGCAGAGGATATTTTTAGGGCAGGGATTGGTCTTAGTGACCTACATTCTGGTCCCGACAGATCATGTGCCACCCCTGTCAACTAACCTCACCATATACTTTTTCAGAGATAAGGTAAAAAGATCAAAATAAATTTCTTTCCTGCCACTTAGGGTTTGGTATGTTGATCTTGCTATACACATTCTGAGGATTGCTTAACAAAATCATTGGTGAATATTACAGATTCAGGAAATTCTTGGTTACATTATAAATGTATGAGAAAAAGAATGGAAAGTAGAAAGATAAAAAGAATCCATGAAACCCTTAAATTCTGAATTTTTATTGGTCATTCTTCAGAGAAGATGCCCAATCCAAAAGTAATAGCTCATTTCATAAAGAGGTGACGTGGAACACGGTGTAGAGACCAGACATGGGATGATATATAGAGTTCTCATCAAAATAAACAAAAAAAAACATTTCCGAAGCTTGTTGGACAGAAGTGATAGACAATGTGAGAGACACTGGGAAATGAGAGTATGAATTTACACTGGTTATCTAGAAACTAGCACTTGTTTCCACTGAGGCCAGACATGAGCGATGGTGCTGCACTTGAGGGTAGGAATGGGGATGTGGGAGAGCAGGCTCCAGAGAAGACTTGGAACTGGTTAGAAGACTTATACTTATGACACTTTTAAAAAGATAGCTATTCAACTTTTCTTTAAAACTAATTCTTTTTTTATTCATATACAACAGAAGTGCTGGTGACCATGAGGTTATGATCTTTGGGGCAGAGATGGGCTGTATCATGGATGAAAGCAATTGTTAATGGGAAGAGGAGCTTTCATCCCAAATCCCATTTTCATTAGTGAAACTACAATAATTAGTAAAATAGACAGAAAATTAGATACAAAATAAAGTTCATTTGGAAGTGAGTGGAACCCTATGAAAGAATTAAGTGGATTTAAATTTACTGGATGGAAGGGGTAACGACCCAGATGACAATATTAATGTTGTTGCTTGACTTACTATAGTGCTATGTCTGTGATTACTGTCAGTTTCTATGTGTCAGATATCCATACTTTGATTTGTTATTGAAAAATTCAAACAGAACAAAGAAGTTTACCTTTTGACTTCAAAATAGGAATTTGTACTGAAAGAATATTTGCTAAATTTCTTAATCTTTAGCATATTAGGAGCTAAGTTAGGAGGATTTATACAGTTCTCTAAAGTGTGAAGACAACTGTATTTGCTAGGATTGTAATTTTATGGTATAAAAGGACAAAATAATTTAAAAATTGGTCATTATTTTCTCACTTGAGAAGAATATAGAGATTGTAAAGAAAGCAGTTTAATTACTGTACCTTGTTTGACTTATCAGGTTCAAATTTGGAATTGAGGGATATGCATGTAACTTTTTTGTAGCCCAAGGAGAGACAGTCTTCTTCCTAGTGTTTTTTCCTATTCTTATTTGCTCCTAGTCTATATTTTGGTATGCTATGGAAATAGAAAGCTTTTGACATCTAATAAAGCACTTAGAAAAATAGGTCTTACACTGCCAATCTTTCTGCATTATTGGTACCTTCAGAAAGTTTCTGTTATAAAAATTTAGCTCAAAATCATAAATTTCACTCTGAGTATCAAGAGAATGTTATGGCTGATTTTCATAATATGGCTGTGACTGAAGAAATGCCAACTGTGTTCAAACTGTATAACTAGAAGAAATTTCATATGTTTCATCCAAGTCATACAATTTATAACAATTTGATTAAGAAAAAATATTATTCTCCTGGATGTCCTGGATCACAGACACCTTTGGCAGCACCACAGGGCAGTATAATATAAACACACATCTGCATTACTGGAAAGCCAGTGAGTCAAAGGAGCATCCATGGTCAGATCTCTGCTACCAGCTGTGATGTTTTCAATGGCATTAAGAACTTTATCAATGAGGCTTCCTAGATGAGCATTTCAGGAATGACACCAGGTTTTAGAGATAAAACATTTGTTGTTCAGGACTTTGGTAACATGGGCCTGCACCCTATGAGATATGTACATTATTTTGGTGCTAAACATGTTAGTGTTGAGGAATCTGATGGGAATATATATAATCCATATAGTATCGACCCAGAAGAACTGGAAGATTTTGAGTTACCATACTGACCAATCCTGGGCTTCCCTAAGAGAAAGCTCTATGAAGAAAGCATCTTGGAAGCTGACTGCCTCTGATCCTTGCTGCCAGAGAGAAGCAACTGACAAAATCTCCAATGAACCCAAAGCCAAGAGCACCACCAAAGGTATCAATGGACCCACCACTCCAGAAGTCGATACAATTTTCCTAGGGAGGAACATCATGGTTATTCTAGATTTCTTCTTGAGTGCTGGAGGAGTGATGGAATGTTACTTTGGGTGGCTGAAGAAGCTAAATCATGTCAGCTATGGCTGACTGGCTTTCAAATATGAAAGAGATTCTAACTACCAATTGCTCCTATCTGTTCAAGAGAGCTTAGAAAGAAAATTTGGGAAGTATGGCAAATAATTCCCATCATCAAAACAGCAGAATTTCCAGGACAGATTATCAGGGGCATCGCAGAGAGACATTGTGCTTGGACTAAATGATGAAGAGTTCTGCCAGGTAAATGTTGTACACAGCCATGAAGTATAACCTGGGCTTGGACCTGAGGATGGCTGCCCATGTCACTGCCCTGTAGAAAGTCTTCAAAGCATACAACAAATCTGATCTGGGATGACTTTCACATGGATGATGGCAGTTGGCTGCCTCACTACTCTCTCTCCTATAACTTCTGCAGCCCTATCACAGTTTACACATAACCATAGCAAACATTCTTATGACTCATTAGATAATGGACAGCATTCTCAACCTGAATTAGCCCCTTAAGAAGAAGGAAGATAAGGTTAGGGGATCATGCACAAGCTGTGCCAGGGAGTCACACAGGTATTTTGCCTTGTACTACAAAGCTCCTCCATCCTGGCGTGCCACCTTGCACTGGGCCTACCGGCCCAGCCAGTGCTTACCAGAAAGGCAGCTGGCTCAGTCAGTCATCTGGTTCTGCTCTGGGCAAGTGTGGATGAGTATAACTTTGGTAGGTGTAAGATGGAAGTATGTGGTGTTTTCAGAAGGTGGCAGATCCTAAACTAAGTTACTGGCAGTTTACATCAGCAAAATAACTCAGTTTTACAAGATGGAAAGAAAAACAAAAGTTGTTCTTATTGAACATTTTATTCTTTTAGAATAAAATAAGTACACTGCTGCCTGTCTCACAAGAGCAAGGACCTGAGATCAATCCCTGGTACCCCCTCCAAAAAAAAATCTATAAAATAGAATGAATAAAATAAGTAAATGTTGCTGTAATAAAATTGTCTTTAATCACTTAACAAGCCTAACCTTGACCTAGCAGTGAGTGCCTATAAACATAAGTGAAGAAAGCTAGTATTTTTATACTATAAAACAGTATCACTTATAACATTAGTCATGTACTGTCCAACAGGAATTACAAAGCCAAATGGAGAACTATCTTCATACCTACAAACCATGGATGCTATTTCTGTTAACTGTAAAAATTTGCTAACTGCAGTTATGACACATAATCCAAAAAATGCAGTAATCTCATTATCACTTTAATTAATTGTTCCTCCCCTTTGAAGTCTTATTATGCTGACTATTTGAACTGTAAATTAAGTAGAGTATCTCAGGAAAAGACATTTGGGTTTCCTGTTTGGAATCTGACTGGCTCTAAGGGTTCCTGAGGCTGACCCAGCCTGGCCTCAGCTTTGTTCTCTCTCTCAGACCCATGGTATTCTGCATTCTGCACCCACCCCGTTCAGGGGGCTGAAGCAGCCTGAGGGACCAATTTCTTTGGGGAATGACTTGACCAGGCCTTTTAAACTATAGTCCCTAAAGAAGTAATAGGTATTAGTTATGGAAGGATGAGTGCTTTTCTTA
>NW_022900936.1:42699670-42722051 GCF_012274545.1 Fukomys damarensis
AAAAAAAAAATAATGCTTTTTCAGAAATTTTAACTATTTTGTAACTGCATGACAACATGGTGATAAAATCAGTAGTAAAAGTCTACCTTCTCAAAAAAATTATTCTCTCAAAGCAGAACAAGTAATTTGGCATTAAAAATAATGTAAATTTAATACCAAATAGGCACATATTGTACTTCCAGAGACTTCAAAAATCTCCTTTGCTGAAAGCTTTGCATTCAGCAATACATTATGCTATGGGAAATTGAAAAAAACCAGGAACACTGATAGTGGGGTTGTTGTGTTTAAATGGCCACACAGGTATATAATTAATGTTTTGCTTGTCAAAACCATAATGCCAGAAGTAACATCAGAGTAGCACCAGGTCAACTTTTCTCCAATAGGACCTTTTGGACATTTGCCAGTAGATTCATTCATCACCCTAAATAGGTCATTTATATGTACTTGTAGTACTGTGTATAATTTCTTAGTGGATAGATAATTTTACCTGCTGTGAGTCTGAAGCAATTACTGTAACTAAATCATATTAGGGAAAGAGTACTTCCTTTGGGAAATCCCAACTGCAATATCCTGTGAAAAACTCATCTGACTTAACATATTAGAAAACAACAAAATAAAGTAATTCTATCCATATGGGATTATCATTGCCCTTATCTTTTCAAGAAAGTTCAAACGTGCCAACAGCATTCTAAATTTGGAATTGGCAAAATAAACTGAAACTACAGGAATTGTCTTGATCTAAATTGATGCATTAAGTGCCTTTGTCGATAAGATTTAAATGTTTGAGAACACATGAATTGAATCCTTATGAAATTGGTACTCCACAACCCATTTAACAATAACGCCCATGTCCATCCGTTCTGGTACACTTGAACATGACTCAGTACGGTGAAGCATGGATGAAATACCCCAAACTCTATTTTCAACAGGTAATGCTCACTTTGGCAGCACATATACTATTTTCAACAGATAAAGAAAGCCTTTCAACCTGTAAAAGGCTTACTGCATTACACTTTGGACGCCAGTGGTGGGATATTCTAGAAAATATATGAATAAAAAACAATGCATGAGTCTTATTGGAAAGGATCTATTAGATTCTTTTAATTCTAATACAGACATTGGTTTATAGGCTGTCAAAGCTTGGGTTGATCTCTTTTAAGCAGAAAGGTTTCACTCTAACTGTAGGATTTATAAAGCTGCAGATGATTTAAAATTGAGCTTATCCTGGAGAAATGATACCCAGAAGCAGGCGACCTCACAAACTTGACAGCTTGCAAGATGACAAAATAAGATCAACACCAGAATTAAATGCTTTATGAAAAATTCTATTGAATTTTAATGTGAATGAATGCAAATACCCCTTTGTTGGACATTGTGCAAAAATATGTGACTAATTATGCGAAAGGTAGAATATCCACATATGTTAATGAAGTACCTGACATATTATTACAGTTTAATTGTTAAACAGAACTGTTAAGACAGTTTAGTGTTAGCCCAAAACAATATTAATACAGCCCAGATCTAACTAATATTTTCTCAATTAGATTTTTTTACTAATCCTCATATAGAAAAAAATTGTCCTTATATCTTTAAGAATTTTTTAATATAAAAGAAGATGGTTTATTTGAAGCTAAGGGAAAGGAAGAGAGAGAGAGAGAGAGAGAGAGAGAGAGAAACAGTTACTCTGGATGAGTAGGGAGTTTTTGAAGAGAGATACCCCTGTCTTTGTATTTTAGTAATTAGACTGATGCTCTCTCTGGGATTCATTGTTTTCTAATTCTGCAGTGAAACTCTTTGTATTAGATCTTCTCAGTGTAATCATACAGTCATGCTCTTCATTTTGTCATTACCGGTACTGTGACCCTAATACATTTTCCTAGATAGATATCCAAAATCCTACAGCAAATTCATTCTTCTTCTATGTGGGAATTCTGCCTGTTCCTTACTTCTTAGGTAAATGGAAAGTACCTGAAAATTGTCCATATCAAGAACATGAAAATTTAACTCTATACCTAAGAGGAATAGAACTCTATTTTTATTAGCACATCATGGTATATGAGGAATTCTCCCCAAGCGGCGTGATCACTGTGGATTGACAGTTGTAACTCTCAATACTGAGATATGAAAAACAACAAAACAAAACACAACCATTGTCAAATGAAACCAGTAATACTGACATTTATTCATGAGCTCGCATCTTGAAAGAAATTCATAAAATATTATTTCTCTCCACATGTGCAATTCTGGCTTTTTCTTCATAACTGTAAGTTAGAAAACATTTTAAGTATCTTTGACTTTAGAAAAAAAGCTTTAATGAAGCTGCCACTTCTTTTCAAGCCTTACAAATAGATGTTTTTAGACTTGCTTTGTAGTGTCCTGGAATACAGTTTATATCTTTTCTTACTGGGTGTAATGTACTGTATTAAGTAGTACCTCAGTTCATGAACTAAATTCTGTCCATGAGTCTGGCCTCACGCTGAATTAGACTAGAATTGAATCAAATTTCTCCATAAGGTCAACATTGAATCTAACCATTGAATTTGATTCTGTTCTCATCTAACTTAGTTTGTGACCAGAACTGTGGAAAGAATAAAGTCTGTGAACTGAGGTACCACTTTTATCATTCATGTTTTGTCAAATGATATGATCTCTTTGTTTTCAAGGCTAAGTACTGTTCCACTGCATATATGCACACTACATTTTAATTTTTTCTTTGACTGTTGGTGGGCATTAAGATTGTTTCTGCGATTTTAGTATGTGCTGAATTAAATGTAAGTGTGGGGATAACTTCATGAGGTGATGATTTCATTTCTTTAGGATATATAGATAGAAGGGTTATTGAGTTGTATGGTGGCTATATTTTTAATTTCTTTAAGCAATCCCATACTATTTTCCAAGAGTTTTTTGTTTGTCTGTTTGAATTTATGGTACTGGGGATTGAACTCAGGACCTTGCGCCTGAAAAGCAGCCAGTGGTAACACTGATTTAAATCCCTGGCCCCTTTTCCAAGAGTTTTGCATGCCTTTTAGCATCCACTCAGTCCAAAAAATAGTCATCAGGATTAGACAGTAGAAGAACTCATTAACTTAATCTCTAGCACCTATGATGGTTGTACTACTGTCGGTAACAGCGAGTACTTGATCCTCCATTCCAGCAACAAAGTCAGTCATGACTACTGTGTTACCCAGGGTTAGTTGTGACTGAGAGTCATGCTAAACTATTTGCTAACACTCTCAATTTGCCAAAAGGATAATAAAAGGAGAATTTACTAAAATATAATAAAATGGAAGCTAGAGTTGAGAATTCCCCAAGAAATGATAGGCCATAAAAGTGAAACTTAGCCTGATTTTAATGTAAAAGAAATTTAGATTATTTGTTACAATTGTCTCTAAAAATCATAAACAAAACTTATGCAACTTTCAAAAAATGATATGATAATCATTTTTGACCAATAACTTGCCACAAGGAAATCCTTGTTGTATTAACAAATCATTGTGAATATTGCCATCCTCATTTCTGCCATAAAAACTAACCTGTAATGACCCGATTGGAGCATCTTCCCAATTTCAGTATGTGATCTCATGTATCACAATCAGTACTTGCGAATTTGTAAAATAAATATTTCCTTTTATTCTTAGGTGTCTTGATTTTTATTTTTGACATAAGGCATATGTAGATCATAAAAGTAGCTATAGAGAAAAAGTTGCCACTTCACTTAGGAGACATACTCAAGGTTTCCATCTAATGTACGTCAGAGGCAGGCTTGTGACTCAAGAGCACTGTTGGGAATGCTTATTTTTGGGGTTCTGTGCTTTAGCATTTTTAAAGTAGTCCACTTTTGTAGATTTGGCTGATAAAAGTAGCTGGGGTAAAGGAAGTCCTGGATTATAATTTCCTCTGATGTTTAGAGGACTTGTAAATTCCTATGCCTCTGCAGAATAGTCTTGGTTAGAATAAGCACCTGTCCCAGTAGTCTTCTAAATGTTTCTCAGTAAAATTGCAGGGTATCACAGCTTAGATCAATTGAATAATTTATATGTTAACAAAAATATTGTACATATTGTTTTGGCACAGTGTCACAGATTAGTGACATTTTCAGAGACTTAAAGATCAAAATGGTGGAGATTCCAATAATATATCTATTTATTTTTACATCATCATCTCTAGAAAATCAATAAACATCATGGCTGATAATAGTAGATGAAACACAGTTAACCACATTGCTAGTGTGTATTGTTCTACCAAATGTGCTGCCCTTATCAGAGCTCTTCAGTTCTCTTCAATTTGGTATGTGTGGTTATCGATCTGGAAATTGTATCATCAATACAGGTTATGCATTGTATCATGAACATAGGTCAGAAAGATTTTATAGTTGCCTCAGATGAGCAAGAGTGCACGCATTGACCCCACCCCCTGCCACTAGGACTATGCTGACTTCTGCTCTTTCCCAGAAGAAAATGTTATTCTCTGAATATTTTGAAGATATGTAGGCTTATCCATTATAAGATCCATGGTATTGTACAGCTAAGTACTTTGAACCCTTTTGTAAAGTTCATATGTTCCACATAGCAGATAAACAATGCAAAAAAATTGTTTGCGGAGAGTGTATAATCAACATATGAGGCCAAAATAAGATTCTTTTGGTCCTTAGATAATGAACAGCCAGAAGATTTATTGGCTGGAACGGAATTTCATTTGTAGATCTTAGCTTTGTGTACTTAGGGACTTAACAGAAATTGGATGTGATTCCTTTGAGAAGAGTTTGAGAATGTTTTAATTGTGAGAATAAGGGGGAAAATTACAATCAGAGGAAATACAGTGGAAGAAACTCTCAGCTGGTCATCAAATCCAGTCTCTCTTTTCCTTAGACATCCAACTTTTGGTTAATGGTGGTTAGATTATTTAGTTTTGGATTGAATGATGTGTGTCTTACATTTCTGGCTTATCAGCATTTCACACTCAGAAACTGTTGTAAACTTTTTTTTTCTAGCTTGATCCACATCAGAACACAGACTGAAGGTCATGTGTGCAAAACATGTGAGTGACAAGAACAAAGAACTTCCAATTCTCAGTGTAGTGAAGTTTTCTTTCATTTAAGAATATGGCTTTATATTTCACATGGATAACTAAATTTACATTATGTTAATCCACAGTAAATGAAGCTAATGTTTTATATAATAAAATCATGTATAGATACAATGACAAAAACTATCACTGTGTATGTTTAATTGCAGAGTCGATTATCAGTATAAAGACAATGATATCAAGCTTAATAATTTTAGTTATTATTGCTGTGCCAGTCCTTCAGGGAGACCCGTACCCAGGACACGACACCATGATAAAATCCAAACAAAAATTTTATTTTGATGGCTGGAACCTACCCTCCAGTGGAATTGGCCAGAGTCAGGTCCCAAGTTGAAATTGAGTACAGTTTTCATAGGAAGAAAAAAATCCCCCCCCAAACCCCTTACCCCCTCTTCAACCTCCCCTTTACCTCAGTGAAACCTTCCTTATGTAAGCCAGAATAGCATGAAATGTTTTAACTAGGGAGTGGGTTTTCCCACAGGAAAATTCCCGGAGTTGAGATAGGGGTCAGATAGTATATTTGACAGGTGAGCCTTGAAGAGGCAGTGCCAACAACTAGGTCACACACCGAGAGTCTGTCAGGAGGCTTTATTTGGGAAGGCAGGTCAGGGGGAGAGAGAGAGAGGGGGAGAGAGGCAGAGAGAGAGAAGAACAAAGAGAGAAAGGTAAATCCTTCAACTGGCTTATTTTACGCAAATCTGACTGAAGCTACATGAATCACAGCACCACATTAGGGCGCAGGTCAATAGGACCTCCCCGCTAATGGCCTATGAAGCTGTGGGGCTAATATGAGAAAACACGTGTAGGTGAGGTCGGAACAAATCGCACTCACATTCCATTCCCATGATTAGTGCCTTCATAGTTTGAAGGATGGTGCTCTAATTACAGCCGTACATTTTGTCTCTCTTTCTTCTAATTTGAAAATGCTTGACTCTTCTCTTTAAAGCCTTGCCTGCAATGGTTTCCACTGTAATTTCATGTGTTGCACATCTATATCTGTATTTTACATTTTGCCCTGATTGAGGAATAATAAAATATGGTTGAAGAGACAGGCCAGTGCCCTTTGCCAAAGGAGCTTTGAGTTTTTCTTCAACCTTGTATCGCACACTGGAGCGGTGGACACTAGGGACTTACTGCAGGAGTCTCTGACACACAGCATCCACTTTTCTGTTCCACTGGTGCATTTCTACTCAAAGCCCTCTGCAGTCATTCACTTCCGCTGTTATTCTGTAGATTTGATCTTCCTTTCTCTCAAGCCATGAGCCATAAGCTGGGGAGAAAATGCAGATCACCCTTCCTTTTTCTGCACTGTGTTCTCTTCAGTTTCTCTGTAGGCTCCCATTTTCGTGTCACCTAATTCTTGGTTCCCAGGGGTCCACTTCTTTCCCTCTTTTCTTCCCACAGTTATTATTTTTCCAGTGTCTGGATTCCAAATCTTGGAAAGACCACTTTGATGCTATTTGCTGTTGTGCCATCTACCCAGAAGTATTTCCAGTCACTGGAGTCAGCCTGGCAACGAAATCATATGATTGTATGTTCCAGAAAACACTTTCTGATTGATTTTTTGATTCTGATCTTATTATTGATTAAAATGAGACCATCTTCAATAATTCACTCATGTAAACCACTTTTTAAACAAAAACAGTCAGTTTTAACTGGTGTATAATATAATGAATTCCTTTATACATCTTGTATGAAAAATTTCACACCTGCTTATATCTTATCAGTAGGCAAACAGTGCCTTACGTGTTTCATCATTTAATGAATATTTATTTCAAAGTGTTTTCATAAAATTATTTTAGGAAATGTATAATAGGTTTACTACTTTGTTTAATGATTAATAAATATTTTAAAATTTTACAGTTTATTTTCTTGTTAAATTAGAAAGTAACAGATATAACCCATATGAAATCTCTTTAGGCTCTTTAATATATTTTAAAATTATGGATAAATCAAATACCAAAAAGGTTGACAAACTCTGAATCAAATGAATAATTATACAAGCTCTATTTCAAAGGTCATTTTTTGTTGTCAGAATTGCATCCATTAATTTCCTTCCCCTTTTCTAATAATACCATAACTTTGGGTACATATTTCAATATTACCCATCTCTAATCCTGTACAAGGTGGATGTGCTACATAAAATACACTCCTATACATTTCATATGCTTAGCAAGATATTCCACAATCTGTACTTTCTGATATTTCCTCATGACTGAAGCTGAGTATTTTCAGCAATGATATGTGATACATTTTCATTCTGGCATCGTAATAACTCATGATGTCAGTGTCTTCTTAACAGTTAATGTTAAATTTGATACCTTAGTTAAGGCAATAGTCACCAGATCTCTCTGCAATACAACTAATTTATTTTTCAAACAAGTAAGCCTACTTTGATACTTCTTATATATGGGTACTGTGTGAATGAATTCCCTGTTTCCTAAATCTTTTAAGCAGTGCTAGTAATATCTATCAACAATTCTAGCTTGAATTAAATATTGAAATAATGGTGATATTTTGCTGATTACATGGCTTCATTCTAAAAACATCACCTTTAAATAATTTTTAAAAGGTTAAGATTTGTTGAAAATCATGAATGCAGTACAGAAACTTCCAATACATCACACATTTATATCTGCTCCTTTTAATGTCTTATATTACTCTGTCATGATTCCTTTTATGTTAATGAGTCAATATTAATGAATTTTTACGTCCCGAGTCAAATTTTATTGATTTACATATTTTGTACCTAATAAACTTCTATTTCACAATCTTATATATGAAACTACATTGTTAGGGACCTGATGCCGCCATTATGGGCCACGTTTTCTGGGTTCTTCATGCCTCCATGCAACTATCTTAAGTTTCCTTTCCCAAGGCCACTATTGTTTAGAGCAATGAAACAGCTTCTGCAAGGCTAATTACATAAGAGGCAACATGGCTTGTGATAGGTTAAAAGTAGCCCGCTTGCTCACAGATGTGCGATAGCCCAACCCTAAACCAGTAAAAGGACCATCCCTTCTTTGTTCTCACTCTGATCTGCTCTGCTGAACAAAGTCTACTGTGGGACCTGGCAGTGTGTGGCCTTGTCCTTGAGTGTCCCTGTTCCTCTTCATACATTGCATTTACTCATCAACTCTCTTTAGCCTCTTGTCTATGATAGATCCTCCCACATTCCTTGTATTTCGTGATCTTGCAGATTTTTCAATTTTAGGGATACATATTGATCACATTCATCACATGGAATTTGTACCTGTACATGTTATATATTGATTATTGTTTATTTCCATTTCCGCCTCCCTTCAATCCCTCTTCCCCAACTCATTTAAAAATTAGGTTGAAGAATCTAGCCTCTTCATATGCATTACCTACCCATTGTATGTACACACAGTTGATGACATCATGACATGCTAATAATACTTCAATAAATATGTCAAAACAATAAAAAAATTCTGGACAATCATATAATCATTTTACTCATGAAATTTAGCATCACTTAACACTCACTGCATGTAGAAGACACCTCTGCCCAGGATTAGCTGGCTATAGCAGCACAAGCTTTTTGCCTCTGTATAACTTGACTGTGTTACATTGGAAGTAGCAGAGCTTGGCTGAGTTCACACCCAGTCAAGATCAACTGACTCCCACTAAATTTGTGACCTCTGAAATAAACCTTTGTTCTCTTCAGCAAGGATATGCTTGTGCCCTCATTCTACTGTCCTGCCTGCCTGATATTTCTTATCGGTAGGTGTGCCAAGTCCTACCCAGCTTCCCCCTTCCCACACTTGTAATGAACAAACACTGAATGTCCTGGGAGTTCTTTGTCTTTGCTGCCCAGAGCAGATTTGATCAGACCAAGACTCATTGTGTTCAATATGTCTCAAGGGACTGTCTGTGTACGTTGTTCAATTCCCACTTTCCTCACTCATGGATGTTGTACTAGATTGTGGGAGACCAGGACCCCTGCAGAGCTCTCTGGTAATGTCCCCTTTCCTATAACTTCCTATTCAACTTTTTTGAATGATACTGAAATTGTCTCCAAGAGTGATTAATTTTTTATTTAGTATTCAATTACTGGACACAATTTACCTGTATTTATAATTGCTTTTTGCTTCCTATCAACTAGAGGAGGGCTTTTTCTTTTCTCCTTTATCAGCCTTTACATTTTAAAGTCTTTTTTTTTATTGAGTTTATTGGTACATTTTAGGTATACAGTACAGTTACATTAATTATTGGGATCTTGTAACTTTACATGACAGGTCTTGGTTTTCCCCTTAACCCTGCCCTCCCTTCACCTTCTCCCCCCCATTTACAAACACTTAATTTCCATTTTTTCATTTTCTCATATTTTTTCTTTTCCCTTATAAACTTTCCCTTACCCTTCTCACTTACCCTACACCTTTTACCCTTTTCTTTCTATTTCATATTGTCAATTATCTCATTAGGATCTTATGTACCATTATAGGTTTTCACACCAGAGAAACTATTTGCTATTTGCACATGTGTGACTTATTTATTTCACTTAGGAGTATATCCTCAATATGTATACATTTTCCTATGAATGAATCTAATTTCTCATTCTTTATGGCTGAGTAATATTCCATTTTATAGAAAAACCACATCTTCTTTTTCCAGTTTCCAACTGATGGTCAAATGGGCTGTTTCCACGTTTTAGCTATTACAAACCATGCCGCTATAAACATAGGTGCGCATATATCACTGTGATATGATTATTTTAATTCTTTTGGAAAGATATTCAGCAGAGGGGTGGCTGGGTCAAATGGAACGTCTCTAGTCCCAGGTCTTTGAGGTATCTCCATATTGATTTCCATAGTGATTGCACCAGTCTGCTCTCCCACCAACAATGGAGAAGGGTTCCTTTCTCCCCAAACCCCACCAACATTTGTTATGATTTGATTTCTTGATAGCAGCCATTCTTTGTAGGGTGAGGTGGAATCTCAGTTTTGTTTTCATCTGCATCTCTTGAATGACCAGTGATGTGGAACATTTTTTCAAAAATTTACTTGCTGCTCTTACTTCTTTGTGTGAGAAATGTCTGTTCATTTCAGATGCCCATTTTGAATCGGGTCTTTATATTTGGGGGGTGCTGATTGTTTTGAATTGTATTATAGATAATAGTCCTTTGTCTGAGGAGCAGCTGGTAAAAATAGTTTCCCACATTTAGTTTGTCTTTTAGTTCTGTTGATAGTTTCTTTTGCAGTTTGGAAGCTTGTAAGATGAGATCCCAGTTGTTGATTCTTTGTGCTAGTTCCCGTGCTACTGAGTATTTGTTCATAAAGTTTTTTCCTATGCCAATGTATTCAAGAGTTCTGACCAACTTACAAAGCTCGTAGTAGAGAGGAAATTATAAAAATTAAAGCAGAAATCAATGCAATGAAAACTAAGAAAATGATATAAAAATAAATGAACCAAAGAGTTGGTTTTTTGAAAGCATAAATAAAATTGATAAACCCTTAGCTAACCTTAGCAAAAAAAGGAAAGAAAAGTCTCAGATTCATGAAATTAGGAATGAAAAAGGTGAAGCCACAATAGATCCAACAGAAATTGAGAGAATAATCAATACCTACTTTGAGAACCTGTACTCTAATAAAATGGAAAACACAGAAGCAATGGACAGATTTCTAGACACTTGTGAATTACCAATGTTGAATGAAGATCACTTGGGTTTATCTAGGAGTGTATCAACCTTCTTATATGATTTCTTCTTTGAACCAATCATGACTTAGGAGTTTTTTGTTGAATTTCCACACATTTGTGAGTTTGTCATTGTTTTCTACTAATTTCTAATTTTATTCCATTATAGTCAGAAAACATAGGTGGTCATTCAAAGTTTGAGTTTCCTTGTCATATTCTGTGTAAGTTTTTGTATTTTCAGAAGTAGAACATTGATATTTCCAACCATAATTATAAAGTAGTTTATTTCTTCCATTTTTTATCAGTTTTTCAAACGACAATTCATGGACTAGCAGAATTAGGATAGGTAAAATGACCTGGTGAGGGAATAGAAATAAGGCAAAAGGCCAAAATGAAAAGAGAAAATAACTATTCAAAGAATCAAGAATAGAAGTGGTTGTTTTAGGGATAGTGCAAGAAGATAAATAAGTTCAAATGATGAAGAAGTAGGGATATTGATGTAAATCCTATAGTATGGGACCTCAATATCTCCCATAAGCCAATGTATTTGTATTAGGGTTCACCAGAAGAACAAAATCAAGACTTTAAAATGTTATTATACCAAGTATTTATTAGGGAGGCTTACAGGATTGAAACAGGAATGATCCCACTGGCTGTCTCAGAAAGCAGAGGCAGAAGAATCCAAAAGGGCCATCTGTGCACAGGAGAGCTAGAGGATGCAGTAGCAGTCAAAGGTCCAAGACCTGGAAGCTAATTGTAGTCAATGCGGTGAGTCTGTTAGAAGCCCAAAGAATCTACACTGGAGACCAATGCCCAAGACAATGGTGAAGACCTGAGCTCAGTCACTCCCCCCACCAAAAGAGGAAAGATTTACTTCTTCCCTTTGTTTTCTGTCCAGGCTACAAGCTTATTTTTGGTTCCACCCACTTCCGCATCTTACCTCCTCATTTGTGACCTACATGCCACTCATCCACAGAAACAACCAGCGCTTGGCTAATGTCGTTCTTGCTCGAGCTGACATACCACAACTGATGATCACACCGTGAAAAGGCGTAGTCCCTAAAATAAGTCAATTTGGAAGTGCTAGAATCTTTAAGAGGTGTGTTCTACAGCTCAGTGGGGCATGCGCTGAAGAAGAAGGGTGGAGGCCCAGCCCTTTTTCTCATCCTCTCTTTTACTGTAAAATCCTAGCCATGGTTTTTCACTGCCATATGCTCACAATATGAATTTTTGCCTTACAACAAGCACAAAAGAACAGAACCAAGTAGTCATTGAAAGAAGCCTCCAGAAGTGTGGGCCAAAGTAAACCATGTCTCTTTATATGTTAATTATAGTAGTGGTGGTTTTTTATTATTTTTTTAAAAATTTAATTTAATTTATTGGTACATTCTAGGTAGACAGTACAGTTATATTCATTACTAGGATCTTGTACCTTTTTTATTTATTTATTTATTTTGAGACAGGGTCTCACAATGTAGTTGAGACTGATCTGGAACTCACTATGTAGCCCAGGCTGGTCTTGAACTCACAGTGATCCATCTGCCTCAGCCTCCCAAGCGCTGGGATTACAGGCATGTGCCACCACACCCGGCTCAGTGATGGTGTATTAACTGACTTTCTGTCACTTGGAAAAACTACTCAACATAAACAATTTGAAGAAAAGATTCATTTTGGATCATAGTTTCATGGGTTTCTGTCCATGATCGGTTGACTCTAAGGCAGAATTAGCTCACTTCATAGCAGTTGGGAGGCAGAGTGAGAGCAAGAAAGCCAGGAGGAAAAGAAGGAATTGGAGACAGAAAATGCCCTCCCAAGGCTGGCCCATGGTGACCTACCTCTTCCAACAAGGCCCCTCCCACCTAACAACACATTCAGCCAGAGGTCACTGCCCCATGATCTAGTTACCTTCCCAAAGCCCCACCTCTGAACACATGAGCCTTTTTTTTGCAAACATTTTAGCTCTAATTCATAACTTATGGAAACCTAATGGTAACTAACCAAATTGAGACTTGAGAGTGACGGCCACTGACATGTTGTGACACCATAAATGATGAGACAGGACTAAATAAGAAAGTATTTTGAAGAAAAGGAAGCTTTCAAGAAGTTGCTTCTGGGTTTGCAAGGAAAACAATATTCTAGTAAGTAAGGTATAAGATCAAGGATATTATAACTTCAAAGAATGATTCTAAAAGTTGTATTTGGGTTTAGAGGTGAAAGGAATAAATGAGAATTTTAAGCAGCTACTCACACCATACTTTCTTCCCTTTGAAGCAGCCAATCAAACTCAGTTTCCACTTTCTCTGTAAACCTTTGCTGACCATTCCAGCAAAATTTTTTTTCCTTCTCACACAGTACATTATACACACACAGTAGAAAGAAGAATGATCTAAATTCAACTAAGTAAAAACATGTTCCTTACAATTTCTTGAGAAATAAGCATGTACCTTATTCTGTATGTCTCAAAGGATAGATATAATTACTCCAAATTATTATGACTTCCACATTCAGAAGATTTGGTCTCCCAGGCTGTGTTCTAAGGCCAATGCCAAGTAAATCCCCTTAGAATTATTTTAAATATCTAAGTCATTCTACCAGTGGCATGAATATTAACATTAACCTCTTTGAAGAAATACTCTCCTACATGATCAAGAATATAAACTTTAGGGCCTGGGCTTTAGCTCAGTGGTTTTGCCACCTGCCTTGCAAATGAAAAGACCCAATTTCAATCCCTGGTAACAAAAAAACAAAACAAAACAAAACAAAACAAAAAGAATATAAAGTTCATTGTTGGACTCAAGCAAACAAGCAGCCTCTAAAAACAGGGAAATCAGGTAAGAAAAATTTTTAGTTTATATTTTGCTAAATGATCCCTACAGCTCCAGTTTTTCTCCTTTTATGATACTTGAAATCTTCTCTTTACTCTGAAGCTTGTTATAAATAAGCACAGAAAAATAACTGTCATTCATTTGTACCACACATGAATTCAAGAGGAAATTAACTTTACTAAAAGTAAGAGCAGTTTTATAGTAACAACAGAATACATTAAGACTATTATGTTCAACCTGTCTTTCAAACTCTCAAAGTTATTTTAGGAATGATTCTAGTTTCTAGTTAAAGAAATAAAGTCATTATTAGCCAAAGAAAGTAAACGTTTAATTTTCATGACTGTATTACCAAGTCATTTCCAGTGTTTCCACTGATGTATATGAGAACCAGTAGGGCCATCAGATTTCCATTTTGCTGTATCATAGAGAACAGCAAGTATTTGTTTAAAAAAAACCCAGTTATTTTGATGAGTGAAATAGATATATTCATATAGGCATTTTGAATTCTATTTTTCTGAATATTAGTGAAGTCAAATTTTTAGTTTATCAAAATATTGTACTTCTTTGGAGGGGTTCTGCTTCAGCCATTTACCTGTTTTCTAGTAATAATTCATACTGATTTTGTACAAGATGTTCAGACATAAAAATAGGGAAATTTTCTATTGCCAAAAATCTCCTAACTTCTGTTAAATAGTTGATTTTATCCATGTTATTAGACACACATGTAGGAACTTATCCATTTTTGACTCTTAGGATTCATGAGATATCTTTGAATAGCACCTAAATTTACTTATGCACATATTCTAAATAATGTGGAAGGTTTTCAAAATAACCTCTTCAAAATTTGTTTTCTCTTCCTCTTTCTCTTTCCTCCCCTCTTCCATCCAGATCACATTCCTAACCACTCCCAACCAGTGTCTAATACAGTATTTTCTAAATAGTTGACTTTTCCCTAATGTGTATTTTATCTGCATTCTCCAATAACATTAGAAGTACTAAATTACAAAGAAAACATGAATGAAAATAGTCTTTTAAAAATTTCTTACTCTGCTGGAATACACATAACATATAATGTATCCTTTTAGATTTTCAGCTTTATAGTTTAATATCATAGGATATATTTGGATTGTTATACCAGCATCACAACTGTCCATCTCCAGAAATGTTTCTATCTTCCCAGACTGAAATCCACTACCATATTCATTAAACCATAGATCACCATTCCAAATCCCCTCAAAAATCAATGTTTCATATTCTGATCTCATAATTTAGACTACTTCAGATACCGTGTGTAAGTGAAAGCACATATATGTGTACAAACATGTATATATAATCACTTTATCCTTTCATCTGCTAGATACATTTATTTTTTTTCAAGACCTAGGAATTAAAGTGTTTATGTTTCAAGTGTCAGTCTTTTTTTAAAATTGTGTTTATTGGTATATGAAATACGAAAGTGAAATAGATACATTTATGTTGTTTCCAACTTTTTGTGCATAATTCTACTGCTACAGGGTATTGACTGCTGTACCCATTATAACTCCATTATATATATATATATATATATATATAAAACTCCATTATATATATATATATATATATATAAAACTCCATTATGTTCTCAGGGCTTTTTAATTTTTGACACAGTCTTGCTGAGTCACTAAATTCCCTAGCCTACCTTGATCCTCTTGCCTCAGCCTTCCAGGCTGCTATACTTATAAGTGTTTGACATTATGCCCACTTTTAAATAGCATTCTAAATCACAACATATACAGTCTGAATTTATTTGGGAACACTGATTCCAATTGTTGACGCAGAATGTATCAATCAGCTTTACCTAACTCATACAAATGAGCGTTTTTGCTTTGCATATTTTTGAATATTTCTCTCAGGAACTCAAAAGCAACCTATAATCCTTAAATCTGAAATTTACCATGAAAATGTGCTGGGGAAATATTCATTAAACAGGCAAATAGATGATAGAGTAGCAAAACAGATTCTGCTCCAGACTGGTCTTGAAACAATGTCCAGGTCACACGGGAAAATGTTATGGAAGATGCTCTTCTACATTTGAATCCAGGAGAGCTCAACAGTGTTAGAAGTGTGTTATAAACTAGCAAATTGTTTCTCAATTTTTTCATAGATGGCAGGAATGATGGGACAAAATCATACCATGAAAACTGAGTTTATCCTCACAGGATTGGGAGATCACACAGACCTGAAGACCCTTCTGTTTGTGGTGTTCTTTGTTATCTATCTGATCACAATGGTAGGAAACATCAGTCTGGTGATATTGATTTCAAAAGAAGAGAGTCTTCACACACCAATGTACATCTTCCTGGGTAACCTGGCTCTTATAGATTCTTGTTGTGCCTGTGCTATTACTCCCAAGATGTTAGAGAACTTCTTTTCTGAAGACAGAAGGATTTCGCTCTATGAATGTATGGCACAGTTTTATTTTCTTTGCACCGTTGAAACTGCTGACTGCTTTCTTCTGGCAGCAATGGCCTATGACCGCTATGTGGCCATCTGCTGCCCGCTGCATTACCATACCAAGATGTCGAAGAGGCTCTGCATTCAGATGACAACAGGGGCCTTCATAGCTGGAAACCTGCACTCCATGATTCATGTAGGGCTTCTGTTTAGGCTAGCTTTCTGTGGGTCTAATCACATCAACCACTTTTACTGTGATATTCTGCCTTTGTACAGACTCTCCTGCATTGACCCTTACATCAATGAACTTGTTCTCTTTGTCTTTTCGGGCTTCATTCAAGTCTTCACAATAAGTAGTGTCTTAATATCTTATCTCCACATTCTGTTTACCATTTTCAGAATGAAATCTAAAGAAGGAAGGCTCAGGGCCTTTTCCACCTGTGCATCTCATTTTTTATCTGTTTCATTATTCTATGGATCTATTTTCTTCATGTACATTAGACCAAATTTGCTGGAAGAAGGAGATAAAGATATAACACCTGCTATTTTGTTTACAATAGTAGTTCCCTTACTAAACCCTTTCATATACAGCCTGAGAAATAAAGAAGTAATAAGTGTCTTGCAAAAAAATTTGATTAAAAAGGTAAGCTCAAGAAATTTTAAACAAACAACATCTGTTGTAGCTTAATTTTTCAGAAGCAACAAGAACTTCCACACAAAATTACACAGGGGAAATGCATAAGTAGTACGTATATGTTTCAGTGTAACATAATGCATTCATATTAAGCAGCCATATATACACAGGAAAATCAATTAAAAAGAGTAATCTGTACCAAATATTAACAGAAAGTAATAAAAACACCAAACTGTGAAGTAATTCAAGCAACTTACTACACTGCCAAGTTCCTGATCTTTGTAAGTATTAGACACAGCATTGAAAAGACAACAGCAGAGCAGGGGATTTAGCTCAGTGGCACCATGCCCACCTGTCAGGTACAAGGTCATGAGTTCAATCCCCAGTACTGCAAAAAAAAAAAAGTAAATAAATAAATAACTTTTTAAGACAACAGCAAAACCCGCCCTTAGAAATATATAAATGACCATCCAAAAATATTTTTTCCAGCTTTAATTGAGTTTATTGGTATATTTTAGGGATATAGTACAGTTACATTCATTGTTGGGATCTTGTACCTCTACATGACAAGTCTTGATTCTCATTTTTTCCCCTTACCTCTGCCCTCCCTTCACCCCCTCCTCCCCTCCCCATCTACAAACACTTTATTTTCATCTTTTCATTCTCTCACATTTTTTTCTTTTCCCTTTTTACTCTTCCCCTACCCATCCCACCTTCCCTACACCTTTAGCTCCTTTCTTCCCATTTCTAAATGTCAGTAATCTTATTAGAATCTTATGCATTGTTGCAGATTATTCACACCAGGGAAACTATTCGGTATTTACACATGTGGGACTTATTTATTTCACTTAGGAGTATATCTTCAATATGTATCCATTTTCCTATGAATGAATCTATTTTCTCGTTCTTTATGGCTGAGTAATATTCCATTTTATAGAAAAACCACAACTTCTTTATCCAGTTTCCAACGGATGGGCAAATAGGTTGTTTCCAAGATTTAGCTATTACAAACTGTGCCGCTATAAACATGGGTGCACATACTTCTCTGTGATATGATTCTTTTAGTTCTCTTGGAAAGATACCCAACAGAGGGATGGCTGGGTCAAATGGAACCTCCAGTCCAAGCTCTTTGAGGTATCTCCATATTGATTTCCATAGTGGTTGCACTAGTCTGCACTCCCACCAACAATGGAGAAGGGTTCCTTTCTCCCCACAACCCCGCCAACATTTGTCGGATTTATTCCAGAGATGCAAGGGTGGTTCAACATATGAAAGTCCATAAATGTAATACATTATATTAACAAAGTCAAGGACAAAAACCATATGATCCTCTCAATAGATGCAGAAAAAGCATTTGATAAAATTCAACACCCATTCATGATAAAAACCCTGCAAAAAATTAGAATAGATGGTCTATACCTCAATTTAATAAAGGCTATCTATGAAAAACCATCAGCCAACATCATATTGAATGGCCAAAAACTGAAAACTTTCATGTTAAAATCAGGAACAAGACAAGGATGTCCATTATCACCACTTCTCTTCAATATAGTTCTGGAAACATTAGCCACAGCAATTAGACAAGAGAAAGAAATTAAAGCAATAAAGATAGGAAAGGAAGAAGTTAAACTATCATTATTTGCTGATGATATGATACTCTACATTGAAGATCCAAAAAACTCCACCAAAAAACTTCTAGACTTAATTGACAGATTCAGTAGAGTATCTCAATACAAGGTGAATACCCAAAAAATATTTTTAATAAGCCCCGTTTAATAGTTTAGTGCATGAGCATTCCAGGTAAGATGAATGAAGGAGACTTCCACCAATAAAGTCACAATCATGAACATCAAAATTATGGCAAGTGCATTTGCAGGAAGCAATTTTAACAGGTTTGAAAATACACTTTTATAATTACCATAGAAATAACATGGACATGAGGTGGCTAGTTTCTATAATTTGAAGTTTTGATAGATTTAAATGATTAAACACATATTGTCCAACTTCAAGATAAGTTAATTCACAGTTTACCTACTCTTACATGTATACAAGTAGTCACACCTCATGCGCGGTTTGAGGAGCCCCCATGTCAGTGACTTAGGCTGAGCTTCCTTCTGGCCCTATCCTAGAGAGGCGGAAGAGGTTCAATAATTGGGACCTTTTCCAGACCATGTCATATAGCGACTATATCATATAGCAAAACATAGAAAGTGTTATTGCTGAACTCTGACTAAGGCTTAACTAAAATACATTTTTATTAAAGTGGGAAGGTAGGGGAAGAAAAGAAGGAAAAATAAAAAAATATGAGGATAGGAAAAAATGAAAACAAAGTCTTTGTAAATAGGAAGGGTGGAGGGGAAAAAATGAAAAAAACATCTTTGTAAATAGGGAAGGGTGGAGGGGGTGAAGGGAGGGGAGGGGTATGGGGAACAAAACAGAACCCAGTTCTGTTGTGTAAAGGTCCTAGATCCCAGTGATGAATGTAACTGTGCTGAATACCTAAAAAGTACCAATAAACTCAATGAGAAAAAAATGAAAAGTTGTACAAAGGGAATAATATCTCTGATTATAATGTGATATCACAAAATAATTACTTTCCAATTATCCACTCACAGTTTTGGGGGATACTCATATATAAAGGATTATTCTAGGTTCTAGGAAATATCAGTTACTAAAACATCACTTTTTTATTTCCTTTATTAATGGAGCATTGCCAAATTTTAATTCCTAACTTCTGGATCATCAAGGATCATAAGAAATCAAATAAAATTTCATCCTTTCATATTTCTTTCTGATGGTCTGAGATCATGTCTACATTCCCAAAAAACAAATTTCTGGTTGCAACTTCATGCCGACTACCCGGCCACCAGAGGATGGCTTTACATAGATAATCAACGTGCTCTGTCTATCAGAAAAAGCAGTGCCACGGCAGGTACATTTCCAATTCCCAAACTCATGAATGAAAAAATATAGAAACCTCATTTCTCTTTATAAGCCCCAAGAAAACCTAACCTACCTCATTCCAATCATACTTAGACATTTCAGCATTTCCGTCTTTGTTTCTAATTAAACCCATCAATTTAGGATTTTTCTAGCCTCACCTCTGTCCCCTCCTGGTTGCATGCACATGTGTATGTCTCTGCCTGCTATCAGGGGTTCTAGTGCTGGTGTCATGCTATGGGTGAGCTCTGCTCAGGCCGTGGGCCTCTGGTTATCTTTGTGCCACCATCCTTTCAGGTATCTACATCCGTGTCTAGTCCCTAAATGTGTACTAATTTTTTAAATCTACATAGAGTTTCACCTCTTGGGAGTTATTTTCCAGATTATAGTATGGTACCTCTTTTAATTTCAGGGAGAGATAGTAAAAAATAATAGATCAATGTTTTAAAAAATATGTCCAAAGGCTCCTTTACTTTTCCCAACAGCCCCGCTTAATTCTTTATTGTATAAATTCTTCTCTACTGGATATTTTCACATTTTACTCCTCTACTATTTATTTATATTTTCATCACACTAATTATATCCACTCTTATTCATCAATGGAACTGTGTATTTTGTTCAAGCAGTCTTCCAAGCTTTCACCACTTCCATGCAATCTAGACTGTCTTTCACAAAATCGTTTTACACTGAGTTGCAATAATCTCTACTATGTCAGAAGTCAGTGGGTAAACTTGTGGGGAAAACAGGTAAAATAGACACCCGCATGAAACAGGGATAAATATTTAAAAGGAAGTATTTCTATACAAACTTGATTTATTCAGGAATATTCATTCCTGCACTTTGACAATTCTCACATCCCCAGACAGTGCTGTCACCTCAAAGACTGCCATAGTGTGGGTTCAAAATATGAATCACGGACGGGGATTAGCTCAGTGGCTCAAGTGCCTGCCTCGCAAGTGCAAGGGCCCAAGTTCAGTTCCCAGTACCAAAAAAAAAAAGAAGAAAATATGAATCACTGAGTTGTCTGATCAGTTAATATTGTGCTACTTCACCATACAGGGATTGGAACTTCAAATAATGTGGAATTCAATCCCTGGTACCAAAAAAAAAAAAAAAAAAAAAAAAAAAAAAAGTGGAGTTGTTTTAATGCTGAGAGCATTTTATTTTTACATTTTAATTATTGGGGTGTTACTTAAATCATTTTGTTTCCTATTGTCTAGCTGAATTGTTAATTATCTGTGTGTGTATACAAATTTCTTTTTTTTTTCTCATTGAGTTTATTGATACATTTTAGGTATACAATACAGTTACATCCATTATTGGTATCTTGTACCTTTACATGACAGGCCTTGGTTCTCATTTTTCCCCTTGTCCCTGCCCCCACTTCAGTCCCTTCCCCCTTCCCCATTTACAAACATCTGTGCATAGAAATTTCCTTGCCTCTGAGAATATTTATTCTACACATGCACCTCTCACCATACCATTTACCTCCCTTCCACAGATCTTTCTTCTTAGTATGGTATTAGTTTTCAATTCCTACCATTTTTAGCCCAGAAAAATTGCTCAGAAGTTGGCACTTGGGGCTGGGACAAGTCTATTTTTTAAGTGACCTATCTAAACATCTAAACATCTAAATTCAAATGTTGAGCCATAGGTGGTATTAATGAATGCCATAGGTGGTATTAATCAGAGAAGAAAATATAAAACAAAAGTCCATTCACCTCTAGAGTCATATTAACTTTTAAAACTGTAATCCTTCAGTTTAATATGGAAACTCTCAGACTGTATTTTTAACCTGTTTAGATGACATTATTTTAGGACTGGGTGCATTGTAGGAAAAAGGATGTTTTAATGTGAAATTATTCTTGTGTCAGAGAAAATAAAAGATCATTCCATTACTGGATATTCCAGAATATTATCTTTTATGTCTTTCAAAACTTTAGAAAGGACACTAACCTGAATAATTTTAAATTTTAAAATACCATTAATTCCTTATTTGAATAAACATTTATCTAAATAAGATGCAGGTTTCATTTATTTTTAAAAGAGGAAGCATTTAGTTGCAGATTGACTTAATTAATTCCTTCAGAAAATATGTAAAATTGTCCATAGCAGCAGCAGTTGATAGAAAAAGAGGTGACACAAGAAGTTATAAAAAGAACATTTATTCAAATATATTTATGTGCATATACTTAGACATTTTCCTTACTTTGTTTAATTTGCAATAGCCTCACATGCAGAAGACATTATATTTATCTACAAAAGTTTACCTTGTATTGTACCATCAAAAATTTTCTCAGTTTATGATGCGTTGTAGTTTCTGCATGAACTACTTTCAAAACTTCAGAAAACTGACCTTTACATGTAGTTTTAAAATCATTTGTAATGATTTATTTATAACTATAAAAGCAATCCTTTAAAAATATTTAAGGAAAATATTTACTGGTTAACTTGTCAAACTATTACAAACCAAAAACACAGCTTAAAATTCACACATGGATTTTTCCTACTTTTTGCCTAGCTTGCACTTTGTGGTTTTCTAGGTAACAGCAAAATCAGCCCCTTTTTATACCTCTGAATCGTCCGTGACAGCAAACTTCATTTCTGTAGCTCTTTTGCCAACTCTTCATGATGCTTGATTAGAAAAGTTCAGATTACTTTATAGAACAAATTTTTCCATGTGATCTCACCCTCTCTAGACAGTAGCAATAAAATGCAATTCCTATTTTCACCTAAGACTGATTGTAATATATGGGCCTTGGTTGTTCCTCCTCCTCCTCTTCCTCTTCCTCCTCCTCCTCCTTCTCCT
>NW_022900936.1:42724712-42725314 GCF_012274545.1 Fukomys damarensis
CTTCTTCTTCTTCTTCTTCTTCTTCTTCTTCTTCTTCTTCTTCTTCTTCTTCTTCTTCTTCTTCCTCTTCTTCTTCCTCTTCCTCCTCCACTTCCTCTTCCTCTTCTTCTCCTCCTCCTCTTCCTCCTCTTCCTCCTCCTCCTCTCCCCAGGACCTCAGACTCTAGGCCTGGCAAGAAAAATCAAATAAAAGGGATCCACACTGAAAGGTAAAACTACAATTGTCTCTGCAGACACCATCTAACAAATTCTGTAAAAAAATTACAAAATCAATAGTATTTCTATTTAACAAAAACAAACTGTCTTAAAAAAATTAAAAATAGTCAAATAAAATAGAAAGAATTAAACTAATTGGGAATAAATTTACCAAAATGGTGAAAATCATGAAACATTAGTGAAAAAAAAGTGAAAAATAAATAAATAAATAAATAGGTATCATATGTTTATGGAGAATTAATATTGTTAAAATATCTATACTTGGTTTTTTTTCAGCTGCCTGCCTGCCTGCCTGTCTGCGATCACCCGGCGGCATGCGCGCGAGCTCCCGGCCTGCGCGGGAGCTCCCGGCCTGCGTGACAACAGACCCCGGAAGGAAGGTAGCCG
>NW_022900936.1:42730545-42835672 GCF_012274545.1 Fukomys damarensis
AAAAAAAAATATCTATACTAAATTTAAGCATGATAGCCTGATACCATGCAACCCCTTAAAATTTCGAGGATGTTTTTCAGAGGCATAGCAGAGGAATCTTAAAATTCCTATAGAACTTCAAAAGACCAAGAATAGCCAAATAAATATTTAGCAAAATGATAATGCTCAACACATTTTACTATCTCATTTCAGAATCTATTACAAATCTACATTAATCAAAAGACAGTAATACTGGCATAAAACAGACACATATTATTGAACAAAAGTGATATTAGAATTAAATCCATGCATTTATGGTAAACTGATTTTCAATAAATTTTCCAGAAACACACCACATGAATAGAACAGTCAAAAATAAATGGTGTGGTGAAAATTAAATATCGACATGAATAAGAACAAAATTGGATTATTTCACACTGGATACCAAAAAAAAAAACTCAACTCAAAATGATTATCTACCTAAACATAAGACAGTTAACTATAAAAATTACTAGAAGAAAACATAGGGTAAACATTTCATGATATTGGTCTGAGCAATAATTTGCTTCATATGACATAAAAAGCACAGGCGAAAAAGAAAAAATTGACTAATGGGATTTCATAAAACTAAAAAGTTTCAGAAAAAATCCCAATGAATAATAAAAAGAAACTCAACTGAATAGAAAGAAAACAAATAGCCCAGTTATAAAATTGGCAAAAGATCTGAATAAAGATTTATCAGAGGAATACATAGAAGTGACCTAGGATAAATACAAAAAGGCTAAATGTAATCTATTATCAGAAAAATTCAAATACTATCAAATGGGTATATATTCTGACACCTGGGGAATGGTTGTCACCAAATAAGCAAAATGTAATAGGTATTGACAAGAATGCAGAAAAAAAGAAAATTGTTGTATATTGTTTGTGAGAATATGAATTTGTAGAACCATTTTATAAAAACAATAGTTTTCTGAAAAATAAAAAATAGAATCACCATACAATCCAGTAATTCCACTGATAGTTATAGGTGTGTATGTGAAATTAAATTAGTAACTTAGAGATATCTCCACTCTCAAGATGAAGTGTTATATATACATAACTACATATGACACAGCCTTAAAAACATAGAGACCTTGTCATTTCACACAATGTGGAGACAATTACGTTGTGGCAATAATCCAGGTACAGAAAAACAAATATCACATGATTTCACTTACATGCAGATCCTAAAAATGTCAAACTAAGAATAAACAAACTAGGGGTTACCAGGAATTGAAAGCAAGAGCTAGTGGAGATATTGCTCAAATGATATAAATTGTCAATTAGATAAGAATAATAATTTGTTTATCTTAATGGACAGTATGGTGAATATATTTTATAACAATTATGAAATTACACTCATAAATTCCTGAGTGTATATTTGAATGTTCTCACTACAAATAATATGTGCATATATAATAACCAGATTGAGCTATTCCATAATTTACAAACATATCAAAACGTCATTATACACCACAAATGTATGCTCTTTTATCTATCTGTTGAGAACAAATAAATATAAATCTTGTGAGGACAGTGCACCTGAAATAAAACACTAATTGCACATATCCCCCTTGTAAAAGATAATCTTTCCAACTTCTGATTGCACCACACTTTCTCCCTTCTGAGACAAGCAACCCTACTTTAGTTTTTACTTGCTCTATAAAGCCTTTCTTAACTACTCCAGGGCAAAATTTTTTTTTCCTTACTTTGGATTTACGTTCAGGTTTGTGAAAGGGATAAATGGTACAAAGTGAAAATTAATATACAACCCTTAATTTTTTTTCATTTTCTCTTTTTTCAATTGTATTTTTTATTTGTGTGTGTTTGCAGTACATGATTACATTCTTCATGGAGAGTTGGTACAAGTACATAACACACCTCAACCCCTTCCTTCCCTCACTTGATCCTCTTTCCATTTGCAAAAGATTACCTCCCTATTTCTGTTATCTGTCTCTTACTTTGCTCTTTATATTTTATGCTTCTCATATAAGAAAAAAACATGTGCTATTTAAGCTTGTGTTTCTGATTTTTTTCACTTAACATTATCAGCTCAAAGTGTATCTATTTATACACAAGTAACTCAAGATTATCTTTATCTATGGAAGAATAGAACTCTCTTGTGTATAAATACTACATTTCCTTTATTTATTCATCATTTGATGAACATAAGGACACTTTATTTAGCTAGTATGAAATGTGCTGCTATAAACACGGGAATGTGTATATCACTGCAATATGATGTCTGTAACTCTTTCAGGAAGATACCTAAAAGGAGAACAGCTGGGTCAAATAGAATTTCTAGTTTTAATTCTCTGAGGTACCTTTATATTGATTTTCTTAGTTGTTGCATGAGGGTAAATTCCCTCCAACAATGTATATATGTTGCTTTTTCTCTGCAGCTGTATGAACACTGGTTATTATTTGATTTCTTGATGATGACCATTCTTTCTGGAGTGGGGTAGAATTTCAGAGCTATTCTAACTTGCATTTCACTAATGATCAGCGATGTTGAATATAGTTTCACATATTCATTGGCTATTTGTACTTCTTCTGTACAGTGTGTATTCTTTTAACTTTTTCATTTTTGATATGGTCTTTTATTTGGAAACATCTAATTTTTTGAGTTCTTTATACATTCTACATATTGGTCTTCTGTCAGAGTAACAACTGGAAAAATATTTTCTCATTCTATAGGTTGTCTTTTCACTCTGTTGATTCTTTGCTCTGCAGAAGCTTTTTAATTTTTTTTCATTTTTTTCCTCATTGAGTTTATTGGTACATTTTAGGTATACAGTACAGTTACAGTCATCATTGGGATCCTGTACCTTTACATGACAGGTTTTGGTTCTCATTCTTCCCCTTGTCCCTGCCCTCCCTTCACCCCCTCCTCCTCTCCCCATTTACAAATATTTTATTTCCATTTTCTCATATTTTTCTTTCCCTTATTAACTTTCCTCTACCCTTTCTACTTTCCCTATACCTTTAGCCCCTTTATTCCTATTTTACATTGTCAATTATCTCACTAGTATCTTATGTACTATTATAGTTGATACCTCAAACAGCTGGGATGAGAGGTTCCATTTGACCCAGTCATCTCTCTGTTGGGTACCTTTCCAAAAGAATTAAAAGAATCATACCACAGTGATATATGCACACCTATGTTTAGAGAGGCACAGTTTGTAATAGCTAAAACTTGGAAATGGCCCATCTGCCCATCAGTTGGAAACTGGATAAAGATGTGGTTTTTCTATAAAATGGAATAATACTCAGCCATAAAGAATGAGAAATTAGATTATTCATAGGAAAATGGATATGTATTGACGATACACTCTTAAGTGAAATAAATAAGTCACACATGTGTAAATACTGAATAGTTTCTCTGGTGAGAAGCTTTTTAATTTTATTTGATCCCATGTGTTGATTCTCAGTACTATTTCTTGTGAAACTAGCTTCTGTTCATAGAGGCCTTTCCTATGCTAATATGCAAGAATTCTACCTTTTTTATCTTCCAGCAGATGAAATATTTCTGTTTCAACACTTGGATTTTTGAATCACTTTGATTTAATTTAGTACATGGCAGGAGATATGGGTCTAGATTCAGTCTTCTAAACTTTTCTCAACATCTTTTGTTTAAAAGGGTGTTTTTTCCATTATATTTTTTTGCCGTTTGCCTGAATGTGTCTGGGGTTGTTTCTGCAACCTCTATTCTGTTCCATTGATCTGCATGTCTTTTTTTGTGCCAGTGACATGCTGTCCTTGTCACTGTAACTCTGTAATATAATTTCAAATTCAGGATTGTAATACTTTGTGTTTTACTCTTGTTACTAGAATTTATTCGTCTAGTTCTACTTTTGGATTGTTTACTCTAGTTCCGTGAAGAATGATGTTGGCATTTTGATGTTACAATTGTTAAGAAGTGAATATTTGCCTTGATTCCCAGGTCTCAAAAGATAAAGTTAATTATATCAATTGTATCTGTTTTAATATTTAGATATTTAAGCCACTTTGGATTTTAATTTAGTGCATGGTGAAAGATAATGGTCTAGTTTTAATCTTTGGCAGGTTGAGATCCAATTTTTCCAACACCTTTTAGTAAAGAGGCTATCTTTTCTCCAGTGGGGATGATCAGCTCTTTTGTCAAAGATGAAGGAGCAGAGTACATCTGGAGTTGTTTTTGTGTCTTTCAATCTGTTCCACTGATCCTCAGGTCTGTCTTTTTGCTAGTCCCATGCTGTTTTCATTACAGTGGCTTGGTAGAACAGTTTCAAATTGGGAATTGTTATACCCACTGTCATGTCTCTGTTGCCTAAGATGGCTTTTGCTATTCTAGGTCTCTTATGGTTCCAAATGAATTTTTGGATTCTTTTTTGTAGTTCTGTGAAGTATTGTGTTGGGATTTCAATTGGCATTGCATTGAATCTGTATAGCAGTTTTGGTAGTATGGCCATTTTCACTATGTTGATTCTTCCTACCCAGGAGCAGGGGACATCTTTCCATTTTCTTATATCCTCCTTGATCTCTTTTTTCAGAGTGCTGTAGTTTTCAATGTAGAGGTCTTTTGCTTCTTTTGTTAGATTGATTCCCAGATACTTCATTTTTTGGATGCTGTTGTGAAAGGAATTGTTTCCCTAATTTCTTTCTCAGTGAGTCTGTTATTGGTGTACAAGAAGGCCATTGATTTTTGGGTGTTGACCTTTTATCCAGCTGCTCTGATAAAAGTGTCAATTAAGTCTAGAAGTATTTTGCTGGGATTTTTTTTTTTTGGTCTTCAATTTACAGTATCAAATCATGAGCAAATAATGACAGTTTAAGTTCTTCCTTTCCTATCTTCATTGCTTTAATTTCTTTCTCTTGTCTAATTCCTATGGCTAAGTTTTCTAAAACTATATCAAAGAGGAGTGGTGATAGTGGGTATCCTTGTCTTGTTCCTGATTTTAACTTGAAGGTTTTTAGTTTTTGGCCAATTAATATAATGTTTGCTGTTGCTTTTTCACAGATAGCCTTTATTAAATTGAGATATAGACCATTTATTCAAATTTTTGCTGGGTTTTTATCATGAATGGGTATTGAATTTTGTCAAATGCTTTTTCTGCATCTATCAAGAGGATCGTATGGTTTTGTCCTTGGCTCTGTTAATATAGTTAATATTTATTGACTTACATATGTTGAAAAATCCTTGCATGCCTGGAATAAACCTGACTTGGTGGGGATGTATGATATTCTTGATGATCCTCTGTATTCTGTTTGCTAGTATCTAATTAAGGATTTTTTGCATCTATATTCACTAAGAAAATTGGCCTGTAGTTCTCTTTTTCAGTTGCATCTTTCCCTGGTTTGTGAATCAAACTGATACTTGCTTCCAGGAATGAATTTGGTAGTATTGCTTCCCTTTCAATTTCATTGAAAAGTTTGAAGAGTAAAGGCAGTAATTCTTTTCTAAATGTCTTATAAAATTCAGCAGTGAATCCATCAGGATCTGGGCTTTTCTCTGTTGGTAAATTTTAATTACATTTTCAATTTCACTGACTGTAATTGGATTGTTTGAAATGTTTTTATCTTCTTTGTTCAACTTTGGCAATTACTAAGTATCTACAAATCTGTTGATTTCTTCTGTATTTTCTATTTTATTAGAATATAGGTTCTCAAAATAGGTATTAATTATCCTCTGCATTTCTGCTGGATCTGTTGTGACTTCACCTTTTTTCATTCCTGATTGCATGGATCTGAGCCTTTCCTTTCCTTTTTTTTTTTTTTTTTTTGATAAGGTTAGCTAAGGGTTTATCTATCTTGTTTTTTCTTTCAAAAAACCAACTCTTTGATTCATTTATTTTTTGTAAAGTTTTCTTAGTTTCCATTGCATTGATTTCTGCTCTAATCTTTATAATTTCCTCTCTTGTTCAAGCTTTGGGTTTTTCTTGATCTTGTTTTTCTAGGAGTCTAAGAGTCATGGTTAGGTTGTTTATTTGAGCTCTCTCTGTTTTCCTAGTGTGGGCATTCAGTGCTATGAATTTTTGACGTAGAACTGCTTTCATTGTGTCCCATAGATTCGTGTATGTTGTATTGGCATTTTCATTTATTTGTAAAAACTGTCTAATTTCTTCTTTAATTTCCTCTGTGATTCATTGATTGTTCAGGAGAGTGTTCAATTTCCACATGTTTCTGAAGTTCCTACAGTTCCTTATACTATTGATCTCCAGCTTAATTGCACAGTATTCTGGTAATATACAGGGAATAACTTTGACTCTTTTGCATTTGTTCAGACCTGTTCTCTGAGCTAGTTTGTGCTCTATCATGGAGAATGACCCATGTGCAGCTGAAAATAATCCATATTCTGATTTTGTGGGGTGGAACACTCCATAGATGCCTATTAAATTCATGCGTTCAAAAGCTTGGTTCAGTTCTCGTATTTTATTGTTGATATTTTTGCCTAGATGATCTGTCTATTTGTGAGAGTAGGGTATGTAGATCCCCCACTACAATTGTATTAGTGCTTATTTGGTTTTTTCATGTTACTTAATATTGTTTTATATAGTTGGGGGCATTAATATTTGGTGCATATATGTTTATGATTGTCATCTTGATATTGGCATAGGAAAAGATTAATGAACATAATCCTCAGTGGCACAGGAACTAGCAGAAAGAATCAACAACTCAGATCTCATCTTATTAAAAAGCTTGTGCACTGCAAAAGAAACCATTAGCAGAACTAAGAGACAACCTACAATGTTGGAAAAATTTTTTACCAGCTGCTCCTCAGACAAAGGACTATTATCTAGAATATATAAAGAACTCAAAGCAATCAGCCCCCAAATATAAAGACCTGATTCAAAAATGGGCATCTGAAATGAACAGACATTTTTCAGACAAAAAAGTAAAAGCAACAAGTAAATATATGAAAAAACGTTCCACATAACTGGTCATTCAAGAGATGCAGATGAAAACAACATTGAGATTCCACCTCACCCCACAAAGAATAGCTGCTATCAAGAAATCAAACAATAACAAATGTTGGTGGGGTTGTGAGGAGAAAGGAACCCTTCTCCGTTGTTGCTGGGAGTGCAGACTGGTGCAACCATTATGGAAATCGATATGGAGATGCCTCAAAGAGCTGGGACCTGAGATTTCATTTGACCCTGTCATCCCTCTGCTGGGTATATTTAGAAAAGAATAAAAAGAATCATAACACAGTGATATATGTGCACCTATGTTTGTAGCAGCACAGTTTGTGATAGCTAAAACGTGGAAACAGCCCACTTGCCCATCAGTTAGAAACTGGATAGAGATGTGGTTTTTCTATAAAATGGAATACTACTCAGCTATAAATTATGAGAAATTAGATTCATTCATAGGAACATGGATATATTTTGAGGATATACTCCTAAGAGAATTAAATAAGTCACACACGTGTAAATACTGAATAGTTTCTCTGGTGTGAAAAACTATAATAGTACACAAGATCCTAATGAGATAATTAACAATGTGAATTTGGAAGAAAAGGGCTAAAGGTGTAGGGAAAATGGGATCGGTAGGGGAAATATGAGAAAATGAAAAGATGGAAATAAAGTGTTTGTAAATTGGGAGGGAAGGAGGGGGTGAAGAGAGGGCAGGGACAAGGGGAAAAAATGAGAACCAATATCTGTCATGCAAAGGTACAAGACCCCAATAATGAATGTAACTGTACTGTATATCTAAAATGTACCAATAAACTCAATAAAAAACCATAAAAGATACATGCATAGTTTTTTTTTTAACCAGGTATCAAATTTGGAATCATGTGCTTGTGAGGCAGGCAGCAAAATCACTAAACTAAATCCCTAGCCCTATATGCATATTTTTGGCTTATTGTGTTTTTTGTTTATTTTGTAAAATTAAATTAGTACAGATATAACATTCAGCCATGGAATACACTTGAAAATAGAGTACAAAGGATGCCCATAGGAAATGAACTTAATTTAACTAAGTGGACAATAACAAAGTGGAAGATAACAAACAAAAGGAGATATTAATGTTGTCAATATAACAAATTCTCTAGTTGATTATTCTTCTCTTTATTTAGCAACTGATTTAGAAGTCATGAGGTTACTCCAAGTATCCATACAATTTATTGTTAGGTTTGTAACACAGGTAGTGTGAGCTTTTACTGGCCTTAAATTTGTATAAGTCTGAGGTTGATTATGATAGCATGTATATTATGAGCCTTAGAACAGCTAATAGTATAACTAAAAAATATTTTTAAATCACTAAATGTGTGATAATGGAATGGTAGGGCATATCTTCTTGGTAACAAAAAAGGCAAAAAAGGAGAAATAGAGAAATAAAACTGAGAAAAATGCCAAGGATATGTCATAATCATTCACCAGAAAATATATATTGGTTAAAATCTTTTTCAAGGGGTTTATGTGGTATATTTTACAATGGAGAAGGGATGAATGGGATTTTGATGTTTCTTATAAGAGCAACTGGAATCAAGTTCAGGATTTAAGTGGATATGCACCAGAGAAAGCAGTGGCCATTTCAAGTTTGACATTTATCAAAGTGATATTTTATCAAGATGACATTGACTCAGTGTTACAAAGGGTAAATAAAAGCGTTAGAAAAGAAACATGAAGATTATCACATTTATTTTAGTATTCCAGGCAAGAATGCACCTTTGGAATTTGGAGAAGGAGAGATCATTTCAATAGATTTCAGAGAGAATTTCTGACAGTTTTGCAATAACTGCCCAGATTCCAGTTAAGGCCCACCCTTTGTTTATGTCTATGCATAATGTGCCTTTTTGACTGTGTAATTTGGATTTCTGGGATAATCATTGGCTAAATCATAGGTAGATGCAGCTTCCTAGCAGGAGAAAAGGCTTTCTTCCAATATCTAGTTTTATTGTACTGAGCAAGACTACATTGGTCTGTAAACAGAAAATTAGCACAGAGTTCTTTTGGAAAGAGAAGGGACCCCTCCAAAAAAGACACAAGTGGCATTTGAGTGGTCTCAGAATTAATAAGAAGCATGATGACTAAGAGGATGGAAAGACATTTTTTTTTGTTGCCTTTCTTACTATGGAACTTTCTCTTACTTAAAATTAGGCTCCTTATATATTTTGCTTTCTATATGAGTATGTTTGGATTTGTTATAGAAGAACAGCAAATAGAATAAAGGAATTTATCTTCTAACTTTAAAAATGAATTTGTTTTGAAAAAATTCATCAAATCTGTTTACCTAGTGCTTACTATATTGGAACTATCCTTCAAAGCATTATGTCATAAGGCTCTCTTTACTGAAAATATAACTATGCTAACCCATCTGAGCATTGTTCCTTTAAGTACAAAGTGAATATGAAATGTCAGGAGGAAAAACAAACCTGTGTCTTCCCAACTGCATGGTAAAGGGAAATATATGAAGATAGATAAAGGACTTAGTCTGATGTCTGTGTCCCAATTTTTCTTTGTCAGGCTTAAATCTGGAGTTGGAGAGATGTGAGGATAATTTTGCTGGATGCTGACAAAGGGGAGTCTGTTTAAGAGTGTGAAGAGGAATGACTCTTTTGAGCTTTCCTTCTCTACTCTGGAGCAAGTCCCATGGAACAGTTTGATAGAAGATGGCCTTGAACTTTGCCACCTCTCCATTTCTGTGTAACAGAATCAGGAGTTCTTGTGTTACCACCAAGGGGGAAAACCCAGGGAATATGTGACTGTTGACATGAATGATTTACTAAGTTTATTTAATTTTCATATAATTTAATATGTTCTGTGTTGTTCTTATTGAACCCAGGTATTTATCTCTTGTGAAATACCCCATTACTCTTTAACATTTTAAAAGTTAAAGATTGTAGCCTTGTTGCTCACTACTTGCTAAAAAATAATTAGTGAAAATTCAACATACTTTTGAGCAGTATCTTTGGAGATGATTTTCAAGTTACTGCCATGCTAAGATGCAGGAATGCTAAGAAGCAACTCTTTGCATTGGAAGGGTTAGTAAAATAAAATGGAAACAAGATCTGCAAATTTTCTAAACAGAGAAAACCAGATGGCTCACACAATAAAACTTAACCTTGTTTGATTTTGAAAGAAAAGTTATAGTTCATTTAGATGACTTATTTAGATGCCTCATATAATCATACATGAAACTTTTAGTCACTTTACAAAAATTATATGAGAGAATTACCTTCAATGAAAGCCCTGTCATTTGAAAACTCCCATTTTAAGAATCTTTTGTAATTGTCCAGTAACTTCCTCATTTCTGCTCTAGTTTTAATACTTCCAGACTGAATTCTACAGTTACTCTTCTTACAACAAACTTTTTTATTTTTCTAAATTGAAGTACTTTAATTTTTTACATTTCTGGCTTCTGAAGTGAGATCTAAATTAAACTCCCCTTATTGGGCCCTGACATACCTGTGAAAAGGCATGACAAGAAAAAGTCTATTCCATTAAGTCTATTCCTTGCATTTGCTGCTTTTTTGTTAAAAGGTCACTTTTTGAATCTCTTTAGGACCCAAGCTCTGTCTTGTTTGCATTTGAACCCTCCATTTGTCACCTAGAAAAGTTTTATTCTATTTGTCTGTATTTGATTGTCCAAGCTTGGGCAAGTCATGCTTTTCTGTTCACAAGGGTTAGGAACCCATGTTTTCTGGGCTCTAGAGTAGGATATCCTTTGGCCACATATCCATAGAGTAAAAGGAGCTTTTAGGAAATCAGAGTCTGGATGGTTTTCCCCCTAGTCCCAAATACTTGCAAATTCTCTATCTAAAACTCCTGTTTATGTGTTTAAGATTAATTTTTGTGCCTTTTTGTACAAATTGATATGCTTTGTAAGTGGTAACATGAAACCACAGTGGCCACTGCAGGAACATTTAGCTTAGGTAAAATAGTTAATCTGAATTTATTTTAAAAAGCAGAGGACGTAAAACTTTTCAAAAACAAAGGAATAATTTCTTTGCTATTAAGAGAATTATAAAAGATAGAATTACCCTAATTATCTTTACAAGATTTTTTACAGTATCCTAATGAAAAATTAATGGACAAAGTCCAGATGTATTCAAAAGAATTGTTTTTGATCCCCTTCCTGATGGCTTATTCTAAATCCCAGTCCACCAAGATCCCTCATCACCAAATTCCCTTTTACACAAGACCTAGTAATGGACTTAGGGTAGTAACCTCAGTAGAAATTATACTTTAGGCAAAAAACAAACTGTAAGCCATTGTTAAAGAGATTTTAGACCATAAAAATAACCAAAGTAAGTGTTTTGAAAATTAAAAAACATTTGGTTTTTCACAATCCAGGATTTTCCCACTTGTATCAGATCCAGAATTACTAAACTACATAGATGGTTCCTGTCCTACAAATCCTAAAAGAAAGTGCAAAGCTGGATATGCTGTTACAGCTCAATGTGAATTATAAGGCTACTTTTTCATTTTAAGTTCAGCCCAATCTATAGAATTATTTGTCCACTTAAACCTATGAATTATCCAAGAATACAATCATATACATTAGATGAAATATGTATACTGATAACATATATACTTTTGGAATTGCTATAACTTTGATATATTTTAGAAACAGAGGGGATTTTTATAACAAAAGGCACATCTGTAAAACTGGGCCTCCTGAAGTTGCTGATCTTCTTTTACCACTGTTGGTAAACTTACAGTTGCTGTCATGAAAATTAATCTCAGCACCATAAATCAGGCTCTCAATATGAAAGAAAGGCTGGTTGATTTTTATCCTCAGGCTGTAATTCAAGAGATACTTAATGTACCAAATTTCTGCTGAATAAACTTCATAATGTTGATCCAAATAATACAATTTATTATAATATGCTTAATAACAATGTAATGTTCCCAAGATATAACTACAAGATCGACATTATAAGACTATATAATATAAAAGGTGGACTAATGAATGGCCAGATAGCTGTTTCATACATAAATCTTTAAAATTTATTTCCTTTTCTAAAGTCTTGAATTTGACAATTTATTAAAGTATTAAGATAACAAAAATCATGAAAATTATTTGTTGGGTGGATTCTCTAGGTGACTGGGCAGTTATATAATAAATGCCTGATGAATTAAACCTGTAATGCAGGGGCATGAAAGTTTCAACAGGGACAGCTTTCCAGCCGAGGGGATCATTTGAACATTAGCAATGGATTTTATTCATTTATCCACCTGCATGATATTTCAAAGTGAATGTGTGAGTTTAAAGAACAGACATGAGACTCTCCTCAGATAGGTAATGCTTCTTACATTGATTAGTTTACCTGGTTGAATATGAGATCTTGGATTCTTCACTCCTTAGAATTTTCTGCATTTAACAATTGCTGTTTTCATAATCACCATATTAACTTTCCTAGTTCTTTGTCCTCTGAATGTTTTTATTTTATTCATCTATTTTAAAGATAATTTTAATGTGCATATTTCATGTTTACCACATGACATTATAGGTTAGATATAGATAATAAAAAGGCAACTAAAGTGAAGCAAAATAACATATGAAGCATTTTACAGTTTCTTATGATAAAACAGCTGAACTCTACATATTTAACAAAAACTTTAATATAAGAATTTTATTAAATTCATGTCTTATATTGTACATCTGTCTTAAACTTGCTATTCCTACATATCTACAATTCTGTATACCTTTATTTACATTTCCCCATCTCTACGTATTTTACCTTTTTTTTGCTTTTTATTGTAGATTTCTCATATAAGTGGGATCATCAACTAATTTTTAGTCCGTATTTGGTTTATTTCACTTGCCGCAATGTCCTCTAGTTTCATCCATATTGTTGCAAATATCATGGCCCCCTCTTCTGCTTTTAAGGCTGATAACATTCTGAAGTATGTGTATTACATTTTCCTTATCCAGTCAGTGAACATCCGGATTTTCACATTTTGGTTATTGTTAATAATTCTACAGTAAACATGGAAGTATAAATATCTTCACAAAGTGGTGATTTTTTTCTTCTTTGCGTATATATGTGAAAAGGACTGAGTCTTATAGTAGGTCTGTTTTTAATTTTTTAAAGGACCCCATAGGGTTTTGCAAAAGTTTTGAAAAATTTTCAGCAGCAACTCACTCATCAAATAATAGCCATCAAAATTAGACAAGTGGAAGAACTCTGTGATCTCATCTGTAGTGACAATGACTCTCCATTCCAACAGGAGTTCGATCTTGACTCCAAAGATGGTAGTAACTGCTAGTACTGCTATGAAGATTCTTTGGCCTTACTCTTAGTTTGATGACATGATGCAAAGAGGATTTAATAAGATAGCACCTAGGCTTGAGACTTCTTCAACTTGACAAAACCATTTAGGCCATAGTTAAAATTAACCAGCTTGATTTTTGAGTATATATGAAACTTACATTATGTCTCCTAAATATTTTGGTAATCAAAATGAGAAGGTGAAGCTCCTTCTAATGATAGTATAAGATAATTGATTTTCAACATATGCTATGGGAAAACCTTCAACATAGTAATTAATCATTTTAAAGGTTAAATATTTCCCTCATTTTTACTTGAAGACCATTCTTTTTGAGCTTCTTACTTGCTGTCCTATGTAGTCTCCAGGATCAAGATGTATATTTATTCTTTCTTGTGGGCAATAAATATAAAACATTTTAAAACTTGATTTTTTTCTCATTGAGTTTATTGGTACATTTTAGGTATACGGTGCAGTTACATTCATCAGTGGGATATTGTACCTTTACATGACAGGTCTTGGGTCTCATTTTTTCCCCATACCCCTGCCTCCCTTCACCCCCTCTTCCCTTCCCTATTTACAGATACTTTGTTTCCATTTTCTCATATTTTTTCTTTTCCCTATTTCCTTTCTCCTACCCTTCCCACTTCCCCTATACCTGTAGCCCTTTTCTTCCTATTTCACATTGTCAATTATACCATTAGGATATTATGTACAATTATAGTTTTTTACATCAGAGAAACTATTCAGTATTTACACATGTGTGACTTATTTATTTCACTTCAGAGTATGTCCTCAATATGCATCCATTTAAAACTTGATTTGACATTTACTTATGACAGAAGATATGATAAATACATGAAGGAATTCTCAACATTGTTGGCCACTACAGAAATACATGAAACAACACTAATATATCATCTTATCCCTAAAAAAATTGCCATCACCAATAAGTCAAATAATAACAAATGCTGGAGGGGCTGCAGGGAAATAGGAACTGTTCTACACTGTTGGTGAGAATGTAAAAGTAACACAGCCTCTTTGGAAAATCAATAAGGATATTCAAAAAACTGTAATTAGAAATTCCAGCAGACCCAGATATGCCTCTTCTAGGTATTTTCTTAAAAGTATTAGCAACATCATATTATAGTGATACATGAGTACCCATGTTTATAGCAGCACAATTCATAATTGCTAAATATGGAAGCAGCCTGTATGTCCATCAATAGATGAAAGTTTTTTTTTAAAAAATGGTATTTGCACACAATGGAGTACCATACTGTTATAAATAAAGACAAATGAGTCAGTCATTTGTAGGAAAATGAATGTACCTTAAGATAATATAATGTTAAATGATGTAAATCAGACATACAAGCTTAAATATTGCATGGTTTCTCTTACATGAGAAAATCAAAATATAAATAAAGAGCAAATTAAAAAATAGCAGGAAGTAAAAAGCTAGATCTTCCTAAAAGGGAGAGGGATCAAGAAATGGAGGTAGAAGAGCCAGGTGTGGTGGTGCATGTCCATAATCCCAGCACTTGGGAGGCTGAGGCAGGAGGATTGCTGCGAGTTCAAAACCAGCCTGGACTACATAGTCAGTTCCAGGTCAGTCTAAACTACACAGTGAGACACTGTCTCAACAAAACAAAACAAACAAACAAAAAAATACCAAGAAATGGAGGGAGGTAGGAGAGAGGAGAGGGAAATTAATTAAGAAAAGGAATTAAGATGTGTTATGAACATGTACCAACTCCACACAAAGAATAAACATTATGTTCTTTAAAAATGTACTAATAAAAAAGTAGCCTTTTTTTTAGCTTATTCATTTCCATTATTTTTGCATTGCAGAGCACCCAGGTTCATATTATCCAGCAATTGGGTGTTGTGTGTTACCACTCTTCTAGTACTAGGGGGCAATCCAAACCCAGAACTTTTCCTCAAAATATACTACTAGTGTATTGTTCAGAAAAACAGGAGTGTACCTAGAAAGAGTAGTGAATTCCTAAATGGAGTAGAATTCTGCCTCTTTTAGGAATATGTACTTTATCATTCATACTAGATTTATCTTGTGTCAGTCCACTAAGGAACAGTGTGTTCTCTTTTTACACACTTACTGTTTCAACAAACTGTGTATTCACACAATTTTTAAAAAATGCTCACATGTGTAAAATTATTGATTCTATTTTTTTCAGTATAGGGACATAGATGTTGAGATTCAAGAATTTCAGTTATTATATGAAAAAATCATTTATACATGTTAGTGGGGAGAGTACGCTTATGCTTCAGTGGTGAAATGATGTATGGTCTGTATACCTAAAATGTACCAATAAACTCAATAAAAGAAAGAAAAAGTTCAGGTAAGTGATGAATATATCTTAGATTTCAAGATCATTTTGGATAACAAAAATTGTTCATTTATCTTCAGTACAAAAAAATCTAGATTAGGCAGTTTTTGTAGTAAGGCAATTGAGATGGGAATAGGGGTAAGAATGTTTTCCTCATTTATTGTTTGAATAAGTGATTGGTGACAGTATTTCCTGATAATGAAAGCATTAAAAGAGTAGCAGTTTGAGAGTGGAACAGGAGGAAATATCTCAGTCTATGATTTCAACAGGTTAACTATAAGGTAACTTTGGGACTTGTAAATGTAAACTAGTTCATTACATAGATGAGTTGTAGCACTATTAAGAGAAATAGGAATAAAACTAAGCTTACTCTAAACCCTGTTCAATGACATTTTATTAACAAACACCTATAGTGAACCCTAAGGACACAGTGTGTAATTTTAATTATTATAACTAGTTGTGTACATGATTTGATCATTATCTCACAATGCCCCATAGAACAACTTTGACTTCATCCTACTGGGAATCCCTTTGAAACATTAAGGGGATCTCAAAATTTTTTAAAAGAATGAATAGAAGAAAATAATGCTATCTTCCTCCAGTTTGGAGTTTCAACTGAAAATTGGTACAGAAAGTATATTGCTTTACATACTTTTTAAACTACTTTCAGAAAATGAGACCATTTGCAGTTTTCCAATCTTTTATGGGCATTGGTTGAGAATGCAAATATTTTCTTAATTTTCTTTACTGTAGCTTTGAAATGTGTCTCAGGTAACAAATATCTTAGGTAAGAAATTGATATAGTAGATTTTTTTCTTTAAATCAGCAAACAAAATCTGATCAGACAAAAGTTAAGTGCCCATTTGAGCTTTTATAATGCAGTTAGACTTTTATTATATATAGCTAAGAAAATTGTAGAGAAATTATAAAATAAATCTTGAGTTATAGAAAAATGAAAATAAAAAATTGAAGTAATAATTGTCAGAAAAATATTCAGATTTTATTTTACAATATAAAAAGTTACCTTAACAAAGACAAGCTAAATGATCAAATCTCACTTGTAATTTTTCAGAATGGAAAATTCTGTCTTAAAGTTTGATTAAAGTTTATATTAATGCAATATAAATATTTTAATTTCATGAAATCATAAGAATATAGGCTAAAGTCACTAAAGGTAATTTCCGTGGTTTCTTTGGGTCTCCATATTTATACCACAACTGTTCAGAAAATATTTACAGAGCTTATTGTTTCTTGCATTCTATACATTGAAAACACTAAGCCTAGGAGTAATCAGACTTTTGTTATTAGAGTTGATAAAGAAAATGGAACCAGTTGATTGAGGGCAAAAATCTCTTATGACTCTTAATTTTTAGTAATATTTTTAGCCTGTGTATGGTAAGGCTCTCTATGGTATAAATTTTCAAGTGAAAATTCTGAAGCTCATTCATTCTTCATTTGTGTCCAGTGAAGATAAAGGAATTTATCACAACTGCTTTTTAGGCAGAACTTTAATTTTTAAAAAATCCTTTATATTTCTAAGCTAGATAAACCCTATTGTTCTAATGTTTTTCAGCTAAAAATATTTATTGCCTAAGTGTTTAGAAGTATGAATATACAATTATGAAAAAAATTTTACACATCAGAATACCATAACATACTGTATTGTTCCATGCATTTGTTTCTTTTCAAAATATTCAAAAGAAGCCGGGTGTGGTGGAGCATGCCTATAATCCCAGCACTCGGGAGGCTGAGGCAGGAGGATCGCTGTGAGTTTGAGACCAGCCTGGGCTACATAGTGAGTTCCAGGGCAGTCTCAACTACATAATGAGACCCTGTCTCAAACCCCCCCAAAAAATTTTTTCAAAACTTCTTCAAATATATCTTTGTCATGAAAAACATCTCCAATTTGATGCAAGTATTAAATGATATAGTCATAATAATAACAGCATACACAATATATGGGAATAAATTTAAGATTATATTACTAAAATATAAAGAGCCTATTTTTTAAAAGCCTATTATCTGTTTGAATGACTATTTTATACAAGTTCAGATATATTTTAGACAAATGTATGCAGTTCTAAAAGACTTTGTTATGTTTTGCATTATATTTGCATGTCCCTTAGGTGAATTTTTCATTTTATACTTGTTATGGAGAATTTTGAATGTGCTAAAAGTAGACAAAGGTAAAAAATTTAAACTATAATGAAATGAGAAGCACCTCTGAGGAAGATGTTAGACACACAAAACTATCACCCAGTTTATAATTCATTTGTGACTGTTCCTCATTCTTTCATTTTAGTGATTATTAGTTTGAATATGGTGGAAGACAATAAGACTTTGGTGACCAGCTTTGTCCTCGTGGGGCTGACAGATCATCCAGAGTTACAGGTACCCCTGTTCTTAGTGTTCCTTATCATCTACCTCACCACCATGGTTGGTAACCTCGGACTCATTGCTCTCATCTGGATGGACTCCCACCTCCACACCCCCATGTACTTATTCCTCAGCAGTTTAGCCTTTGCAGATGCATGCACTTCATCCTCCGTGACTCCCAGGATGCTTATCAACTTTTTATCTAAGGATCGTAAAATGTCCTTGGTTGAGTGTTTTACTCAGTTTTATGCTTTTGGTTCCAGTGCAACCACAGAATGCTTCCTTTTAGTAGTGATGGCATATGATCGCTTTGTGGCCATATGTAATCCCTTGCTTTATCGGGTTGTGATGTCCAATAGCCTCTGTTCTCGCTTTATAGGTGTTTCATATTTTGTTGGTTTTATGCATTCAGCAATTCATGTGAGCTTGTTGGTTAGACTAACTTTCTGCAAGTCCAATATTGTAAATTACTTCTACTGTGAGATTTTACAGTTGTACAAAATATCTTGCACTGATCCAACAGTTAATGTATTTCTAGTTTTAATCTTTTCAGCCTTTATACAAGTCTTTACTTTTATAACCATTGTCATCTCATATTTTTATGTCCTGCTTGCCATCCTGAAGAAGCGGTCTGAGAAAGGCAAAAGCAAAGCTTTTTCCACCTGCAGTGCCCACCTGCTCTCTGTGTCTTTGTTTTATGGAACTCTCTTCCTCATGTATGTGCGCCCAGGGACTGGAACAACTGACAATCTGGACAAAATGTATTCTATATTTTATACAATAATAATTCCACTACTAAATCCTTTCATATACAGTTTGAGGAACAAAGAGGTAATAGGTGCTTTGAGAAGAATAAGAAAAAAGTAAATATTTTCCAGAGATGTTTCAAACTCCTTCTTGTTTACATATTGAAGAAAAACCCTAGTATGAGTTACACTGCTCTGTTTTTGCACCAGAGGGTCTATGAATACCATTTGAGGGAAGTCAGATTGTATTCTGTTTCCTTGGATGAGAATCCAGTGACAAGTTTATGAATAACCCATGACTAGCCTGATTAGCTACAGAAAATCAGCTGTTTTCTAGAGACTTCCAAATTTTCAATTAGTATTGGCATTTTATTGAGAAATGGGAAGACTGAAAAATAACTGAAAGGGTGACAGTCATATATAGGTACTTAAATGTGTCCAGTATAACTCTTCTAGACATGCACGTTATTAGGGTTTTTAGTTATTTGCCATATATATTAAGCATGATAGAATGATAAAAATGTGATTCTGTTTCTTGGGAGAATATATTAAGAAGAAAAATGGAACCTGAAATAAATTAAAGAATGGAGCATAAAAATTAATCATAGCTCACATGTAAAACTAAACATACTATTTTTATCAACTATATCATTTACCATGATATTCAAAATCTATACATTTTAGAATATTTTAATATAATAGAAGCTATTCCAGAGATCTGCCATGTAATTGCATTACCATTCCTATGGATTTTGGTAGGAACTGACTGGGAAGAAGTCAAGGAGTACATGTGAGATATGAGACTGGTCTACTACACAAATTTAGGATTGAAAATTGCAATAATATTTTCCTTACTTCATGTGTGTGTGTGTATGTGTGTGCGTGTGCACGTGCATGAGTGCACTTATATATGTTTATTTTCCGTGTTTTGAAGGGATCACATTCCTGAATTGGAAATAATTATTGCTAAATTTCATTGGAGCAATTTTCACATTATATAGACAAAGATGACTCAATTTGTCTCAGTAAAACTCATATTCCTCTAATCATTATCTAATCATTCCTTAAGTATTTTTTAGTATAATTTCAAAGAATCATACAATAATAATTAAGAATAAATTCATAAAATGAGAATTAAGGATGAGTTGTTTAAAAATGAAAGTATTCCTTTTGTTTGATTATGTATAAAGCACTAGCTTTTGTCAAGTTAATAGTTTCTCAAAGTATATGCAAGTTTTATGTAAATATTTAGGCATTTGATAGATACTTTATATTGCAAATCTATCAAAATGCACTTTGGGAAAAATCAATTTGTTTATATAGTATTAAGATTAATTCCAACAAATCCCTAATAATGACATATGAACCAAAGTTTAAAAAATTTATCCCATATGAATAAAATTGTGGTCTTTTAAATTCTATCTATACTTGAGGAAATATCCAGCTATGGCATAAATTATGATTATAGATTACTCATTTTGCAAACATTAAAGTAAATCTGAATTTCCTCAACATCCTCATAGTCCTTTAAGTTTTTATGCATAATTTAATATTGGTCTCTTTAAAGTAATCCCTAAATACTTTTTATTATTTGGATAAATTTAAATAAACTTGCTTTTTTATGTAGGCTGTGTTGCATGATTTTTCCAGAATACATAAATGAAACAATTTATTATATTAACTCTTTTTCTTCCTTTATATTTGTATATGTAATACGTAATTTTATAGAGTTATTTTTTTAAAATTTAAATTGAATTTATTGGTACATTCTAGGTAGACAGTACAGTTACATTCATTACTGGGATCTTGTACCTATACATGCCAGGTCTTGGTTCTCATTTTTCCCCCTTGTCCCCACCCTCCCTTTGCACCTTCAAGCACTTTAATTCCATCTTTACAATCTCATATTTTTTTCCTTTTCCCTTATTCCCCTTTCCCTATCCTCACTGTCCGTACACCTTTGGTTCTTTTCTTCCTATTACACATTGCTAATTGTCCCATTAGGATCTTGAGTACTATTTTAGTTTTTCACACCAGAGAAACTATTTGGTATTTGCATATGTGTGACTTATTTATTTCACTTAGGAGTATATCCTTAAAATGTACCCATTTACCTATGAATGAATCTACTTTCTCATTCTTTATGGCTGAGTAGTATTCCATTTTATAGAAAAACCACATCTTCTTTATCCAGTTTCCAACTGATGGGCAGATGGGCTGTTTCCAAGATTTAGCTATTACAAACTGTGCTGCTATAAACATGGGTGTGCATATGTCACTGTGGTATGATTCTTTTAATTCTTTTGGAAAGATACCCACCACAGGGATGGCTGGGTCAAATGGAACCTCTCTAGTCCCAGCTCTTCGAGGTATCTCCATATTGAGTTCCATAGTGGTTGTACCAGTACGCACTCCCACCAACAATGGAGAAGGATTCCTTTCTCCCCACAACTGTGCCAACATTTGTTGTTGTGTGATTTCTTGATAGCAGCCTTTCTTTGTGGGGTGAAGTGAAATGTCAGTGTTATTTTCATCTGCATCTCTCAAATGACCAGTGATGTGGAGCATTTTTTCATATATTTACTTACTGCTTTTATTTCTTTGTCTGAGAAATGTCTGTTCGTTTCAGATGCCCATTTTAGAATTGGGTCTTTATATTTGGGTGGGTGATTGTTTTTGAGTTCTTTATATATTTTAGATAATAGTCCTTTGTCTGAGGAGCATCTGGTAAAAAGTTTTTCCCATGTTGTAGGTTGTCTCTTAGTTCTGTTAGTGGTTTCTTTTTCAGTACAGAAGCTTTATAATAAGATGAGATCCCAGTTGTTGATTCTTTGTGGTAGTTCCTGTGCTACTGAGGATTTGTTCATAAAGTCTTTTCCTGTACCAATGTCTTCCAGAGTTCTGCCTAACTTATCTTCCAGCAAGTTTAGTGTTTCAATTTTTATATTTAGATCTTTAATCCACTTGGATTTTAATTTAGTGCAGGGTGACAGATAAGGGTTTAGTTTTAATCTTTTGCAGGTTGAAATCTAGTTTATCCAACACCATTTATTAAAGAGGCTATCTTTCCTCCAGTGGGGACTGTCAGCTCCTTTGTCAAAGATGAGGTAGCTGAGTGCATCTGGATTTGTTTTTGTATCTTTCAATCTGTTCCACTGATCCTCAGGTTCTGTTTCTTTGCCAGTCCCATGCTGTTTTTAATCACAGTGGCTTTGTAGTATGCTTTCAAATTGGGAATTGTTATACCCTCTGCATGTGTCTGTTGCCTAGGATGGCTTTTGCTCTTCTAGGTCTCTTATGGTTCCAAATGAATTTTTGGATTCTTTTTTCTAGTTCTGTGAAGTATTGTGTTGGGATTTCAATTAGTATTGCATTGAATCTGTGTAGCAGTTTTGGTAGTATAGCCATTTTCACTATGTTGATTCTTCCTACCCAGGAGCAGGGGACATCTTTCCATTTTCTTATATCCTCCTTGATCTCTTTTTTCAGAGTGCTGTAGTTTTCAATGTAGAGGTGTTTTGCTTCTTTTGTTAGATTCATTCCCAGATACTTCATTTTTTGGGTGCTGTTGTGAAATGAATTATTTCCCTAATTTCTTTCTCAGTGAGTCTGTTGTTTGTGTACAAGAAGGCTACTGATTTTTGGGAGTTGAACTTGTATCCAGCTACTCTGCTAAAAGTGTCAATTAATTCAAGAAGTCTTTTGGTGGAGTTTTTGGGTCTTCAATGTAGAATATCATATTGTCAGCAAATAATGAGAATTTAACTTCTTCCTTCCCTGTCTTTATTTCTTTAATTTCCTTCTCTTGTCTAATTGCTATGGCTAATGTTTCCAGAACTATACAGAAGAGGAGTGGTGATAGTGGGCATCCTTGTCTTGTTCCTGATTTTACCATGAAGGTTTTCAGTTTTTGGCCATTTAATATGATGTTCGCTGTTGGTTTCTCATAGATAGCCTTTATTAAGTTGAGACATAGACAATCTATTCCAAATTTTTGCAAAGTTTTTATCATGAATGGGTGTTGAATTTTGTCAAATGCTTTTTCTGCATCTATTGAGAGGATCATGTGGTTCTTGTCCTTGACTTTGTTAATATAGTGTATTATATTTATTGATTTACATATGTTGAACCATCCTTGCATCCCTGGAATAAATCCGACTTGATGTAGTATCTTATTGAGGATTTTTGCATCTATATTCATTAAGAAGATTGTCCTGTAGTTCTCTTTTTTTGTTATATCTTTCCCAGGTTTGGGAATCAAAGTGATATTTACTTCCAGGAATGAATTTGTAAGTATTGCTTCTCTTTCAATTTCACTTGAAGTCTGAAGAGTAATGGCAGTAGATCTTCTCTAAATGTCTTATAAAATTCAGCAGTGAATCCATCAGGACCTGGGCTTTTCTTTGTTGGTAAGTTTTTAATTATATTTTCTATTTCACTGATTGTGATTGGGGTGTTTAAAATGTTTTTATCTTCTTCGTTCAACTTTGGTAATTCATAAGTATCTAGAAATCTGTCCATTTCTTCTGTGTTTTCTGTTTTATTAGAGTATAGGTTCTAATAGCATGTATTAATGATCCTCTGGATTTCTGTGGGATCTGTTGTGACTTTGCCCTTTTAATTCCTGATTGCATGAATCTGAGACTTTTCTTTCCTTTTTTTGATAAGGTTTGCTAAGGTTTTATCAATTTTATTTATTCTTTCAAAAAATCAACTCTTGGGTTCATTTATATTTTGTATAATTTTCTTAGTTTCCATTGCATTGATTTCTGCTCTAATCTTTATAATTTCCTCTCTTGTTTGAGCTTTGGGTTTTTCTTGCTCTTGTTTTTCTAGGAGTCTAAGAGTCATCATTAGCTTGTTTATTTGAGCTTGCTCTGTTTTCCTAATGAGAGCATTCAGTGCTATGTATTTTCCAAGTAGAACTGCTTTCACTGTGTCCAATAGATCCCCGCATGTTGTATTGGCATTTTTGTTTATTTGTAAAAACTGTCTGATTTCTTCTTTAATTTCCTCTGTGATCCATTGATTGCTTAGGAGAGTGTTGCTCAATTTCCATGTGTTTGTGAAGTTCCTACAGTTTCTTGTGCTATTGATCTCCAGCTTTACTGCACTGAGATCTGATAATATACAGGGAATAACTTCAATTCTTTTGCATTTATTCAAACTTGTTTTGTGAGCTAGTATGTGATCTATCTTGGAGAATGACCCATGTGCAGCTGAAAAGAATGTATATTCTGATTTTGTGGGGTGGAACACTCTATAGATGTCTAATAAGTCCATACATTCAACAGCTTGGTTCAGTTCTAGTATTTTATTGTTGATTTTTTCCCAGATGATCTGTCTGTTTGTGATTGCAGGGTATTCAGTTTCCCCCACTACAATTATATTAGTGGTTTTTTGGTTTTTCATGTTTTATATTTGGTTTTTCATTGTTTTATATAGTTGGGGGCATTTATATTTGGTGCATATATGTTTATGATTGTCCTTTCTTCCTCTTGGATTGTTCCATTTACAAAGATGTAGTGTCCTTCTTTGTGTATCTTAATCAGTTTTGCTTTGAAGTTTGCTTTGTCTGCGAATAATATTGCTACCCTTGCTTTCTTCTGGGCTCCTGACACGTGGAGAATTGTTTTCCATCCTTTCCCTTTAGTCTATGGGCTTCTTTTTGCATGAGGTGTGTTTCTTGTATGCAACATATTGTTGGATTTTGCTTCTTAATCCATTCTGCTGATCTGTTTCTCTTGATTGGTGAATTGAGGCCATTGACATTTATAGTTATAACTGATATGTTCTGATTTATTATTGTCATGTTATTGTCCTTTTGTTGACTCTTTTTTTATTTTTTTGTCCTCTCCTTTTAGTTTCTTGCCTTGGCTATTTGATTTGCTCTGTTGGGCCTTCTGGTGTTTGTGTTGTGATCTTCATTGTCTTTTTCTAAGATATTGTTTAACATTCTTTGTAGTGCTGGTTTAGTATTCATGAAGTTTCTCAAGTGTTCTTTGTCATGGAAGTATCTTATTTCTCCTTCCATTTTGAAAGAGAGTTTTGCAGGATACATCAGTCTTGGTAGGAGGTTGTTTTCTTTTAGGACTTGAAATACCTCACTCCAGGCTCTCCTTGACCTGAGGGTTTGTGTTGAAAAGTCTTCTGTGATTCCTATGGGCTTTCCTTTGTTTTTTTTCTCTTACTGCTTGTAGTATTTTGTTCTTCTGTTGGGTTTTAGGGATCTTGATTATTATATGTCTAGGTATAGATTTTTTTGATCATGGCTAGTTGGTGTCCTATATGCCTTGCTATCTGTATTTCTAATTCTTCCCCTCTGTTTGGGAAGTTTTCTGTCATTAATTCTGTGAACAACTTTTTAAAGTCATTTGTGTTTTCTCCTGGTATTTCTTTGCATCATCTAGGAGTTGTTGGATCATTTTCTCATGCTCCCTGACTGTTTTTAAGAGAGCTTTTCATGGTCACTGTCTGCTATCCTATCTTCTATATCTGAGATCTTATCCTTGCAAACTTTTATTCTGTTATTTATGCTTTCAATAGAGTTTTTAATCTCCTGGATATCTGTTTGAATCTGTTTAATGGATTCCATTTCTTTCCTATGTTGGGTGTTCATTGTTTCCATTTCTTTCTTATGCTGTGCCTTCATTGCTTCTATTATGTTCCCAAGCTCATCTATTTTTTTGTCAGTTTCTGTTGTGGAGTCTCAAATCATGTCTTTTATTTTGCTCATCATCTCTATGGTTATCTGGGAAATATTTTCTGTTTTGAATGTTTCTAGAGCTTGATTGATCAGTTTTTTGACTTCCTGTGCTGTGAGTTCTGAGTGTCCTGGAGGTTCACTATCTGATTTTTCATCCTCCTTTGCCCTACTCTTTGCCATTGGTGGACTGGAAGTCTGTTTTTGTGGCTTGCTTAAGTCTTTTCTCATCTTTATTTTTGCTTTTGGGTTGCCCTTGATTGAATCTCTGGGTCATTAAATTTTCCTGATATCGTTGCATCCCAGTCTTTTATTTTCTAATGACTTATAGACATTCTCATTTTCATAATTGAGAAAACAACTCATCAAATCAATCCCTAGCCTTTATCCCTATCGATAAAATCAGGAACATAATAGGATCAATCACCACCCTTTATAGCCTGCCATGCCTCTGCAGAGTGTGTCCAAGGACTGGCTCAATCAGGGGATCTAATAGCCGGGGTGGGGGAGGTGCTCAGCGCCGCCCTCCTGGTGCTGTGTCAGAGCCAATCAGTGGCACACACTGGAAATGGCGCGGCTCTAGAGGACGCCCGTTGTTTGGGCTGGGCTGTGCAGCAGAGGTGGCTCTGAGTCCAAGCCAGGATGGTGAAGCAAAACTCACCTTCCTGGAGCTGTTTCGGAGCCAATTACTGGTGTCTGCTGGAAACGGCATGGCTCCAGAGGAGGCCGTAGTTCAGGCCGGGCCAGGCAGCAGAGGTAGCTCTGAGTCCCAGCCCTATAGGGTTATTTTTAACAAAATCCCAGGTGTTGTATTACCATGGATAGACAATGTTAATAGCTGAGCTGTAGTGTTTTCCTGCAGATTGAGAGACCTTCTGATAAAATGACATATAGACAATCTTACAGTCAACAAAAGGTAGCCTTTTAATTGCCATATTGGTCTGAACTGATTAATGATTTGCAAGATTATAGATATATTTTCTGGTTATCAAGGATTTATACTACATAACTGATATTTTATTAATATAGAGATAAAAATGGAGCCAAGTTAAACATTTCCTTGTACAAGGTGATAAGCAAGTTACTTAAACAAACTAAACTATTATAGACCTGAGTCTTCCCTGTGTGATTTGCTTTATATGATTTGATTGTGTGATTGATCAGGTTGCATACAGTCATTAAAATTTGGGAAGGTGCATGTTAGTAACTAAGGGATCTATAAAGTTTCTGCTTTATCTGGTACTGCGAATTGAAGTTTAAAAAACCTGGGTAATACACTTAGCTAAATAAATACTAGGTGAATCTATCACTTCTGAGTTTGTCTGTCATAGTATACTTGACATCCATGGCCATGGTTTTATGATAAAATAGTCAATGTGCAAGAGAAGGGAGGATCTTTTGAGCTAGATGCTGATATGGCTGCAGCGTGGCTTATTTGAGGTTGAGGCTGTTTTCTGGGATTCATTATTGGGATAAATTGAATGAATGGAATTTATACAATACAGCTTCAAACTTGTAGTATGAAGCAAAATATAAGGCTAAACAAAAACAAACAGGAGTAATGACTAAAAACTGTATTTGAGTCTTATATTAGCTTGAGTAGAATGAAAAATCTATCAGGAGAATACAAAGAAATAGAATTGACTTCACAGGAAAAAAAGGTAAGATTGTAAAATAGAAGATCAGTCATGTGATTTTTGGGGGGAACCTGAAAAATATTATATTTACCAATGAATCAGAAGCTTAAATACCCTCCAAGAGATGGGAGGTCAGTGCCAGATGATCAGAGATGAGAGAGGTCTATTAAATAATTGGGCCATCTTGTCAATAGAAAAATATCAGAAACAATGAGTTTTTGCTCACCAGAATATTGATACTGTATAATCAAGAGAGTAATATTTTAATAGTAAGGAGTCTGTTTACCATTATGGAGGATATTATATGGCTTGAGTAATATAAATTTCAGAATACATTATCATGCCAAATAATGACTCACAAGGGTTAAAGTAGAAATCTAACAAGCTTATATCAAATTCTTTCACCTAATGGTTTACAAATGAGCCCCATGGAGATGGTAGAAATATTTTAATGCAGGTACCTTACACTGAATTACTGAATAGAAAATGCCTCTAACACATACTATGGCAAGTTCAATTGCTAGAACAGTGCATCATGCTTGGTAACCTTACAAAAATCTTTCTCTTAGGAGGATAGAGTCATGAGAACCTTGTTAGCAATCTGTCACTCCTGGATCTCAGTGATAAAGTAAAGGTCTGTGCTATCCAAAGAAAATAAATGATGAAAAATTGTCTACTCACATGGAATTACTTTGATGGCAAAAGAAAAAGATGAAAAAGAAATATGTTAGCAAGCATATTATATAAAATATGGTGGTGAACTATGACTCTCCAGGTGGCAGAGCAGTCTTGACAGATTAGATCTCTGTAGCTCCTTCACTGTAAAGACTCACAAATTTGGTCTTTTCATTCCTGTTTGGGATAAGTCAAAGGCTATGGAGAAAACAAAGTGAACAAGCAAAATGCGAGGGAGACTTCTGCTAATTAAAGTTCATGATCTATTTGCAATATTTTAGTAGGGGAATCTAACTATGTGTGATGCGTCAAACTTGAATTGCTTTTTTTCCAATTTTAGAATAATGTTAATTTTCTGTCCTTCATGAACAACTCTATTATGTGTTTGCCACAGCTGATTCCTCCAGTGTAGATATATACCTTAGTTAGCATCTGTATTCGATCCTAGTAAAAGAATTATTATGATTTTTTTTTTGAGGCAGGGTCTCACTATGTAGTTGAGATTGACCTGGAATTCACCATGTAGCCTAGGCTGGTCTCAAACTCACAGCAGTCATCCTGCCTCGGCCTCCTGAGTGCTGGGATTACAGATGTGTACCACCAGCTCAGAATTATTATTATTTGCATTGGTAATGTTGTAATAATTTATCTATCAGAGAAAGAAAAGCCTAAGAATTAAGAAATGTGATGTTGTAGTCAAGGTTTTTAAGGTAATTAGGTTTAATACAGGACACATGATTTATAGGATTATTTTATACTAGTCATCCAAAAGTCAAATGAAGAGAAGTGCAAGAGACCCATACTAGAGACCCAAAGAATCCTGCCAATGGCCCGGATCCTACAGCAATGTCCTATATACAGTCCAGCAGAAGGCCAAGAGTCCAAGGCAATGTCCTCCACAAGTCCAGCCAGAGGCCTAGGGCCCATGGATGTCTCAGCTTTCATGCTTGTCAGTATCAGGATGTACACCTAGAAAGGCCCAAAGGCCAGTGGTAGAAACCAGAAAATTTGCACCAATAGGATGAAGGATTTTTCCTATTAGGCTGAGAGATCTACGCTGGAGCCAGGAAGCTAAACTCAGGGTGAAGATCAAAGCTCCCCTGATGAAAATAGCAGTCATTCCCAGTGACAATGAGGACCTGAGATCCTCCTTCAACAAGAATAGCCATGTTCTCATCAGGAAAACCAACCTCAGCAAGCTTCTCCTAGAAAATCAACAGCCCACAATCTTCCCCTCCAGTTTTCTTTTTAGGCTGCTGGCAAAAATCCTGAGGTGGATCTTCCACACCCAGACCGTGCTGATTCAATTCAGCTCAGCATTACAAGTTAAGCATTAGTTAATTCACCAATCCACCACATGTGGTGACACATATCATTAATTCAACATGGTTTATTAGTTCAACAAAAACACATGGCCTTGTACAAAACATCAGGTTTTTGGAATAACTTGGACTGGGACCACAATAGGGCTCGCACACAAAGTTTGGAGTATATGACTATCATAGTCTATTCCATGGCTAAGAAATGGACTATTTGCATGCTAGTGGATGTGTTTGATGCATGTAAACAATTTATTAAGCCCTCTATTTGAGACAGATGAGAAGCAGTTTGAATCTTTCTTATTTCTGAGATATCAAGAATGGGATGTTCAACTGACAGCTGTCACACTCTTCTACCTTACTTTTCTTTGCTCCTTGACCCACCTTGTGTCTTCCTGACATCTTTAAAGTTACTTTGTGCCAGTGGCTCAGCTAACAAATATGGTGCCCTCCCTTACTCCTGTTTCATCAGATGATGCTGTCACCTATCTGAAGAAGGAGCTGAGAAATCCTTTCTAACAGGGAAGAGATTAGGGAGGGTCTGGGTCCATTGTTTAGATTCTCAAAATCCCTAAATTCCAATAAGCCATGATTAACCAGCCAACTCTCCCAGAGTTCCCTCCAAAGCAGCAGCAGTCCTTATTTTATTCCTACCATTTGCATGGAGAGTTGGTATCTGTCACTCAAGCAGCCACTTCTAATGTTTTGCTGAACTTCCTGTCACCAGGATAGCTGGACTGTCCTGGATATGCTGCTACAGGAGAAGTCTCTCTTGACTTCAGCAAACTTGAATTTGGAACAAGAAAAATTAAATTTGTGACAAGTGCTAGTCTCAAATTTAGTCCAATCATCAGACTCAAATCTGTACCAATTATAGGTTCAAGTTCAGGCCGGTTAGTAGGATTGAAATTTGGGCCAATTGCAGGCTTTCTACTATTACATATGCAGCACTCTTCTAACACATCTTGAGTTGGTCTGAGAACTCTTCTCTTGTGTGCTCACTGTCTTCTGATGCAACACAAACTCTGTTTAAATAAATCCTCACTCTAGTGGTAACACAAATCTACTTATGATTTATTTCTTGGATAAGGTGAACTTGAAAGGTTCTGTAAGTCTATTTAGGATTGTTATTCTGGATAGCGGGGGCAAAGCAGTCATTTTCAGAGAAGAGCCATCAATATAATCCTGAAGGGTTCCAGAGAATGGGGGCAGAAATTGGTGGCAATAGGAAGAATTCATCAGCAATAGCAATTGGTGGTATCAACTAACATTGACTAGAAACTTGGTGGTGTTGAATAACAGCGACAAATATTAACCAGTGTTTATTGACAGCATGTTTGGCAGTGGTAGAGTACAGAGGGCAGGAATTAGCAATGTAGGACCCAACACCATAACTCTAAGAGCTGGGTAGGGACCCAGACTGCTGAAGGCCATTAGCACTCAAAGCTTGGAGCCGCTAGTAGAGCTGCAGTTTGCTGATTTATGATTTCTATCTGAATAGAGCAAGAAAAAGAAAACCTTAACAGTTTGGTAATATGTTGAATAAAATATGAATTTTAAAGGACTCAGGACAAAACCCAATTTTCCAAGTAAATTATGAGCTATAGTCCTTCTTGAACTAGTTCATCCTAAAGCATAAGTGATTTCAAATATATCTACCATTCAGTTGCATGAAGATTGGATTCTCTGGAAAATGTTAACAATACAATGCAATGACATCCATTTACATTCTATACTTTTAAATCATTTAATGTGCATGAAGGAAGAGCCCTTTTGAGGCACAAGTTTAGACCTGTATTTAGACTTCAGTGAGAATATCTTTCTCCATAGGAAGGTAACAACTATTTAAAAAACTTGAGATAATTCTATTGCATTACATAGAATCCCAGCTAAATGTTTCAAAAATAAGAAAATTCAACAAAGCCTATTGAGTAAATGAAAAGAATGTGTCTGGGAATAGCCATTGGTGGTGGCTGTAGGTAAATGTTCCATATTCATGACAATTTACTGATCTCTACTGGGACTGAATATAAGACAATACAGAAGATATGCATTCTTATTGATGAATAAGCTAAACCATGTGAGTTTTCCCTAATAAAGTAAGCCAAATTGCCTCACTTGTCAACAGAAGGCAATTGAAAGACAAGATTCATTTTAAAAAATTGTGGTAATTTATGCTGCATATCAAGACTGAAAACAATGTCAAAGATTGGAAGAGTGAATACATGTAACAGACAATAAAGGCAGTATATGAAATCATTACTAGTCTTATCTGGTGGCTTGAAACAGTTCTAACTACAGAAATTATATGTTGGCATTCGGGTTTAATCTGGCCTATGATTGAAAGCATAGTCTTTGGACTAGTGGATATCACTGAAGTAAGGCACACATCTTTTTATAGCTATTGAACTATCTTGTAAAATGCACTCCTTCTATTCCTCATCACCCAGAAAGCAAGGATTGTATTGAGAAGTGGAATAGGAAATTTAAATAATTCATAAGAAAAATAAGTTTGGCTGAACTGAATTGAAGTAAAAAGAATGGAATAAAAGAGTAGTGGATATTTATGATACATTTTAAAACAGAAATTTCTGCAATATTTAAGGTATAAAAATGGATGTAGAAAAATTATAATGAACACCAGAATATGAACCCATCTTTTCTCACTTGTTATTATTTATGACTTGAAATTTTTGTAGATATTACTTTGAAGCAACTTCTTCAAAATCAGGCTTACACTAGAGAAGAAACCCAATAAAGTGCCTGCCATATTAACAGAAATGGTTTGATTAGGTACTATTTTGTTTAAAACAACTATAGCCATATTCTATTTCAGAGTTCTTAAAACAACTAATCCAGATCCTAATAGATTCACAGATGAATTCTAGCAGAACTTTAGAGAAGAGGCAATGCAAATACTTCTCTAAGTCTTTAGTGAAATTGAATGGGAAGGAGTACTGGAAAGTCATTCCTGGAAGGTAGCATGGTCCTGATTCCAAAACTGAAAAGAATCCTACTAAAAAATCCACCAATTTCTTTAATGAGCATAGATGCAGGAATCTATGATACTGCCATATAGAATGCAACAAATTATTAAACAGATCATACATTATGGCTAAGTAGGCTTCATCCCAGGGAGGCAATAATACTTCAACATACACAAATCAATTATTGTACTACATCACATAATCAGAAGCATGGACAAAAATGACATCATCATCTCAAAAGATGCAGAAAAAGACTTTGACATAATCCAATAACCATTTGTGATAAAAAAACTTTGAAAAAAAATAGGTATAGAATGAACTTATCTGAAAAAGAATTTGTGACAATTTAATATTAAATTGGGAAAAACTGAGGAATTTATCTCTAAAATCAGGAATGAGTCAAAGATATCCACTGTCACTTCTCCTGTTTAACACAGTATTCAAACATTAACCAAATAATTCAAGTAATAGAAAAAAGAGATATGTATAGGAAAGGAAGATGTCACATTGGCATTTATGAGAGATTACATGATTTTTCACAAAGATCTAAAAGATTGCACCAAAAACCTGCTAGGACTAGTAAGCAATTTCAGCAAGGTAGCAGGATGCAAAATCAATATACAAAATTCAAAAGTATTCCTGACACTGGTAATGAACTCACTAAGAATGAGATTAGGAAAACAATACCATTTGCAATAGCATCAACAAAAATGACATAGGAATTGATCTAAACAAGTATGTGAAAGACCTCTATAAGGAAAACTACAGTATGCTAAATACAGAGATTGAAGAGAACATATTTATAGCACCACTATTCATAATCGCTAAATCTTGAATGTGGCTTATACGTCTATCAACAGATGAATAGACAAAGAAAAAGGGTGGAGTCCCACAGGCATCAGGAAGAGTCCCAAGCCTCTCTGAGGCTTGTTGAGAATTGAAGCCCATTGGGAAAGCAGAGTCACCGCAATAAAGGCACAATGGACTGCATCCATTGAAATGAGAAGACACCTAAACAAGACTCAAAACCAGACTTCTAAATCAACAAAGGCAACCCCAATGGGCAACAAGATGGAACAATCTAAAACCTAACCACTTAGACTCCTTGAACTGGCACCAAAAATGGGATGTGGAAAAATTAAATTTAGAGATTAGACTGGTAAGAGGCAGAACTGTGTGGAGCTAACATACAGCTCTTGCCCCAGCCCCCCAATCTCCACAGTAGACCAGTAAGAAGTGGAGACACACAGGTGCCTATAACTCCCCTGCCACAACCCTCCCATGCACCTCTTGCCTCCTGGCTGTGCTGGTACCTAGATTCACACCAGAGAACCCCAGGGAGGCATAAAGACCATTGTCCTGTGCTCTAGCCCCAATTTTGATTCAATTCACACAGCTAAAGGTGATAGATTAATAACTACCAAAATTGTCATTTTCTAAACTGTGCTTGATGTTTTTGTGTTGTTGATTGTATCACTTGGGCTAAGGTGTTGTGATTTATCTAATCAATTTTACCTCCTGGTATAATGAAAAAGAGATTGCCTCAGAGTCATTAGGGACTCAAAACCTAAAGACAAGCTATAAACAGAAGATCCAAATATTAACCCAGGTATCAAATGAAGGACAGTACCAACAACAAAAATATAAATGAGAAGACATTAAAACAAGGCTCAAACATAAACACAGACTTTCAGCTTATAAAGGCAAGTTCTGGGGGAAATAAGGTGAAAAAGTCTGATAATCAAGAACTTGGACACTGAATTTATAGCTCAGAAAGTAACAAAACAGGTGAATGAGGCTTTAGAAAAATGCAAAACAGAAGCTGGGCATGGTGACACACACCTGTAATCCCAGCACTCAGAAGGCTAAGGCAGGAGGATTGCTGTGAGTTTGAGACCAGTCTAGGCTACATAGTGAGTTCCAGGTCAGTCTCAACTACATAGTGAGACCCTGTCTCAAAAAAATAAAAACAAAACAAAACAGAATTAATTTCCCAGATAACTGCAGAGATGGTGAGTAGAATGAAAGACATGATAAGAGACTCTAGAACAGAAAAAGATAAAAAAGATACATGAGCTCAGGACCATGATAGAAGCCATGAATGCCCAGCATAGAAAAGACATTGAAACCATGAATGCCCAACATAGGAAAGAAATGGAATTCATGAAACAGATTCAAATAGATATCCAGGAGATTAAAAACTCTATTTGAAAGTATATATAACAGACTGAGCCAATATGAAGACAGGATATCAGCTATAGAAGACAATATGGAGGTTAGTGAGCATGAAAAGAAGGATCTCTTAAAAATAGGAAGGGAACATGAGAAGTTACTCCAACAGCTCCTAGATGACACAAAGGAGAATAAGATTCATAGGAGTCCATGAAAAAGCAGGGAAAGCTACAAATGACATTAAAAAAAAAAAACTGTTAACAGAAGTAATAACAGAAAACTTCCCAAACAGAGGGGAAGAATTTGACATACAGATAAGTGAGGCATATAGGACTCCAACTAGTCATGATAAAAAATATATATACACCTAAACATATAATAATCAAGATTCCAGAAACCCAACAAAGTAACGAAATGCTACAAGCAGTTAGAGAAAAGAAAGAAATCACATGCAAAGGAAAGCCCATCAGAATCACAGCAGACTTTTCAACATAAAGCCTCAATTCAAGGAGAGCCTGGAATGAGGTATTTCAAGCCCTAAAAGAAAACAACATCCTACCAAGACTGATGTATCCTGCAAAACTATCTTTCAAAGTTGATGGGGGAAATAAGATACTTCCATGACAAAGAACACCTGAGAAACTTCATGAATACAAAACCAGCACTCCAAACAATGAAATCCTTCATGCTACAATCAGGAATCTTTCTAAAGACGAGGATGTCCACTATCAACACTCCTGTACAGTGTATCTCTGGAGACATTAGCTACAACAATTAGACAAGAGAAAGAAATAAAAATAGAAAATGAAGAATTTAAATTGTCATTATTTCCAGATAAGATAACATTCAATATAAAGGACTCCAAGAACTCCACCAAAAGTCTTAGACTTAACTAAATTCAGTAGAGTAGCCAGATGCAAAGTCAATACAGAAAAATCAATAGCATTCCTGTACAGGAACTACAGACTGAACTGAGAGGAATGAGAAAAACAACTCCTTTCACAATAGCATACAAAAAGAAGAAATACCTAGGAATCAACTCAATGAAAGAACTCTACTCTGAAAACTATAGCACTATGAAAAAAGAGATCAAAGAGGATACCACAAATTGAAAGACATCCCATGCTGCTGGGTAGGAAGAACCAACATAGTGAAAATGGCCATACTTCCAAAATTGCTGTATAGATAGATTCAAATTCCAAAAGCATACTTCACATATCTTGATAAAACAATCCAAAATTTAATTTGGAACCAGAAGAGACTTAGAATAGCAAAAGCATTTCTGGACAAAAAAAGACTAGGTAAGGGTTATCACAATCCACAACTTGAAACTATGTTATAAAACTACACTGATAAAACAGCATGGTACTGGCAAAGAAACAAAGCTGAGCTGAGGATCAATGGAACAGATTAGAACATGCAGAAACAACTCCAGACAAAGTCAGCCACCTATCTTTGACAAAGGAGCCAAAAATCCTCACTGGAAGAAAAATAGCTTCTTTAATAAATGGTGCTGGAAAAATTGGGTTTCAACTTGCCAAAGATTAAAAGTAGTCCTATATCTCTCTCTATGCACTAAACTAAAATCAAAATAGATCAAAGATATAGACTTAAAAACACAAGCATTAAATTGGTTGAAAGAGAAATTAGGTAGAACTCTTGAAGACATTGGTGTAGGAAAAGATTTCATGAACCAAACTTCTGTCACACATGAAAGGAATCAACAACTAGGATCTCATCTTATTAAAAAGCTTCTGCACAGCCAGATAAACCACCAACATAGTGAAGTGACAACCCACTATGTGGGAGAAAATTTTTACCAGTTGTTCTGCAGACAAATGTCTACTACCTATGATATACAAAGGATTTTTAATAAACCAAGCCTCTCAAATTTAAATACCCAATCTAAAAAAGTGCATCTGAAATGAACAGCCATTTCTTAGATAAAGACATAGAAGCAGCAAATAAAATATGAAAAAAATGTTCAACATCACTGGTCATTTGAGAGATGCAATTGTAAACAATGCTGAGATTCCCTCTAATTACAAAAAGAATGGTTGCTATCAATAAATTAAGGAGTAACAAATGGTTGCTATCAAGATATCAAGCAGTAACAAATTGTGGGGGAAAATGAATCCTTCTCCACTCTTTCTTAGAGTGTAGACTGGTGTAACCACTGTGAAAATCAGTATCGAGATACCTAAAAAAAAAAAAACAACTAGGATTGGAAGTCTCATTTGACCCAACTATTCCCTTATTAGGTATCTCCCCAAAAGAATTAAAGGAATCATACCTCAGTGATATATGCGCACCCATGTTTGTAGTGGATCAGTTTGTAATATCTAAAACTTGGAAAAAGTCCAATTGCCCATCAAATGGAGAGTGGATAAAGAAGGTGTGAGTGTGTGTGTGTATGTGTGTGTGTGTGTGTGTGTGTGTGTGTGTGTTTTACAAAATGGAGCCATAAACAATGAGAAACTAAAGATATTTGTAGCTAAATGCATGCTCATTGAGGTGATACTCTTAAGTGAAATAAATAGCACACACGTAAATACAGAGTAATTTCTTTCATGTGAGAATTTGAAAATGTAAATAAGGATCAAAATGTATAACAGATAGTATGAAATAGGAATAAATGGTGCAAAAGGGAAGGGAATTGGGAGGGGTAGGGAAAGGGAAAGTAGGGAAAGGAATAAATATGAAATAAGAAGAAAATGGAAACAAAGTCTTTGTGAAAAGAGGGTGGAGGGGTTGAAGGGACAGCAGGGGAATGGAGATAAATAAGAACCAAGATATATCATGTAAAGTTACAAATTACCAATGTTGAATAACATCATATTGTATACCTAATATTTACCAATATGCTTAATAAAAAAAAGAAAATGTGTATTTACCCACAGTGGAGTACTACTTTTCCATGAAAAGAGATAAAATTGAGTCATTTATAGAAAAATGGATACATCCTGAGACCATACTGTTCAATGAAATAAATCTGACACACATATCTAAATATTGCAGCTTCTCCTATGTGAAAAACCCAACATATAAAGAGCAAAATTAATATAGATAATAGGAAATATGGAGACAAGTCTTTTTCAAATGGGAACAGAATGAAGATTTGAGGGAAGAAGGTAGAAGGGGAAGAAAAAGGAATGAAAATGGAGTTGAGATGTGTATATACATATACCAATTCGACACAGAAATGGAATCATTATTTAATGCATACATATAGTAATAAAAAATAAAATCTCTAAAAAATGGAAATGTAGCCTCTTCCTGGGTAGGCACAGCCAATATGATGTGATTCATTCTGTAATGGGAATGTGATCATCATGTAATATGAATAGGTACCAATAAAAAGTAAAAAAATATAAGAGAAGAAAGAAAAAATCCAAAGGAAAATTAAATTGCTTATATTGTTACATAATGCACTGTGTCCCCTCAAATTCTTAAGTTGAATCTGCCAGCCTTAGTTTGATAGCATTCAGTGGTTGGATCTTTGGAAGATGATTATGTTGATATAGTTTTAGTTTCCTTGTGAAAAGAACAAGTGCTCTCTTTTTCTCTATTTGCCTTGTGCAATTTTGTGAAAATATACTGGGAAGAAACCTCATTATACCCTCATCATACTGGAATTTTCGCCAGGGGCTTCCAGACTTTATAGAGACAAAATATAAATTCTAGTTTTTAAGTCTCTCATTCTATAGTATTTTGTTTTTTTTAAAATGCCTTTCTACTCTTTAATTTATTTTACTCCATTGCTGTTTTCTTTTGTATTATTTTAAAATATTCAATCTCTATTCTCATATATTACATGAGTAATATGTAGTTCTGTAATAATTACTCTGTTGGCAATATAGTTTTAATTGGACAGTCTCCCTTTAAATATTATTTTTCTACATGTGATATTAGAACTTTACAAGATTATTCTTCTTAGCTCTTCATGTCTCGTACTATTTTTATTACATTTAACTTCTATACATTATAAAATTTGTAAATGTTATTGTGTTTCAAATAGCTAATTATTTATAAAGATATGAGAAACCATAAACAATATTGCTGTTTTTATTTACATTTTACAGCAGCACTTTCCTCTTTATTTCTTTGGGTAAAATTAAGTTTTCCTGTGTTTTCAAATATTTCTCAATTTTTCAAAGATATTTTCATTGAGTTTAGTCTTTTTTTTTTCACTGTTTACTGGTACTTTTTAAGTATACACTACAGTTACATGTATGATTGGGATATTGAACCTTTACATGACAGATCTTGGTTCCTATTTTTCCCCATATCTCTGATCTTCCTTCACCCCCTCCCCCTCCCCTATTTACAAAGTCTTTGTTTCTCTTTTTTCCTTTTCTCATATTTTTTCTTTTCCTTTATTTCTTTCCCCTACCCTTCCCAATTCTCCTACACCTTTAGCCCTTTTCTTCCTATTTCACATTGTCAGATATACAATTTGGACCTTATTTACACTTTTAGTTTTTCACACAGAGAAACTATTCAATATTTACTCGTGTGTCTTATTTATTTCACTTGAGTATGGCCTCAATATGCATTCATTTTCCTATAAATGACTCCAGTTTCTCATTCTTTATGGCTGAATAGTACTACATTTTATTTTTTTTTAAAAAACCCACATCTTCTTTATCCAGTCTCCAGTTGATGGACAATTGGGCTGTTTCCAAGTGTTAGCTATTAGAAACTGTGCCTCTATAAACATGTGTACACCATGTGTGGTGGCGCATGCCTGTAATCCCAGCATTCGGGAGGCTGAGTCAGGAGGATTGCTGTGAGTTCGAGAGCAGCTTGGGTTACATGGCAAGTTCCAGGTCAATCTCAACTACATAGTGAGACCCTGTCTCATAAAAAACAAAGAAACAAACAAACAAAAAACAAAACAAACCCCACCCCCAAATCAAACAAACAAATAAACATTTGTACACATATATAACTGTGGTATGATTGTTTTAATTCTTTTGGAAAATTACCCAGGAAAAGGATAGCTGGGTCAAGTGGAACCTCTACTCCTAATTACTTGAGGTCTCTCCATATTGATTTCCATAGTGGTTACACCAGTCTGCACTACCACCAATATTGAAGAAGCGTTCCTTTATCCCCACAGCCCCACCAACACTTGTTACTGATTGATTTCTCACTAGCAGCCATTCTTTCTGGGGTGAGGTGGAATCTCAGTGTTGTTTTCATCTGCATCTCTCAAATGACCAGTAATGTGGAACATTTTTTCATATATTATTTGCTGCTTTTACTTCTTAGTCTGAGAAATGTCTGTTCATTTCAGATGTGTATTTTTGATTCAGGTCTTTATATTTAAAGGTTTCTGATTATTTGGAGTTCTTTATATATTCTAGATAATAGCCCTTTGTCTGGGGAGCAGCGGGTAAAAATTCTTTCCCATATTTCAGGTTGCCCCTTAGCTCTGTTTGTGGTTTCTTTTGCCATGCGGAAGCTTTTTAATAAGTTGAGATATTAGTAGTTGATTCTTTGTGCTAGATCCCGAGCTACTAAGGATTTGTACATAAAGTCTTTTCCTACCCCAATGTCTTTAAGAGTTCTGCCTAACTTATCTTGCAGCAAGTTTTGTGTTTCTTTTTTAATATTTAGATCTTTAATCCACTTGGATTTTACTTTAGTGCATGGTGAAAAATAAGGGTCTGATTTTAATCCTTGGCAAGCTTAAATCCAGTTTTCCCAACACCATTTATTAAAGAGACTTTCCTCCACTGAGGATGGTCAGCTCCTTTGTCAAAGATGAGGTAGCTGAGTACATCTAGAGTTGTTTCTGTATCTTCCAATCATCTATTCCACTGATGCTCAGTTCTTTTTCTTTGCCAATACCATGCTGTTTTATCACAGTGGCTTTGTATTAAAGTTTCAAGTTGGGGATTGTGATGCCCCCTGCAGAATAGAATTGCTTCTATTTCCAAATGAATTTTTGGATTATTTTCTCCAGTTCTGTGAAATATACTGTTGAAATTTCAATTGGCATTGCATTGAATCTGTATCGCAGTTTTGGTAGTATGGCCATTTTTACTATGTTGATTCTTAATACCCAAGAGCAGGGGATATCTTTCCATTTTCTCATATCCTCTTTGATCTCTTTTTTCAGAGTTTGGTAAATTTCAGTGTAGAGGTCTTTTTTTTTTTTCCTCATTGAGTTTATTAGTACATTTTAGGTATACAGTACAGTTACATTCATTATTGGGATCTTGTATGGGTACATGACAGGTCTTGGTCCTCATTTTTTCCTCTTGTCCCTGCCCTCATTTCACCCCCTTCTCACCTCCCCATTTACAAACACTTTATTTCCATTTTTTCATTCTTTTCCATTTTTTACTTTCTTTTATTACCTTTCCCCTACCCTTTCCACTTTCCCTACACCTTTAGCCCCTTTCTTCCTATTTCACATTGTCAATTATCTCATTAGGATCTTATGTACTGTTATAGTTTTTCACACCAGAGAAACTATTTGGTATTTACACATGTGTGACTTATTTATTTCATGTAGGAGTATATCCTCACTATGTATCCATTTTCCTATGAATGAATCTAATTTCTCATTCTTTATGGCTGAGTAGTATTCCATTTTATAGAAAAACCACATCTTCTTTATCCAGTTTCCAACTGATGGGTAAATGGGCTGTTTCCAAGTTTCAGTTGTTACAAACTGTACAACTCTAAACATAGGTGTGCATATATCATTGTGATATGATTCTTTTAATTATTTTGGAAAGATACCCAGCAGAGGGATGGTTGAGTCAAATGGAATCTCTAGTCCCAGCTCTTTGAGGTAACTCCATTTGATTTCCATAGTGGTTGTAGAAGTCTGCAGTCCCACCAACAGTGGAGAAGGGTCTCTTTCTCCCCAAAACCCTGGCAACATTTGGTCAGTGTAGAGGTCTTTTGCTTCTTTCATTACATTGATTCCTGCATACGTCTCTTTTTTGGATGCTATTGTGAAAGTAATTGTTTTCCTAATTTCTCTCTCAGTGAGTCTGTTAATTTGTACCAGAAGGCTATTGATTTTTGAGTGTTGACCTTGTATCCAGCTACTCTGTTGAAAGTATCAATTAAGTGTAGAAGCCTTCTGGCAGCGTTTTTTTTTTGGGGGGGGTCTTCTATCTAGAATATCATATTATCAGCAAATTATCTTCTTCCTTTCTTGTCTTTATTGCTTTAATTTCTTTTTCTTCTCTAATTGTTGTGGCTAATGTTTCCAGAACTATGTTGAACAGGAGTGGTGATAGTGGGCATCCTTGTCTTTTTCCAGAATTTAAAATGAAGGTTTTCAGTTTTAGGTGATTTAATATGATGTTGGCTGGTGGTTTTTCATTGATAGTCTTTATTAAGTTGAGATAAGGACCATCTATTCCAATTTTCTGAAGGGTTTTTATCATGAATGGGTGTTGGATTTTGTCAAGTGCTTTTTCTTTATCCAGTGAGATGATCATATGTTTTTTGTCCTTGACTGTTAATATAGTGTATTACATTTATTGATTTACATATGTTGAACCATTCTTGCATCCCTGGAATAAATCTGACTTGGTCAGGTTGTATGGTCCTCTAAATGACCTTCTGTATTCTGTTTGTCAGTACTTTACTGAGGATTTTAACATGTATGTTCATTAAGGAGATTGACCCATAGTTCTCTTTTTTGGTTGAGTCTTTCACTGGTTTGTGAATCAAAGTAACACTTGTGGGCTGGGGATTTGGCTCAGTGGTTCTTCTGCCTGCCTTGCAAGCACAAGGGCTCGAGTTCAATCCCTGTTACCAAAAAAATAAATAAATAAATAAAATAAAAAAAAAATAATACTTGCTTCCAGGAATGAATTTGGAAGTATTATTTCTCTTTCAATATCATTGAAAGGTTTAAAGAGTAGTGGCAGTAGTTTGTCTCTAAATATCTCAGAATTCAGCAGTGAATCCATCAGGACCTGGGCTTTTCTTCATTTGTAAATTTTAATTATATTTTCTATTTCACTGATTGTAATTGGGGTGTTTAGAATTTTTTTATGTTCTTTGTTCAACTTTGGTAATTCATAAGTATCAAGAAATCTGTCAATTTCTTGTATGTTTTCCATTTCATTAGAGTACAGGTTCTCAAAGTATGTATTGATGATCCTCTGAATTTCTGCTAGATCTGTTGTGACTTCACCTTTTTCTTTCTAATTCCATAAATCTGAGCTTTTTCTTTCCCTTTTTGACAAGGTTGGCTAAGGGTTTATTGATTTTATTTATTCTATCAAAAAACCAACTCTTTGATTCATTGTTTCTTTTTGGATCATTCTCTTAGTGTCCACAAACTCAATGTTCTGCTCTGATCTTTATGATATCTTACCTTCGATGAGCTTTGGTTTTTCTTACTCTTCTTTTTCTAGGAGACTAAGATTCATCATTAGGTTGTTTATTTAAGCTTATTCTGTTTTCCTAGTCTGAGCATTCACTGCTATGGATTTTCCATGTAGAACTTTTTTATTGTGTCCCATAGATTCCTGTATATTTTATTGGCATTATCATTTATTTGTAAATACTGAGTTTTTTTCTTTAATTTGCACTGTGATCCACTGATTAATCAGGAGAGTATTGTTCAATTTACACATGTTTTTGAAGTTCTTATGGTTTCTTATGCTATTGATATCCAACTTAATTGCACCGTGGTCTGATAACATACATGGGCTAACTTTGATTCTTTGCATTTATTTAAACCTGTTCTATGAGCTAGTATGCAGTCTATTTTGAAGAATGACTCATGTGAAGCCAAAAAGAATGTATGTTCTGATTTTGTTGGATGGAACAGTCTGTAGATGTCTATCAAGTCCATTTCTTCAAAAGTATTTTGTTGTTGAATTTTTTGTATAGATGACACATCTATTTGTGAAAATGGGGTATTACTTCTTCCATTACAATTATATTAGTGCTTATTTGTTTTTTAATGTTCCCTAATATATTTTTTTTATAGTTGGGTGAAGTAGTATTTGATGCATATATATTATTCATGATTTTCATCTCTTCCTCTTGGATTATTCCCTTTACAAGGATGTAGTGGCCTTCTTTGTCTCTCTTAATCAGTTTTGATTTGAAACTTGTCTGCAAATAAGATTGCTACCCCTGCTTTTTTTCTAGGCTCCTGTGACATGGAGAGCTGTTTTTTATCCTTTCATTTTCTTTCAGTCTATGAGTTTTTTTTGAACTGTGTTTCTTGTACACAACATATTGTTGGATTTTGCTTCTTAGTCCATTTTGCCACTCTATTTCTTTTCATTGGTGAATTGAGGCCATTGCTATTGATGGTTACAACTGATATATATTGACTTATCAATGTCATGTAATTGTCCTGTTTTTTTTTTTTTTTTTTTTTTGTACTGGGGATCGAACTTGGGACCTTGCGCTTGTGAGGCAGGTGGCAGAATCATTCAGCCAAATCCCTGGCCCCTGTTGTTGGCTCTTTTTAATTTTTCTCCTTTCCGTTGAATTTATTGCCTTGCCTAGTTGATTTGTGGTGTTGGGGCTCAAGGTATTATGACCCTCATTGTCTTTTTCTAGGATATTGTTTGGAATTCTTAGGCATGCTGATTTGGTATCCACAAAATTTCTCAGTTCTTCTTCTTTGTCATCCATTTAAGAATATATGTTTGTAGACTCACAGAGAGAGAAATAAGGGAAAAAATTCCTTTTACAATAGCATCCAAAAAAAATGAAGTATCTAGGAATCAATCTAACAAAAGAAACAAAAGATCTCTACACTGAAAACTACAGCACTCTGAAAAAAGAAATTGAAGAGGATGTAAAAAAATGGAAAGATATCCCCTGCTCCTGGGTAGGAAGAATCAACATAGTGAAAATGGCCATACTTCCAAAACTGCTAATACATTCAATGCAATGCCAATTGAAATTCCAACACTATATTTCACAGAACTAGAAAAAAGAATCCAAAAATTCATTTGGAACCATAAGAGACCAAGAATAGCAAAAGCCATTTTAGGCAACAGACACATGGCACCAGGTATAACAATTCCCAATTTGAAACTATACTACAAAGCCACTGTGATAAAAACAGCATGGTACTGGCAAAGAAATAGGCCTGAGGATCAGTAGAACAGACTGGAAGACACAAAAACAAATGCAGCTACCTCATCTTTGACAAAGGAGCTGACCATCCTCAGTGGATGAAAGATAGCCTCTTTACTAAATGGTGTTGGAAAAACTGAATGTCAACCTGCCACAGATTAAAATTAGACCCTTATTTTTCACCATGCACTAAATTAAAATCCAAATGGATTAAAGATCTAAATATTAAAACAGAATCTTGCTGGAAGGTAAGTTAGGAAGAACTCTGGAAGACATTGGTATAGGAAAAGACTTTATGAACAAATCCTCAGTAGCACGGGAACTAGCAGATAGAATCAACAACTGGGATTTCATCTTACTAAAAAGCTTCTGTACTTCAAAAGAAACCATCAGCAGAACTAAGAGACAATCTACAATTGGGAAAAAATTTTTACCAGCTGTTCCTCAGACAAAGGACTATTATCAAGGATATATAAAGAATTCAAAACAATCAGCCCCTCCAAATATAAAGACCTGATTCAAAAATGGGCATCTGAAATGAACAGACATTTCTCAGACAAAGAAGTAAAAGCAGTAAGTAAATATATGAAAAAATGTTCCACCTCACTGATCATTTGAGAGATGCAGATGAAAAGAACACTGAGATTCCACCTCACTCCACAAAGAATGGCTGCTATCAAGAAATCACACAATAACAAATGTTGGCGGGGATGTGGGGAGAAAGGAACCCTTCTCCATTGTTGGTAAGACTGCAGACTGGTGCAACCACTATGGAAATCAATATTGAGATACCTCAAAGACCTTGGACTGGAGGTTGCATTTGACCCAGCCATCCCTCTTCTGGGTATCTTTCCAAAAGAACTAAAAGAATCATATCACAGAGAAGTATGTGCACCCATGTTTATAGAGGCGCAGTTTGTAATAGTTAAATCTTGGAAACAGCCCATTTGCCCATCTGTTGGAAACTGGATAAAGAAGATGTGGTTTTTCTATAAAATGGAATATTACTCAGCCATAAAGAACAAGAAAATAGATTCATTCATAGGAAAATGGATACATATTGAAGATATACTCCTAAGTGAAATAAATAAGTCACACATGTGTAAATACCGAATAGTTTCTCTGGTGTGAATAATCTGCAATAATACAGAAGATACTAATAAGATTACTGACATTTCAAAAAGGGAAGAAAGGAGCTAAAGGTGTAGGGAAGGTGGGATGAGTAGGGGAAGGGTAATAAGGGGAAAGAAAAAAATGTGATATAATGAAAAGATGGAAATAAAGTATTTGTAGATGGAGAGGGGAGGAGGGGTGAAGGGAGGGCAGGGGTAAGGGGAAAAAAATGAGAATCACGACTTGTCATGTGGAGGTACAAGATCCCAACAATGAATGTAACTGTACTGTATCCCTTAAATGTACCAATAAACTCAATTAAAGCTGAAAAAAATTAAAATAAAAATATATGTTTGCAGGAGACATCAACTGAGTTTGGATGTTGTTTTACCTTAGGTCTTGAAATACCTCACTCCAGGCTCTCCTTGACGAGAGGGTTTGTGTTCAAAAGTCTGCTGTGATTCTGTTGGGATTTTCTTTGTATGTGATTAATTTCTTTTCTCTAACTGCTTGTAGTATTTTGTTCTTCTGTTGGGTTTCTAGTATCTTGACTATTATGTGTCTCGGTGTAGATTTTTTTTTTTTTATCATGGTTACTTGGAGTCCTATATGCTTCACTTACCTGTATGTCAAATTCTTCCCCTTTTTTTGCAAAGTTTTTTGTCATTAATTCTGTAAACAGCTTTTTTAAGTTGTTTGTATTTTCTCCTGCTAATTCATGGATTCCTATCAGTCTTATGCTGTTCTTCTTTGAATCATCTAGGAGTTGTATCAATTTCTAATGATCCCTTACTGTTTGTAAGGGATCTCTGTTTTCATGGTCACTGACTTCTATCCTATCTTCTATATCTAAAATTCTATCTTCCCATTTGTTTATCATACTGTGAATACTTTCAATAGAGTTTTTAATCTCCTGTATATCTGTTTGAATCTGTTTCATGGATTCCATTTCTTTCCTATGTTGGGCATTCATGGTTTCCAGTTCTTTCCTATACTAAGCATTCATGACTTCTATCATTGTCCTGAGCTCATCTGTTTTTATGTCAGTTTAGGTTCTAGAGTCTCTAATCATGTCTTTCATTGTGCTCACCATCTCTGTAGTTATCTGGGAAATCTTTTCTCTAGAATTTTTCTAGAGCCTGATTGATCTGTTTGTAATTTCCTGTGCTATGAATTCAGGGTGTTTTGGTGCTTGGTTGTCAGATTTTTCCATCTCGTTTTCCCTAGAATTTGCCATTGGTGTACTGGAAGTCTGTCTTTGTGCCTAGTTTAAGTGCTTTCTCATTTTTATTTTTGTTGTTGGACTGTCATTGGTTTAATTCCTGGGTTAGTACTTTGATCTTCCTGACATAGCTGCTCTTTAGGTTTTGAATCTCTAATGACTCACAGAAGCTCTCATTTTCATAATATCAGAAAAGATAACTCTTTAAATCAATCACAACCCTTTAGTCCAATTGATACAATCAGCAGTACAATAGCATCAAGAACAGCTTAGCAATTCACCATTTGTGGTTCTTATTAATCAATCACCCTCAAACCATGTGAATTAAATAAAAATCAAGGACCAGCCCAAAACATGTTTATAGTGAATAAACTATTCGATATAGAAAATTTGCCCTTCAGGATGGGGACTTGGAAGGAGTTAGGAGGACAGGAATAGATAGGTGGAAGAATAGGAGATGGTTTCAAGTGAAGTCAGAGGGCACAGAATGATCATATAAACTCTAGGAAATTGTGGAAGACAAGAGAAAGGACAGAGTGCAAGAAGAAAGAAAAGAATAGAACAACTTAACAGATATAGGGAAGATATAAATTATACTCACTTTCCTTTGAAAATAATGACACTTGAGTGAAGAAAAAAGAGAAGAAATCTGAATTAGGGCAGGAATAGGGAACAAAAATATAGATGCAGAATAACATTGGGGATCAAGAGACTGAGTGGGGAAAGGAAGAAATAAAAAGGGAAGAATTTGGAAAATGGGAAAAATAAAATTTCAGAACTAAAAATTAAATGAGGGAAAGAAAGAAAAAAAATTGAAGAGTCTCTTTCAAGGTATATTTCTGCTGACACAATAGACAACATGGGCAGCAATGTGCAGAACTAAGTCAATTAGCCTCAGCTAGCTAATGGCAGATCCCTGAGATTCAGGTTAAATTCTGTCTGCAAGGCCCAAGTTGGGCTCTCTGACCTCTTGCAGAGTTGAACTCTGCAAGGTTCTACTGCAGATTCCAGCTTCCCTTCCCCTAAAGATAGTCCAGGTTCTGATGAAAGGTGGTGATTCCAACTTACCAAATACAGAGGTCTGATGTCCCTTTATTGCAGTTGTTCACTTTTGTTTTATCTTCTGGAGCTCAGTAAAATGGCCTGTATTACCACCTGTGCCTCTGCAGTGTAGACCCAGATACTGGCACAACCAGAAGCCCCATAGAGCATGGGATGTGGGAGATGATGTGGAAGCAGTCCTCCCCAGTCTGCTCCAATGAAGGTCTGGTGTACTGGCACACTCCCTGTGCAGCTGGCCATTCCTCACTGGTCTGCTCTTATGAAGGCCCGGGGCCCTGTGGAGCTCCCCATGCACCTGGGTGGTCACCACTGGAATTCTCCAATGAAGGCCTGGATGCTGGTGAGCTCCCCATACAGCTGGGTGGTCACTGGAATGCTCCAATGAAGACCTGGGAACTTGCCAGTTCCCTGTGCAGCTGGGTGGTCCTCATCAGAGTGCTGCAATGAAGGCCTAGGATGCTCCTGAGCTCCCCATGCAACTAGGTATTCCTCTCCAGTCTGCTATCCATTGATTTTAGCCTTTTAAGATTTATTTTTTTTCTTTAAGCATTTTAAATATATTATTTCATTGTTTTCTGTCCTGAAATTTTCTGAGAAGCTATATTTTTCTCTTTAAAAATCTGAATATTATCTGTCTTGGTATAGTTCTGTTTGTGTTTATTTTGTATGGCTTCTTTTGCCCTTCTTTGATCTTGATAGTTATGACAAAATTTGAAGAATATTTGGTCATTATTTGTTCTGAAATATTTTTGGACATTACCCTCCTTAGATGCTGGGAAAATTTATGTTCCCTAAGCAAATGAATTGACCAAAATTTAGACTATTTATTTATTTATTTATTGGTACCATGGATTGAACTCAGGACCTTCCACTTGCAAGGCAGTCCTAATGCCACTGAGCTAAATTCGTGGCCCTCTATTAATCTATTTTTAAACTACCTTTTACGTTGGTAGATTCAATGCACAGTATAGTAATTATAATGAATAATAGTATATTATACCAGGCATTTGTGAAGAGTACAGCTTTCATGATTTCATTACTGCAGATATAAAAAAAGATAACTATATGAGAAGATGGGTATGTTGATTTGCTTGTCTGTAGAAGTCATTTAATTATGTATAGTAAACATTATGCTGTAGAGTTGAATTATGTCCAATTCATATATATATATATATATATATGTATATATATATCCTTTTTTCAAAAAAAGCAGGGATTGAACTTGGGACCTTGTGCTTGTGAGACAGGTGGCAGAATCACTGAGCTAAACCCTTGACCCTACAAATCATATTTTTAAAAGTTAAAAGTAATTAAAATGAGAATGAAAGGATGTTATCCATTTAAAAAAAGAGATAAATACACATTTAAAAAGATGATATGATCATTCCTGGAGAAATCCAATAAGATCCAAAAAACTGATGTAACTAATAAATAACTCTCTAAAAGACAAGATCAACATTTAAAAATCAACTGTATTCCTGTACTAACAATGAAAATTTACAAATTAAAATGAACAGTTTTATGAACAAGCTAGATGTGGTGGTCATCTCAGGAACCTAGGAGACTAAAGCAGGCAAATTTCAAATCTGAGCCATTCTGCGTAACCTAGTAAACTCTGTTTTAAAAGAAAAAACATTAAAAGGGATGGGAATGTAACTCAATATGAAGGCTCTGGGATTAATCCTAGCACTAAAAAAAAGCTATGTGTAATAATATTAAGCACATGAAAATTTAGGAATAAATGTGACAAAAGATGTGTATGGCCTATACAACCAAGGAATAAATAATTTTTTTCTGAAACAAATTAAAAAAGATTGAAATAGAGATATATTTGATGTTTAGTTCAGAAGAATCAATAGTTTTAAAAATGTATTTTTTCTCCAAAAGTATTTATGTCCATAAAATAACAATGAAATCCCAATAAATTTCCTTGTAGGAATTGATGAAATGATTTTGATATCCTCATGGGAATTCAAAAGATCTACAATAGCCAAAAACATCCTGAAAAAAAGGAACAATGCTAGAAGTCTAATCTTACTGTATCAGTATATAACTTTTCTATCAAGACTGTGTCTCATTAAAAAGACAAAACCAGATTATCTATGCTGGAAGCAACAACTTTTTGGACTCAAATATAAGAAACAGATGAATTAGAAATTAATTGCAGAAAGTTTAAGAGGCAGTAAAATTCAAGTTTTGAGTTATGTTAAAAGCTATATCTGCATATCATATTGCTTGTATCATCTTTCTTCAGAGTTTTCACAAATATTTCTTTTTTAATCTCTTACTTCTCTCCATCATTTTGTTTTGATTTCTACCTCCAAAACTTCAAGCAGTATAGGAGATCAATGATGAGTCTGCCAAAACAAGTCCATGATTTTCCACTATCTTGTCACCAAAATTAACATTTTTTTAAAAAGAAAATGTGGGAGTACATACACTGTTAAGGTATAAAATCTAACTGTCATAATTAAGTTTCATGCTTTTTGTTGAGTGCTTATTAAAAGAATAGTCTCCATTAATTTTTGATAGGAAAATATGAACATATTACCACCATATTCAAAATCTTCCAACAATTTATTTAAAGTTGTGACAACAAATTCTTTTGAGACCCCAAACAATCACACTTATGCTAACTTCTCTGGCTGCAGCTGGCTCCTTCCTGCTTTTCTCTGTGTAGTAATAGCCACATTAGTATATTTCTGATTCTGTAATATTGCTGCTCACCTCAGCCCTCCAGTAATGAATGATAACTCTTTGCTCATAGGCATCACCTTGCTAAAAAGGAAGATCTCTGAGCCTCATCAGTTACTACTGAGAAAGAATTTGCCTTTTAATAAGAACGCCATGGCATTAAGAACCACTGAAGTTTGGGAAGTGCAGACTGAGGCCTTTCACAGAGGCCTTCTGATTATGTTTTTCCTTCTCCTTTGACTAGTAGGATTTCTAATCAGATTTCAGTTTAAAGTCTAAAGGATGGGAATATGTCCTCAGCTTCCATGAGAAGGGAATTTTAATTTGCATTTCACCAGAAGGAAATGTAGATCATTAGCCTTTTTAAAATCATGTTTTTATTATCTCTGAAAAAAATATACTAATCAAAGCTCTCAGAGGAAGAAATTTTATGTGTGTTTTAAAGTTTGCCCAAACTTGTTGGAAGTGTTATCTGTGGGGCAAAATAGTGTTGTAAAGTATATCTTAAATTGTAAAACTAGAGTTCTTCAGCAAATGGATATTTATGATTTTATAATCTGTAGTACTCGATATGAAACTTGGATTTCTCATACATGTTCAAATCCACAGCACCAACTAAAACAGTTTAACTTTGTCCTATAGGGAATCCTAGGACTTCCTCATAGGAATTTCAATTCCTACTGTCTTCTGGGAAAACAAACAGTTATACAATTGATTGAATCTTGTGTTGACAGCAGACTTATATAAACACCATTTTTTTGTGTGTGGATGAGAATGAAAACCCAAAATAAATCATTATCAAAAGAATTATTACATATGTTTTTCTCATTCCTGTACTACTTTTTATGATTTACAAAACCCTACACTTTTCAGTGATCTCTGCAGTTGCTTTCACAACTTAGGTAAGAAATAAATGGTTTCTGTAATGTCCATGAATATTTATATTGTAAGTTTAAAATGCTTTTAAAAATAATTTAAAATTTTTCTTACAGGTTTTCAACATAACTGTGTAAAATGAAAATAAAATTTGAATTACCTGTATATTTTACTGGAAAAATATGAATAAACAAAATAGTTTAACCTGAATTATCCCTTTTTATGATGTTTTATTATCTCTACCCTAAAATAATGATTTTGCACTCTGACTAAAATACTTATTTAAATTGAGATTCAATAACCAGTCATAATGACTCTTCTATAGGCAATTTTTATGACAATTCCAACAAGAAAGACTATTTTAAATGAATTGCAATCTCTGATTAAAATGGCTAAGGTCATTAATTTAAGTATTAACTTAATTATACTTCCATTCTTTTTAAATATGCATGTACATATGATATGTACACACAGAAAATATGCAAAAACATTTTGTGATTTTTTTTCATTGCATTCAAGGAATGTATTCCATGGAAACATTCACTTAACAATTGGAAAGATAGGTGCTATGTCATCAATATACTTCATTCAGTCTTTGGCTCAATTTTCTTCTGCTAAGACAAAATGAAAACAAAAGCAATTGGTGAAGAAGTTTTCACAAATAACACCAACAAGATTTCTAGAGAAATTAAATTCTAGTTAATTTTATGACCAAAGAAACATTTAAATTTTGTACCTAATTTTCAAGCAGTGACAATATATCAACAGTACAATATTACAAAGTGAAATTTAAAACCATAGTGTAGTCTGTTTTTAAAAATACATATGAAAATAGGAATTTAATTGAAAATAGATTTAATTGAAAGGAAAATGAAAACACTTCCTGGTTTACTGATCTTTAGTAAATAAACATTTGATCTCAAGTTTTGTTTCCAGTCTTTCTCTGGTTTTTCCTTTTTATTCTTTGACCTGTTTTTTCTACATTTATCCATCTATGACTTTGTTACACTTTGCCTATTTTTCTTTTCACTTCCTCTCTTTTTTCATCCATTTAAATTTCTCTTTCTACTTTTCGTGTCCTTTTTCTCTTTTTGACACTTTCCTCTTCTCTTTTTACACTTACCTACTTGCTTAACAACTTTTATTAAAATTTTCTACAGGAAAAAAATTAAGTAATCTATGATCAATAAACAAATGCCAGTGGTACTTCACATTTTTTTTAAAAATCTGTATCATTCCTTTCACTGTGGTTCCTTTTGTTTTCCATTCATTTCCTACTATTTTCTCACTTCTATCACGTAGGGGAAATGGGTTTCACAAAAGCCAATAAAGTTTCTTAATTTCAGCACCCAGTAATCTCTATTCACTCCTTTTTCTTACTAGAGCATTTCTTTTGGCACTTGCCACTGTACTCTGCTTTGTCACTCTCAATACCTTTTCCTTCTTTAGGATCACAACATTCAACTTTCTAGTTTTACTCTGCTCAGTATCACTTTCTTGTTACTCTTTTGATTCTTCTTGGAGGCAGACTAGGCTCTTGGCTGCAATAGAATATTTATTGAATGGAAATTGTCTTAACATGGAAATTCTAGAGAGATTCAAGTAATAGGTTAGAAAAATGGGCAAGAATAGAAAGAAGTAAAGCAGTCAGAATACCTAAAGTCACGTTCAAACACTCAGCTCAGGAAGAATTGTAACTACTTTTGAGCTTCAGATACTATGGCTCACATTGTTGGTGCCATTGTTGTAGATGTAAGATGCTTTTGCTGGAGTCTTGATATTGCTGCCTTGGTTGCCTTTGCTACTAAAATTACCTTTTGCATCTGGACCTTTGTTTCCTTCTCTTCATAGTCCAAACCAGTCTATGGTTGGTGAAATAAATTGGATAAATCTAAGTAAAGTCACTTCACTGTATGTGCAAGGATGATGGAATAGAAAACTTCTAGTTCTCTGGACTCTACATTGGGTCATAGCATCTGCTTGACATTTAGTCTCGGTTGTAGAAACAGGATCAAGTCTTGACAATATCATAAATGAAATTCATCTCCTTTTAATCTCTTTAATATAAGTATATAAGTACTGATAGCATTGTCCTTGCTCTAATTTTCTTTGCTTTGTGTGGGTTATACATAACTCTACCTTTAATACCCTAATGACCCCCACATTTTTATTATTGTTAAGCTTTAATACGGGCATCCTACTAGTATGTATCATCTCCATACCCAGAAGATGTACTTTTCACAACTTTGGTAATGCATTTAAATTTTCAATTTCAATTTTTAATAACCATTTACACAACCAGCAAATTTTTTCTCTTTCACTAACCATCCCTTTCCATGCCATATATCAGTGCATACAAATGATTCTATATTTGAATTCCTTTTTATTTTTTTGTTCTCCTCATCACTCCTACTGTCATATCACAAGTGATCTAATCACTGCAGATGCATCTAAGGCACCTGAAGAGAGTTTTTAAAATGTAGATTATTAGGACTCATTTTAAAAATGCTGAATCAAATTTTATAGTAATATACTTTGCACAAATATTTCCAGACAGTTCTGACATATAATATAATCTGGTTTGGGAATGTCTAGATACCAATACCAGATTTCTGTCTAGCAATGATGACTTAGTTTCTCCCCTATGCAGCCTATTTTCTCACAACCACAAAATTCATTCAAAATTAATTTTAAAATGTGTTCTAATAACATTCCCTAATTAAAGTTTTTAGTGATAAAGAAACACTTTTCACTGTACTTTATTTGAAAAATATCTTTGTTATAAAAATGTTCAATTCATTTTATTATCCAGGTCTTTAAATATCTTTTCCATTGGTTCTGTAACCATACCCATGTTAGGATTATCCTAACATGGTAACACTCTCTCCACAAATTTAGTATATACTTATAATATTTCTTGTTTTCTTTTTTTATTAAGTTTATTGGTACATTTTAGGCATACAGTACAATTACATTCATCACTGGTGTCTTGTACCTTTACATGACAGGTCTTGGTTCTCATTTTTTCCCCTTGTCCCTGCCCTCCCTTCACCCCCTCCTCTCCTCCCCATTTGCAAACATTTTATTTCCCTTTTTCATTTTGTCATATTTTTTCTTTTCCCTTATTACCTTTCCCCTACCCTTCAGACTTTCCCTACACCTTTAGCCCTTTTCTTCCTATTTCACATGGCCATTTATCTTATTAGGATTTTATGTACTACTATAGTTTTTCACAGCAGAGAAACTATTCAGTATTTACACATGTGTGACTTATTTATTTCATTTAGGAGTATATCCTCAATATGTATACATTTTCCTATGAATGAATCTAATTTCTCATTCTTTACTGGTCATTTGAGAGATGCAGATGAAAATAACAGTGAGATTCCACCTCACCCCACAAACAATGGCTACTATCAAGAAATCACTCAGTAACAAATGTTGGCGGGGTTTTGGGGAGAAAGGAACTCTTCTCCACTGTTGGTGGGAGTGCAGACTGGTGCAACCTCTTGTTTTCTTTAAATATGTTAATCCATATCCATACTGAATATAAATAATTGAATATACTTCATTCTACAAAATAACTTTCATCTACTATGTTAATATTAAATAAAATTGAAAGAGCATTCTATAAGTGTTTTATTTTATTTCACCTCTACACCCCCAATTTCATTTTATAAATGCTTAGTTAATGCTTTTCTGCATGCACCACATTTTATTTCAGAGGATATCCAGTGACAACATGGAAAAGGAAAATGCAACCTTGCTGAGAGAATTTGTTCTCACAGGACTTATACATGTACCACAGTGGAAAATCCCCCTGTTCCTGGTATTCTTAATGATATACCTCATCACTGTTTTTGGAAATACTGGTCTGATTGGTCTCATCTGGAGAGATCCTCATCTTCATATCCCTATGTACTTTTTCCTTGGGAGTTTAGCCTTTGTTGATACATCTATATCATCTATTGTGATTCCAAAGATGTTGGTCAACTTCTTTGCAAAGAATAAAATCATCTCTCTGTCTGAATGTATGGTACAATTCTTTTCTTTTAATATCAGTGCAACTACAGAATGTTTTCTCTTGGCAGCAATGGCTTATGATCGATATGCAGCCATATGCAATCCTTTACTCTATCCAATGGTAATGAGCAATAAAGTATGCATACGTCTGTTAGTCTTGTCCTTTGTATGTGGTCTTCTTCATGCTTTAATTCATGAAGGCTTCTTATTCAGATTAACTTTCTGTCATTCCAATATAATACATCACTTTTATTGTGACATTATATCATTGTTTAAGATTTCTTGTACAGATCCTTCTCTTAATTATTTAATTGTTTTTATTTTCTCTGGTTCAATCCAGGTATTCACTATTTTGATTGTTCTTGTCTCTTACACATTTGTTCTCTTTACAGTTTTGAAAAAGAAGTCATCGAAAGGGATAAGGAAAGCCTTCTCCACCTGTGGAGCCCATCTTTTATCTGTATCTCTGTACTATGGTCCTCTACTCTTTATGTATGTGCACCCTGCATCTCCACAAGTAGATGATCAAGATATGATGGTCTCTCTGTTTTATACTGTCATCATTCCTGTGTTAAACCCAATTATCTACAGTCTGAGAAATAAGCAAGTCATACATTCACTCACAAAGTTCTTAAAGAGACACATTTAAATCTCATATTGTGTTCTTTTTTATTTAAAATCAGAAATAGTGCAAGTTTAATCTGACTGTAAAGTTTTTGCAATTATAATTAACTAAGACTGCACATTTGCATATGTACTTGAAAATTGTACATGGAATATTTACCAAATATTATTTAGCATACTAGAATAATTACCTACAATATGAAGTTAAAAACATTTACCAGCTATTTCTCAGACAAAGGTCTGCTATCTAGAATATATAAAGAACTCAAAAAAATCAGAACCCTCAAATATAAAGACCTGATTAAAAAATGGTCATCTAAAATGAACAGACATTTCTCAGACAAAGAAGTAAAAGCAGTAAATAAACATGTGAAAAAATGTTCAACATCACTGGTCATTTGAGAGGTGCTGTTGAAAACAACACCGAGATTCCACCTCACCCCAGAAAGAATGGCTGCTATCCAGAAATCAAGCAATAACAAATGCTGGTGGGGTTGTGGGGAAAGGAACCCTTTGCATTGTTGGTGGGAGTGCAGACTGGTGCAACCACTCTGGAAATCAATATGGAGGTGCCTCAAAAATCTATAGTTTTGTTTTGTTTTGATTTTTAGATGGGACAAAGAACAAGTTCCCTGACTTAAACTCCAAGGCCTCAAAATGATTTCACTCCTGCTGTTTTCAGGGAACACATCTGACTCCTTTTTGCCTCTTTGCAGGTCAGATGTATTTTCTATTTTGATAGCTTTTATAATTAAGGATCTTGGATAATCTCAGCTCTGATGCTAGGGCTCTGTGGATGGCAAGTGTCTATAGGTATCATTGTGTTAGAAAGGAACCTTCCTGAGCCCCATCCAGAATGAAACAAAATCCTCATTTTAACAAGATCTACCAGATAGTTGTAAGCATTAAAATTTGATTTTGTTTAGATGCTCCCTCTGTTTGCATAGAAAATTTTCTCAGCTGGTTCCTACTTAAAATGAATAAACTAAGTAATGTGTATCAACTATGAGAAACAGTATGTATAAGGATAATTTTATTTGGGTCTGGCTCCTGAGGGAACTGTCTTTTCTTTATTGAAATCATGTTTGACTTTGTCAGAACAGATCATGCTAGTCACAAGTATAAAAGGTATGCATTACTTTTTATTAAGGTATACATAAAATAAGACATTTTATACATGAATTAAAATTTGCCTAGACACGTAAGAAGTGCCATATGTGATAGAAAGAGAGAAACAAGGTATAATTTTGTGAAACAAATCACATGCAAATTAAAGTCCATTACAATCACAGCAGACTTTTCAACAAAAACCCTCAGGTCAAGGAGAGACTGGAGTGAGGTATTTCAAGTCCTAAAAGAAACAACCTCCAATCTAGACTGATGCATCCTGCAAAATTCTCTTTCAAAATGCATGGGGAAATAAGATACTTCCACAACAAAGAACACCTGAGAAACTTCATGAACACCAAACCAGCACTAAAAGGAATTCTAAACAATATCCTAAAAAGGAACAATGAAGGCCACAGTACCATGAAGCCCAACAAACCAAATCAAATAAGCAAGGCAAGAAACTAAAAGGAGAGGGGGAAAAAAGTAAAAAGAGTCAACAAAAGGAAAATAACATGACAATAATAAATCAGAACATATCAGTTATAACCATCTATGTTAATGGCCTCAATTCACCAATCAAGAGAAATAGACTGGCAGAATGGATTAAGAAGTAAAATCCAACAATATGTTGTATACAAGAAACACACCTAGTGCAAAAGGAAGCCCATAGACTGAAAGTGAAAGGATGGAAAACAATTCTCCATGCATCAGGAGCCCAGAAAAAAGCAGGGGTAGCAATCTTATTAACAGACAAAGTAAATTTCAAACCAAAACTCATTGAGAGACAAAGAAGGCCACTACATCATTGTAAAGGGAACAATTCAAGAGGAAGAGTTGACAATCATAAACATATATGTACCAAATATAAGTGCCCCCAACTATATAAAACAAATATTAAGTAACATGAAAAACCAAATAAGCACTAATACAATTGTAGTGGGGGATTTAAATACCCCACTATCACAAACTGACAGATCATCTAGGCAGAAAATAAAAAATGAAATACTAGAACCTAAGCTTTGGAACACATGGACTTAGAAGATGACTATAGAGTATTCTACCACAGAAAATCAGAATGTACATTCTTTTAGGCTGCACATGGATCATTCTCCAAGTTAGACCACATATTGGCTCACAGAAGAGGTCTGAATAAATGCAAAAGAATTGAAGTTTTCCCCTTTATATTATCAGATCATAGTGCAATCAAGATGGAGATTAATAGCACAAGAAACTATAGGACTTCACAGGCACATGGAAACTGAGCAACACTCTCCTGAACAATCAATGGATTACAGGGGAAATTAAAAAATAAATTAGACAGTTTTTACAAATAAATGAAAATGCCAATACAACACACATGAATCTATGGGACACAACGAAAGCAGTTCTATGGGGAAAGTTCATAGCACTGAATGCCCACAGTAGGAAAACCAAGTGAGCTCAAATAAACAACCTAATGATGAATCTTAGATTCCTTGCAAAACAAGAGCAAGAAAATCCCAAAGCTTGAACATGAGAGGGAATTATAAAGGTTAGAGCAGAAATCAATGCAGTGGAAACTAAGAAAATGATACAAAAAATAAATGAAACAAAGTGTTGTTTTTTGAAAAAATAAATAAAATCAACAAACCTTTAGCTAATCTTATCAAAAAAAGGAAAGAAAAGTATCAGATCCATTCGATCAGGAATTAAAAAGGCAAAGTCACAACAGATCCAATAGAAATCCAGAGGATCATTGATACCTACTTTAAGAACCCGTACTCCAATAAAATGGAAAACACAGAAGAAATGGACAGATTTTTAGATGTTTATGAATTACCAAAGCTGAACAAAGAAGATAAAAACATTTTAAACACCCCAATTACAGTCGGTGAAATTGAAAATGTAATTAAAAATTTACCAACAAAGAAAAGCCCAGGCTCTGATGAATTCACTGCTGAATTTTACAAGACATTTAGAGAAGAACAAGTGCCATTACTCTTCAAACATTTCAAAGAAATTGAAAGGGAAGCTATACTTCCAAATTCATTCCTAAAAGCAAGTATCAGTTTGATTCTCAAACCAGGGAAAGACACAGCTAAAAAATTGAACTGCAGGCCAATCTCCCTAATAAATATAGATGCAAAAATCCTTAATAAGATACTACCAAACAGAATACAGAGGATTATGAAGAAGATCATCCATCCTGACCAAGTCGGATTTATTCTAGGGATGCAAGGGTGGGTCAAAATACATAAGTCAATAAATGTAATACACTATATTAGCAAACTCAAGGACAAAAACCATATGATCCTCTTAACAGATGTAGAAAAAGCATTTGACAAAATTCAACACCAATCCATGATAAAGAACCTGCAAAAAATTGGAATAGATGGTCTATATCTCAACTTAATAAAGGCTATCTATGAAAAATCAACAGCCAACATCATATTAAAAGGCCCAAAACTGAAAACCTTGATATTAAAATCAGGAACAAGACAAGGCTGCTCCTATATCTACTCCTCTTTGATATAGTTCTGGAAACATTAGCCACAGCAATTAGACAAGAGAAAGAAATTAACGCAATAAAGATAGGAAAGGAGGAAGTTAAACTGTCATTATTTGCTGATGATATGATACTCTACATTGAAGACCAAAAAACTCCACCAAAAGACTTCTAGACTTAATTGACAGATTCAGTAGAGTATCTGGATACAAGGTGAACACCCAAAAATCAATAGCCTTCTTATACACAAATAACAGACTCACTGAGAGAGAAATGAGGGAAAAATTCCTTTTATAGTAGCATCCCAAAAAAATGAAGTATCTAGGAATCAATCCAACAAAAGAAGCAAAAGATCTCTACACTGATAACTACAGCACTCTGAAAAAAGAGATTGAAGAGGATATAAAAAATGGCAAGATATCCCCTGTTCCTGGGTAGGAAGAATCAACATAGTGAAAATGGCCATACTACCAAAACTGCTATACAGATTAATGCAGTGCCAATTGAAATTCAAGCACTATATTTCACAGAACTAGAAAAAAGAATCCAAAAATTCATTTGAAACCTTAAGATACCTAGAATACCAGAAGCCATCCTAGGCAACAGACACATGGCAGCAGGTATAACAGTTCCCAATTTGAAACTATATTACAAAGCCACTGTGATAAAAACAGCATGGTACTGGCAAAAAAAAACAGACCTGAGGATCAGTGGGACAGATTGGAAGACACACAAACAAATCCAGATGTACTCAGCCACCTCATCTTTGACAAAGGAGCTGACCATCCTCAGTGGATTAAGGATAGCCTCTTTACTAAATGGTGTTGGAAAAACTGGATCTCAACCTGCCAAAGATTAAAACTAGACCCTTATCTTTCACCATGCAGTAAAGTAAAATCCAAGTGGATGAAATATCTAAATATTAAAATAGAAACACTAAACTTGCTGGAAGATAAGTTAGGCAGAACTCTGGAAGACATTGGCATAGGAAAAGACTTTATGAACAAATCCTCAGTAGCACTGGAACTAGCAGAAAAAATCAACAACTGGGATCTCATCTTATTAAAAAGCTTCTGTACTGCAAAAGCAACCATCAGCAGAACCAAGAGACACCCTACAATGTGGGAAAAAATTTTTACCAGCTGCTGCTCAGACAAAGGACTATTATCTAGAATATATAAAGAGCTCAAAAAAATTCAGCCTCCCCAAATATAAAGACCCAATTCAAAAATGGGCATCCGAAATGAACAGACATTTCTTAGACAAAAAAATAAAAGCAGCAAGTATATATATGAAAAAATGCTCCATATCTCTGGTCACTTGAGAGATACAGATGAAAACAGCACTGAGATTCCACCTCACCCCACAAAGAATGGCTGCTATCAAGATATCAAACAATAACAAATGGCCAGGCTGTGGGGAGAAAGGAACCCTTCTCCATTTTTGGTGGGAGTGAAGACTGGGGAAACCACTGTGGAAATCAATGTAGAGATACCTCAAAGAGCTTGGACTGGAGGTTCCATTTGACCCATCCTTCCCTCTGCTGGGTATCTTTCCAAATGAACTAAAAGAATCATATCACAGTGATTTTTGCGCACCCATGTTTATAGTGGCACAGTTTGGAATTGATAAAACTTGGAAACAGCCCATTTGCCCATCAATTGTAAACTGTATAAAGAAGATGTGGTTTTTCTATAAGATGAAATATTACTCAGCCATAAAGAATGAGTTAATAGATTCATTCATAGGAAAATGGATACATATTGAAGATATACTCCTAAGTGAAATAAATAAGTCACATGTGTAAATACCAAATAGTTTCTCTGGTGTGAATAAACTGTAATAATACATAAGATGCTAATAAAATTAATGAAATTGTGAAATGGGAAGAAAGGGGCTAAAGGTATAGGGAAGGTGGGATGGGTAGGAGAAGGGTAATAAGGGAAAAGAAAAAAATGTTAGATAATGAAAATATGGAAATAAAGTGTTTGTAAATGGGGAGGGATGGAGGGGGTGAAGGGAGGTCAGGGACAAGGGGAAAAAATGAGAACCAAACCTGTCATGTAGAGGTACAAGATCCCAACAAAGAGTGTAAATGTGCCGTATCCCTAAAATGTACTAATAAACTCAATTAAAGAAAAAAAAAGTTGTCATAGAAAAGGAGAAGTAACTGGCCTCTCCCCGCACTCATACAAGCACACAGAACTCAAAACATCACCTCACAGTTTAGTTATGCCTTCACTGTCATATTGCTGTTTTTGTGTTTGCAGTTCTATATATTTCTTTATATGGTAAATAAGTTGAACTACTACAAGAAATGAAATTAACCATTTCCTAATAATGTTAAATGAAAGTGATTTTAATAGCTTGCCATATTCCAGGGATTTGTGTCCACTAAAACAGCAACCTGACTCCTCTAGACAGGTAAATGTGGTGTGTTTCCAAGCTATACAATTGTATTAATATTACAATGTATTAATATTAATATGGTTTTTCTTGCAGTGAAGAAGCTTTTTTAAAAGGTGAGATCCTGCTTGTTGATTCTTTGTGCTAGTTCCTGTGCTATTGAGAATTTGTTCATAATGTTGTTTGCTATGCTAATGTCTTCAAGGGTTTTACCTATCTTCCAGCAAATATAGAGCAGTGATGGCAAAACTTTTAGAGACTAGTGCCCAAACTGCAACCCCAAATCCACTTATTTATCATAAAGTGACAACATTGTAGTCAAAACTGAACACTGAGGTTTTAGTTTTGAAAAAAAATGCATAAACAACTTTTGTTTTAAAAGAAAAACAAATAACATATGTGCCATAGGTTTGCTGCTACTGCTACAAAGGGATTTTGATACACTTATTTTCCCTTTTGATCACTAATATATCAACTTCTTAAAGAAGATTCATTTAGAAATTTAGATTTAATGCTTATTTATATCATTTAGTTTTACATTTCATGTGTGAATAGTTACATGTAACTTATGATAATACCTATAAAGCCAGCAATCTAGACTACATAACAAGAATCTGTCTCAAAAATAATCATGAGAAACACCTTCCTAAATTTTTAAGTAATTATATCTTTGTGTGGGTTAGGGTTTCATAAAGGAACAGAAAAAATATCATATATATTTATATGCATGCATTTATACATATATTTATTCAAGAGGATTTATTAGGTAGGTTACAAGATCATTGATAGAATAGTCCATAGTAGCCATCTACATACTGGAGAACATGAGGATCCAGTAGTTTCTCAGTCTAAGAAACTGGAAGCTGTGAAACAAAAAATGATCAAGAATACAGAGACAGTCTGTAACAAAAGGCCTGGAAACTCCCCAGAGAGTCACTAGTGTGAGTCTGCTTTGGAAGGATGGAGAAACACAAGTCTGATGTTCACAGGCAATGGCAGCAAAAGACACACCCCTTAAGCAGAATGGAACTCTAGAAATGTGTGTTTGCTCATTTCCATTTTATCCCACAAGAGCTATGAACCTATTGAATAGCATCGCTCACAATTGAGTGATTCTTCTCCTTGTGATTTGCTGTTCTTTATGCCAATCATCCAATGGAAACACTCCACAGATACGCACAGAAGTGTGCTTTATAATCGGTTGGACACTTTATCATCCAGTCAAGTTGACATATCATAATTAATGGTTATAATATTAGTACTTTTTATTGCCTCTCTTTAAGTACAAAAGGTACTTTGCTGCAACCTATATGGGTAGTATATTCAATTTTATTCCTTTTAATTAGTGCATCTCCACAACTTACTGTGCTTGCAATTTATATTTTCCTAATATCAAGCATTTCTTCATTTAACATCTGCATATTTTCCTTAGTGAAATTTTTAAAAAATCTTATGTCCATAATTGATATTGGTTGAGTTTTCTTATTATTGGGTGTTGAGGGTTCTTCATATATTCTTTGGTCAATACATGATTTGTAAGTATTTTCTTACGGCCCTTGATTTCTTTTTTCCCATAAAATGGCACACTGATATGTTATACTGAAAATATGCTGAGTGGAAGCAGAGGGCAAGAAACAGCAATAGTGTGGACTTCTTGGAAAGGTGTATTTGTGTCAGAGGCAAAAAATAAAACTAAAAACATCATGGAACTTCTAGCTCAGAGAAACTTCCAAGAGTCTAATGTGGGATATGTTGTTATCTTTTTACAGGTTATGTATACTTTAAATTGTTGCACATGTTCTCTTCTACAAACAAAAAGGAACTATGAAAGTGATTGGTTTCTTTGGACTATGGAAACAATAAATTTTTCATTTAATGAATTACTCTTACCTACTCTCTGATATATAGGAGATGGCTCTGTAACAGGATTTTGCTGCTGTGCAGCAATTTGTTATTAGGGCTGTATGATTCAGCAGATCCCCCAGATTGTATGAGAAACAGTACAAAGATTTAAAACTGGGACCTCATCTTTTTAAGAAGCTTTTGCACAGCAAGAGAAACTACCAACAGAATGAAGAGATGACTCAGAGTGGGGAAAAATTTTTACCCATTATTCATCAGGCAAAGTAATATTATCTAGAATATATAAAGAACTAAAAAAAAATCAGACTACTCAAATTTGAAGACACAATCTAAAAAATGGGCATATGAAGTGAATAGATATTTCTCAGATGAAGAAGTAGAAGCAGCAAATAAACATATGAAAAATGTTCAACATCACTGGTCGTTCGAGTGACGCAGATGAAAGCAATATTGTGATTCCATCTCATCTAGAAAAAATGGCTGTTATCAAGAAATCAACCAATAACAGGGCCTTTGTGGAAAAACCCTGCTCAACTGTTGGTGGGGAGTGTAGACTGGTGCAACAATTGTGAAAATTAGTGTCAAGATTCCTCAAAAAACTAAAACTATAAATTCCATTTGACTCAGCTATTCCCCTTTGGATGTCTTCCCAAAATAATTAAAAGCATCATTCCATGGCAATATATGCACACTTATGTTGATAGTGACACAGTTTGTAATAGCTAAATACTGGAAACAGCCCAAATGTCCATCAAATGATGAATGGAAAAAGATTTTTTTAATTCAATGGAGTACTACTCTCCCATAAAGAAAGGATGAGCTTCAGACATTTATAGCTACCTGGATGCACCTTGAGAACATACTCAAGTGAAATAAATAGGACACACTTGTTTAAATACTACATTGTTTCTCTGGTATGAGAAAATGAAAGTGGAAATAAGGACTAAAATGTACAATGGATATTGGGAAATTGAAGAAAATGTTACTATGGGGAGGGAGCCAGGGAGGAGAGAGGGAAAAAGTGAGGAAGGGACAAGAAAAAAAGTGAGAATAGAAGGGAAAAAATGGAAGCAAAGCTTTTGTACATAAGGAGGGGGGCATGAGGGAAGGAGGGAAATGGGAAAAAAAGAGTTGCATTGTATCATGTATAGGTGCAAATTGCCTATGATGAGTGTTATCACGTATGCTGAAAATGTACCAATAAATGCTTTGCTATTAAAAAGAGATTCAGCAGATCCATTGTTGCTTGCAGTGGCAGTGGTATGTAGTGGTGTTGTTTAGAGTCTCTGGAAGGACTCTTGAGATTCATTATACAATAAGCCCGTGAAGTTGGAAGAAGAAACCTGTCTTCCTCTGTAGAAACTACTCTACTTTTTAGCCATTTATATGTTATGTGGCCTCAGTAGCAACTCAGAGCTTAATCTTGGCTCGTAAGTCACCATAAAAGCTGATTATGATGTGACCATCATAATCTAAATGTTAGTTGATCCACTAAGTCATAAAGTTAGGTATGGACAGCAGAACTCTATCATCTAATGAAAGTGGTGAGGATGTGATTTGGACAGAGAAGTCACTGAAGATACAAGGACCTTACAGAAATAAGATCAGATCTCCATTTTTGTTACATTACCCTCTTCCATTTCTCATTTACAGTTTCATTAGTATTTCTCTATAATTCCAGTTAACTATTAAAGAGAAAACTTGGAATTAGAAACAGATGATTCCCCACCATACTCATGAATCATGCAGAAGTGAACAGCTGCAGCATTACAGGTTCTTTTCAGAGCATCCCTACAATATATTTGTGAAGGATATAAAATTCAAGGTCGATAGAAAATGGCTATCCTAGATTCAGAAGAGAGAGCAAATTCATCTTTTATGTCCTATCCAGGCCATCAATCAATTCACTGATGCCCACCTACTTTGGGTGAGGTAGATCTTCCTTGATTTTGACTGTCTACTGATACAAATGCTCATCTCTTCTGGAAACACCTGCATAATCATACACACAAATAATGTTTTAAAGTCATCTGGGCATCCCTTAATCCCCTTCTGAGTTCCATATATAGATGCCCAATTTTATGTCTTGGTATGTTAGATCACACACAGTTCATAGATGAGAAAAATGTCTCCATACCCAGAAAAGTGAATGGACTTTTTCTATTTTTGCTTCTCCTTCATTATAGGAGGAGCTGGAGGCAATAAATTATTATTGCCCTTAGGAGAAATATCTTACTAGGCACCATACAATTTTACTGAGACGCAAGGCTCCTAAATTTAAAATACTATTAACATTGATGACAGCAGTGTATAACTTTTATACTTAAAGAAAAGTGGCAAAATGAGCTAGGGAATAATTATACAAAATTTAAAGGATAATCAATATGTTAAGGTTTGGTCATGTTTGTACTTGTCTCCCCATATCATATTGCTTACTACACATTTATGCAGAATTTTCAGTTACTCCTCTTTTATCTTTGTTCTTTTTTTACTTTTTTTCTAGAAAATTCTGTGAAAGTGGGTTAATTGATTGAGTACTTGAAAATAAGTTCATTGTTTTCATCCTATCTTGACAGTCACAATCCAACTCTTATTAAACTTTGTTTTTATTGTTAAATGTTTCTGATATATAATATTTATAAATATTTATATGATTCAATGTGATGTTTTAATTCTTGTATATGCCGTATGAAAAGGTAGAATTTTTAAATTAAAAAATTATTAGAGTAAAAGACATACTGTCATCAATCCATCTCAAAATATTCTCTCTTGCTTTGAATATATTTAGCCCATTGCTCTTTCCTGAAGCAATTCTGAGAGTTCTTTTTTGACTGCTTTATTTACACTGCTCTAGCTGACTCAATGCTTTGAATTGATTCATAGTATTTACCTTTCATGGAAATTTTGAAGTTGAGGAAGAGTCAGAGTCAGATTCAGGAGTTACATTGTGTCAGCTCCAGTGAATAACGTAGATGAAAACACATTATCATGTTTTTATGAGCCTTCTTTTTCATTGAATGGTATGTGAAAGCACAATTCACCATATTTTTTAATACACATAGCAAAAGACAGAAGGGGAATATTTTAAGCTGGAATAATAACAGCATGTCTTTTACTGTAATGAACTTTTAATATCTAAACATTCAATGCATATTTTGAGCACAGCATGTCCATAGAATTACCATTAGTGTATCCATTGCCTTAAACTATAATTATTTCTTTCAAATGAACAGATTCAAATTCCCTATTCTAATTACTTGAGATATGAAACCCATTACTATAAATTATACTTGCCTTGCTGTGCCATAGAGGAGAAACTTATTTCTCCTATCAAGCAATAATGTATTTGTGAGCTGACATTTTCCCCCTATTCTTTCTAGCTTGAAGTAACCATTACTTTGTTTGAAACTTCTACAAGATTCCATTTACCAGTGAGATCTTGAAATATCTGTCTTTTTGTGCCTGAATTATTTCCCTTAACATAATTTCTATGAGGTTCATCCATAGTTATCAATGAAGTAATTTCATTATTTTTAATGGCTGAATTGTATTAGTTGTGTGTATGTACCACATTTTCTTTATTCATTGACTGATGAGCATTTATTAGCCATTTCCCATATCAGAGACAAAAATCACACCCATAATTTAAAAGACAGATGTAATATAGTTTACAGTTTCAGAGAATTCAATCCTTGGTAAACTGGTTCCAAGGCAGAAACATTGTTGCCTTTTGGGAGCCAGAAAGTAGGGCAAGTGTCTCGCTATGTAGTTGAGACTGACCTGGAACACACTAGGTAGCCCAGGGTGGTCTCGAACTCACATGGATCCTCCTGCCTCAGCCTTCTAAGTGCTGTGATTATAGGCATGCATCACCATGCCCAGCAAATATTTATCTTTCAAAGCATCTTTTTATCTAGAGATAGTTACATATCAGATATGAAATTTAAATATTATAAATTGTTATTTTCTGAATAAATACTTTGAAAGTATTCTGTTTTTATACATAACAAAAAATTTAAGCATGTTACCAACATGTCAAAAATCCTTCGATTGTTTTCCTTTAAATTGGGTTAAAGAATTAATTCCCCTACTTGGACCAAGATTCCTTGTACCACAACCATGCTGACTTTTTTCTCTCCATCTGTGTTCTATTTCTTTGCAAGTCATAGTTATAAAATTTTGTGTCTCCAATGATAAAGCTCTCAGATAATGAGACTATCCAGTAGGTCTATTGATGGCAAGTGTCTACAAACATTATCTTGCTAAAACTAAAAATTCCTAAGCCCTACCTAGAACAAATGAAAAAGACTCCATATCTTGATAAAACTATCCAGGGAACTCATAGGCATTTTAAGTTTGAGCAGCACAGATCTACGCCACCTCCCCAAAATATCCTTTGCCTTTGTTTTTCTTTTGCTATGTTCCCTGGTCTCTGCTTAGTAAAAGTTCTAATCAGAGTGTGGCTTCAGATGGGAAAACTGGGAATATGTCTGACATTTAAAGTGAATTTAGCACAGTGAAGACAACTTTGGATCAGCTCCTGAAGGGAATGTAGGTCATTTACTTCATTAAAGTTATATTATGATAAGCACAGACAAGACTATAAAAATCAAGGCACTTAGAAGCACTACATTTTGTATATAAACTGAAATATATACAAATCTGTCAGAAGGGTCACTGTGGGGAAAAATAGTGGTATAAAGTGTAATTTCAGTAGTTAAATTTGGAGCTGTCTATAATGAGTTAATGTTTATGATTCTAAAAATTATAATACTCTGTGGGATGATCTAGATTTTTCATACACATACAAATCAGCAATGCCCAGTTGAAAAATTTCACTTCATCCTATGGGGAATACTCAGACATTCTTAGGGGAATTCTAGCTCTCCACACCATCTTCTCCTGGTAAAAACACTAAGATGTACAACCGGCTGACTCTTGTGCTCAAAGCAAGATTATATAAACACCATTTTCCTTAGCTTGCATAATGAAACTGTCAAAAAAACCTCCCACAAAGAATTGCTTACTGTGTTATTGTCACTCCTATCCTATCATGTATTATTTCTGGTTTTGAATGCCTGGCATTTTTAAAGGACTGTCATAATTTCTCAGAATACTGGTAACAAAAATTACTTTATAATATTATTATTCATAATAAAAGTATAAGATTTATAAGGTTTAAGTCATAATTATTTCACATTTGTTTTACAGAATGTTAGAATAGCTATGGAGAATGAATAATAAAGAGTAAGTGATCTTTGTATTTCATACCCATGACCAAAATCTGGATAAGCAAAATAACTATAAGAGGAATTGCTCCTTTTGTCAATGATTCATTATCTTATTAACCAAACTGTAATGACTTTATAAGTTCTTACGAAGTAGAATGTTGTGTTTTAAAAGTTTAAAAATTCAAGTCCTAATAAGCATTCTATAAGAAATATTTACATTGATTATGATATAAAATCCTGTAAAATCACATTTCCTCCTTAAAACTTTTAAAGTTTGTCAGTTAAATATTAATTCCTCTGTACCTTCCCATTTCTGACAATAATTTCACTGGATATTAAATATCATATAAATGTAGAAATACATATATGATTTATTTATGGATCTATATTGTGATAATATAATATGTAAAGAGATGTAGATATAGAAAGAAATGTATATAGAATTGAATATCTATGTATGTACATTAAAATCCTTCAATATTTTTATAAATAATATAGTAATTTCATATGTATAATACTATACATATATATATTTGTTAAATTTTGTTCATGAGGATAATTTTCAAGTTCTGAATACATTACTAAAGTTAGTAATACTTATGCTATATATAATACTAATAAAATTCAATCATTGGGGATTTATAGAAGGAAACCCATTCATATAAAGTTTTACTTAAAAGTATAATTAGTGATATTTGTTCGTTTATATTGTCTCAGTCATGGTACAATCTTTGGCTCATTTTGTTATGCTAAAAATAACTTAGAAGAAAATTCTCTCAAAACTAACAAGCTTTCTGGAAAAACTTAGCTCTAATTGCTGTAATAATCAGATAAGGAAACATTTAAAATCAACTTTCAGGCATTGTCAACATATTTATGAATGAAACAAAATTAAACCTTTAATTCCCTTAATTATATACAAAGTTTTAATCAACTTTGTTTTTTTAAATAAAGTAAAATGATTCTTGGAAAGTCAACAATGAATGACCACCAGTGTCAATACAAATATTCAACACTGACTCACTTCCTCCCATTCTTTAGTCTCTAGGCACCTCTGATCCTTGCTTTGTCCTTTGTCTTTGTCTTGTCATTTTTATAGTCTTCCATCTATGAGTTTATTATTTTTTATCTATTTTTCTTACTCCATGTTACTTTCTTTTCACCTGCCCAAATTTCTGTTCTCACTTCTTATATTCTTTTTATCTGGCTGTTTTCCTCGCCTCTCACTTGCCTGTATATTTGAAAATTTTGCTTAAAATATTTTACAGCAGGAAAAAATTAGTCTATGAACAATACACAAATGCTAACTTCTGTCTACATCTCACCACACACCCGGTACACAGCACTCTCTCCTGTGCCACTTATTTATCATTTACTTGTTATTCACTCACCTTAATTCCACTGTTTAGAGAAAAGTGTTTTCACTAAAGCCACTAAAATTCCCTTAATTTCCACACGCATGGATCTCTCTTTACCCTTTATCTTCCTAAGACATTTATTTTGGTGTTTGCTACTATATTAAATTTTGTCATTCTTAGTATCTTTCTATCTTTATTAAATTCATTGGTACATTTTAGGTAAACAACACAGTTACATTCATCATTGGTATCTTGTACATTTACATAACTTATCTTGGTTCTTATTCTTCCCTATTCCCCAGCACCCCTGTCAGCCACTCCACCCTTTCCTGTTTACAAAGACTTTGTTTCCATGTTTTTCCCTTTCTAATATTTTTTCTTCTCTCTTTTTACTTTTCCCCCACCCCTCCCACTTTCTCCACTATTTTACTTTTCTTCCTATTACACAATATCAATTATACATTTTGATCCTTATTTACACTTTTACTTTTTCACACCAGAGAAACTATTTGGTATTTACACATGTGTGATTTATTCTTTTCACTTAAGAATGTGGTCTCAATGTGCATCCACTTAGCTATAAATCTATTTTATTATTCTTTATGGCTGAGTAGTACTCCATTTTATTAAAAAAAAAAAAACCCACGTCTTCTTTATCCAGTCTCCAGTTGAAAGGAAATTAGGCTGTTTCCAAATTTTAACTATTACAAACTGTGCTGCTATAAACTTGGTTAACATATATTGCTGTGGTATGGTTCTTTTAATTCTTTTGGGAAGATACCGAGTAGAGGAATAGCTGGGTCAAATGGGATCTCTAATCATAGTTGTTTGAGGTATCTCCATATTGATTTCTACAGTGGTTGAACCAGTCTGCACTCTCATCAACAATGAAGAAGGGTTCCTATCTCCCCACAACCCCACCAGCATTTGTTATTGCTTGATTTCTTGATAGCAGCCATTCTTTCTGGGGTGAGATGGAATCTCAGTGTTGTTTACATCTATATCTCTCGAATGATCAGTGATGTTGAATATTCTTTCATATAATTATTTGCTACTTTTACTTCTTTGGGAAATGTCCCTTCATTTCAGATGCTCATTTTTGAATTGGGTCTTTATATTTGGGGGTCTGTTTTTTGTTTTTAGTTCTTTATATATTCTAGATAGTAGACCTTTGTCTGAGGAACAGCTAGTGCAATTTTTTTTGTTTTATTCAGGTAACTTTAGTTATATTTATTTTTAATTGACAAACAATAATTATATATATTCATGGGGTACCATGTTATATTTTGATCTATGTATACATTGTAGAAAGATTCAATCAAGCTGATTGACATATCTCTCACCTCCCTTATCAGCTTATCAATTCTTTATTTGTGGCAAGAATCTTAAAAATCTATTCTTTTGACAATTTGAAATATACAATATATGATTATTAAGTAGTTGCAATGCAGTGTAATACCTAAATAAAACTTATTCCTCCTGTCTGACTGAAACTTTGTGCCCTTTGATTTGATGAATATCTTCTCTGCTACCATTCATCTGCCTTCCCAACAGCCTCTGGGGAGGCTTTCTGTTTCTATGAGTTGAATTGTTTAAATTCCATATGTAAATGCAATTGTACAGAATCTGTTTTTCTGTGCCTGTTTTGCTTCACATAATAAAATGTCTTTTGGTTCCCTCTATGCACACATGACAGAAATTATTTCTTTTAAAGGGTGTACAGTATTCCACTGTGCATATGTACTACATTTTCTTCATTCATTCATCTGCTGATGGATGCTCTGGTTGCTTCCATGTCTTGGCTAACGTGAATAACACTGAAATGAACATGGAACTGTGCATGTCTCTTCAATATACTTTTTTCCTCATTGAGTTTATTGGTACATTTTATGGTTACAGTAGAGTTACATTCATTATTGGGATCTTGTACCTTTACATGACAGGTCTTGGTTCTCATTTTTTCCCCTTGTCCCTGACCTCCCTTCACCCCCTCCTCTCCTCCCCATTTACAAACATTTTATTTCTATTTTTTCATTTTCTCCTACTTTTTCCCTTTCCCTTATTACCTTTCCCCTACCCTTCCCATTTTCTCTACACCTTTAGCCCTTTTCTTCCTATTTCATATTGTCAGTTATCTCATTAGGATCTTTTGTACTATTATAGTTTATTTACACATGTGTGGCTTATTTATTTCACTTAGTAGTATATCCTCAATATATATTTACTTTCTTATGAATGAATCTAATTCCTTATTCTTTATGGCTGAGTAGTATTCCATTTCATAGAAAACCATATCTTCTTTAGTGGTTCCACTGCCTACCTCGTTAGTGTAAATTTTTATCTTTCCTTTATTCATTAAGAGTGGTAATTCTTATTTCCTTTCTGGATATTTTTCATTGATCACTCTGCTCAGTATGCTTTTTTTTTTTTCTTCTGCCCTTTGATACTATTTTGGTTTTCCAGAGATTTGGTTTGAAATAGAAAATGAGTTTGTTCAATGGAAATTGTCTTTCCCATGGAATTTGAAGAAACTTTCAGAGTGGCAGGGTCAGAAAGAATCAAGGCAGCCAAAATCATATTTTGTCACTAGATGGCTAAGTGTAGTTATTGCTGATGTTGAACTTCTGCTGCCATAGCTCTTGATGTCAATGTCATTGCTGTATATGCAGATGGATGCACTTGCATTTTCATGCTTTTTATTGCTTTAGCTATGTAAATTTGCTTTAATCACTGAAATCTAAATTGAGTGGGGTTCAATGGACAAAACTAGATCAAATACACTGTTTGCCACCAACATCAGAAGTTAGATGCCTAACAAATGACGTCTATCCCTTCGTAATCTCTTTCCTATAACTACCTCAAGTTTGTTTACTTGTTCTCCTTTTATCTCTGCATATTTTCAATTTTAGCATATGTGCTGCCGAAGTGAGCGCATATTTTTCAAATGATAGATGACTTATAACAAAAGCTCACATACCCCAATACTGTAACTCACAAATCATTACTTATATTACTGTATTAGAGTCATATTATGAAATACATATTGCTTGGATGTTCATACTACAAACTTGTCAATGCATCCAGATAACCTCAATTATGCTACCTAGACACCAATCCATTCCTTTCTTTTTTTTAAACACTTCTCCCACACCAAATATTTGACAAAATGTCAGTGATTTTGCATTCTGAAAACATTAAAATCCATTCATTTATCTTCATCGTGACACCCTATGTCACGTCACACACAGACTAGGCATTGTAAATGTATTTTAATAACTTGGAAAGCATTTTTAAAAGATTATTTGGTCATATTTATTCAATTAAAATATTACATTTATTTCATGTTCAATTTCTGACCAATTGTTTCCATCCGTTAGAGTAACATGAGGTAAAATGAAAACTCAATGCTGATATGAGTATAGTTTTACATAAATTTTCATGCTCCAGTCTTCACTATATGAATCAATGGATTTTTTTTCACATTTCTCTCATTTGATTTCAGAGGACATCCAGTGAACACATGGAAAGAGAAAATATATCCCTCCTGACAGAATTTGTTCTCACAGGACTTACAGATCATCAAGGACTGCAGGTCCCCCTGTTCCTGGTGTTCTTGGTAATTTATCTCATCACAGTTGTGGGAAACCTTGGTCTCATAGCTCTCATCTGGAATGACCCTCACCTTCACATCCCCATGTACTTGTTCCTGGGAAGTTTAGCCTTTGTGGATGCATGGATATCATCTACAGTGACCCCAAATATGCTGGTCAACTTGTTAGCCAAGAGCAAGTTGATATCTCTCTCTGAATGCATGATACAATTTTTTGCTTTTGCATTTGGTGGAACCACAGAATGCTTTCTCTTGGGAACAATGGCTTATGATCGGTATGTTGCCATATGCAAACCTTTACTTTACCCAGTGATTATGACCAATAGACGATGCATTCGCCTACTAGTTTTGTCATTTGTAGGTGGCTTTCTTCATTCTTTAATTCATGAAGCGCTTTTATTCAGATTAACCTTTTGTAATTACAATGTAATACATCACTTTTATTGTGACATTATACCATTGTTTAAGATTTCCTGTACTGACCCTTCTATTAATTTTCTAATGGTATTTATTTTATCTGGTTCAATTCAAGTATTCACCATTGTGATTGTTCTTGTTTCATATTCATTAGTTCTTTTTACAATTTTAAAAAAGAAGTCTCTCAAAGGTATAAGGAAAGCTTTCTCCACCTGTGGAGCACATCTCTTATCTGTGTCTTTATACTATGGTCCCCTTCTCTTCATGTATGTGCTCCCTGCATCTCAACAAGCAGATGGTGAAGGTATGATGGATTCTCTATTTTACACTGTAATAATCCCCGTGTTAAATCCAATTATTTACAGCCTGAGAAACAAGCAAGTTATAGATTCATTGATGAAAATGTTAAAGAGAAATATTTAGACCTCACATATAATACCACTTGTCTATTTAGTACAAAACTGCCATAGAATCAGGGTCCGGTGATACACACTGGTAGCCTCTAATCTCAGTACTGGGAAGGTTGAGGTAGGAGGAAAACAGTGAGTTTAAGGCCAGTCTAGGCTATGTAGTGAGGGCAAGGCCAACACAAATTATGTAGTGAGACACCACCTCAAGAAACAAAAATGAAGCAAAGAAACCCTGCTACAGAAAATTTCTAGTTGATATATCTTTTTTTGGAGGAGGTGTTCAGAGATTTTTGTGACTACAATTGCTCTATTCCTTATATTTTTACTCTGATTTACTGTGATTTAGCTCAGTAGTTCCACTGCCTGTCTCACAAGTGCTAGGCCCTGAGTTTGATCCCTGGTACTGGAAAAAAATATGTTCAACTTATATTTAGTTTGGCAACATTAAAATTTGAATATAGTATTATGATATATAAAATAAAGTAGAAAACAAATGAAGCATTTTACTAGCTACTATGTTTTCAGTGTGACTTTATTAATGCATTTTGTACTAAAATAGCTAATTTCTTTTTTATTTTATTTTTTTGCCATTGAGTTTATTGATACTTTTTTGGTACACAGTACAGTTACATTCATCACTGGGATCTTGTACCTTTCCATGACAGGTCTTTGTTCTCATTTTTCTCCATACCCCTGCCCTCTCTTCACCCCCTCCTGCCCTATTTACAAAAACTTTATTTTTACTTTTTCATTTTCTCATATTTTTTTCTTTTCACTTATTTCCTCTCCCCTACACTTCCCACTTCCCATACACCTTTAGCCCTTTTCTTCCTATTTCACATTGTCAATTATACCATTGGAATCTTATTTACAATTATAGTTTTTCACACCAGAGAAACTATTTGGTATTTACACATGTGTGACTTAATTCATTTAAGAGTATGACCTCAATATGCATCCATTTTCCTATGAATGACTCTAATTTCTTATTCTTTATGGTTGAGTAGTATTCCATTTTATAGAAAAACCACATCTTTATCCAGTCTCCAACTGATGGGCATTTGGTCTACTTCCAAGTTTTAGCTATTACAAACTGTGCTGCTATAATTTCTTTTAAAATGACTTAAATGGAATATATAACATTACCTATTCTATTGATAATGGATGGGCTGGAGACTCATGACCCCATTGTATTTGCTGGTTTGTGTTTGGTTGAGCAGATGAAAATACCAGGAAATCTACTAGCCTTTTTAACCTTTTTTTTAAAGTTTATTGGGAAATGATGAATTTTACTTGTAGCAATTCAACTGACATGTCCCGTGGGGAAGCAAACAGGAATGGAATCATGAAAAATTGAGATTTTGAAAGCAGAGCCAAACTAAGAGGACACTTAGCTCATTCTGTTTCTATGAGTAATAAAAAGATTCATTGACTCACTTTGTTTATGCTGTCCTCAAAAGCTTTATTTGGATGATACAGAGTGGCAGAGTAGAAAGCTTTATTGATTCAGAAATCTAATAGGTGATAATGAATAAGTAAGATAGTATAGATGTGGAGAACAAAAGTAACAGAATTAAAAAGGAAATTGCCTCAATCTTCTGGAAATTAAAAAAAAGTAGAAAAATAAATCAGTAATATCATAAAAAAATTAGTCAAACATTTTACTGATAGAAAATAGCTTTGAATGCATGTTACCAAAGAACAGATAATGCTAAGATGATATGGTGTTTTAGTGCCCAGTGGGTGGTGAAAAAACAGAACATGAGCAAATTTGGAAAGTTTGTGCCTGCATAGTCCTTAAATACTAGTCTTTTTTCATACTCCATATACTTTAAGTATAATGAAGGAGCCATCTTCTTTGCCTATTTTGCCTTTCATGCAACACTGAAATTCCATACACATTCCTACTGATCCCAATTAGAATCTTAATCTAGAAATTAGTCATTTGCGTATTTTGGAAAAGTCTCACTACTTATCACTTCCTCCTTGCTTATACTATCTTCCTTCCCAAATATTGTTGTCAAATGTTTCTTCCTACACAGAATTGATTAAATTATACCCTTCAAAAACTTTAATAAATATCTTACTACTAGATTATGTACATATATGTTATATGTAAATATATATAAATTTATAAATTAGGGTATATATGGATGTGTTTGTTCATGTGGACATATAGATTGCATGACATGCATACATTTTCAACTTATATTTGCTCATCCTAATTATCTTAGGTGTTGCGTTTTTTTCTGTTTATTTTTTTGAATGCTTCTGAGACTTGAACCTAGAGCTTTTGTGCCCAATCATTTTTAAAAATTTGAGACAGGGTTTCTCTAAGTCACTACATTTCCCTGCTGGGCTTGAATTTGCAATCCTTCTGTCTCAGTCTCCTTGAGTGTTGAGGTTGCATTGAGGACTTTTCTAAACACCCTAGCTTAACTCTAGAATCATTTTTTTTCTACAATTCCAGTGGAATCTATGTCATAGCCAAAATGTGTTACTGAAAGCCTTGTGGATGCACCTTATTCCCTCTAGCACATATTTTTGCTCATACAGCTCTCTCCACAAAATCCCCTGCAAGGTAACACACTGTTTTTTGTTGTTGTTTTGTTTTGTTTTGTTTTGGTGGCAGGGATTGAACTCTGGAACTTGTGCTTGTGAGGCAGGCAGCAGCACCACTGAGCTAAATCCCCAGCCCTAACACACTTTTAATTTACAATTGAAATGAGATTCTGTCTCAAGGCCTACTTCAAATGTTAGCCTCTCCAAGAAAATAATGTGGTTCTTCTCAAATATCTGTGAGAGATATATAATAAAGCTGACAATGTTGTCTGTGAATATTTTCTAGATTACCTGAAGGAAGAGTAGTTTCTATTTCTGGGCAATAGGCCAATCAAAATACATGCATTGAAGTCGTTCTGCAGTATGCTATCATGTGGAAAGAAAAGTTGATGAAGGTCCCAGATGTTTGTAAATTGTGTATCTGAATATATACATATATATATATATATATATACACATACATATATATATATATATGTCAAGATATATATATTATGGCAAGCTTTCAAATTATATTAAAACATTAACCTAGTTAAAATGGACAAAGATGTAAGTGACAACTCATTTCACAAATAAGCAAAAACACGCTGGACATCATTAATTATCAGATAAATGCAAATAAAATTTCATTGAGAAGTGATGATTTATTAAAATGAATACCTTTGAAAAGATTAACCAGATTAGAAGCAGTGATGTAAGACATTTAAAAATAGGCCGCAGAGTGGATTAAAAGGTAACCACACAAATATAAGGAAGCAGTCAATTTGTTTCAAGTTTTGACTAGGTTTTGATAGGGGATATCATATTGTTTTATCCACTTCTCTGCAGAGTATTTATGTGAATCTATTTTTATATATACTATATTGTCTATTCATTTCTTTGTTATTAGAAAAGGACAAAGAGCCAGATAATGAATTAAGATGTTCTTTGCTTTCCCATTGTCTTGCCAGTGAAAGTTAACAAACACTTTTACTGGGTAGGTAGCTATATATATCATGCTTCAGATATCATCTAAATACTTTCCACTTCTCTGCAGAGTATTTATGTGAATCTATTTTTATATATACTATATTGTCTATTCATTTCTTTGTTATTAGAAAAGGACAAAGAGCCAGATAATGAATTAAGATGTTCTTTGCTTTCCCATTGTCTTGCCAGTGAAAGTTAACAAACACTTTTACTGGGTAGGTAGCTATATATCATGCTTCAGATATCAGATCTAAATACTACAACAAATAAAGGTTTTTTTCATATGTTTTTGACCAGCTCTACCGTTAATACTAAAAAAGAACACGTGCACATGCTATTATTATGTTCAAAATTCTCAAAAGCAGTATGTTAGGTTAAGCAACAAAAAGTCCTGACCTAACCTCTGAGCCCTGTGTAGTGTTATCTGTGCTGTCTCCTTGGCCACAGCTGGATCTTCCCTGCCTCTCCCTTTGAAAGAAAATCACACTTAACTTTTGATTTAGCTAATGATCAAGACTCTCTAGTAAAGCTCTTGCACATAGCTAATGTCTATAAGAATCACTGTGTTAGAAATATAGACTCCTAAGATCCCACTGGTAACTACTGAAAGTGAATCCACATTTTTATAAGATCTCCATGAAATTTATATACACTGAGGTTTGGGAAGCAGAATTTTGTGCATCCTCTCTTAGAAATCCTTTGTCCTGTTCTTCCTTTGCCTCTTCTTTGGACATTTCCCAGTAAAGTTTATTAGATTTCAGTTTAAACTGGCATAGCTAGAGATATGATTGAAATCTCAACTTCAATTTTCACTGTGGCAACTTTACTTGTGGTCAGCACCTGAAGGAAATTTAGAACTTTGGCCCTATTAAACTTGTATTTTGATTAGCTTGGACAAAACTATACAAATTAGAACTCCCCGAAGAGTACATTTTATATATAAAGCTTTCTTAAATTGGTCAGAAATGTCACATGGGTTATAAAATAGTGAATACAATATAATAGCAATTGCTTAAACTAGCACTGCATACAGTGACTTGATGTTTATGATTCTGAGATCTGTAATACCCTGAGGAACAAACTGAGGTTCTCTGTAGATTGTCCAAATCTACAATGCCCAGTAGAACAGTTGAGCTTTGTCCTGAAGGGAATCTTTGGGCTCTCCTGGGGAATTTAGTTTTCCACTCCTTCCTCTTTTGGCAAGGATATGCAGTTGAAAAATTGGTTGAGTTATTTTTTGGTAGGAAAATTTATAAACACAACATTTTCTCAGCTTGGGAAGTAAAGTCTCTAAGCTGAATCAGTGTGCCAAGAATTTCTACCTATATTTTTATCACTCCTCTGCTATAATTGTATTTTTTCTACTTTATAAATCTTAACACTTTTAAAGGATCACCATACTTTCTCTCAAGGTATGGGTAAAACATAAATGATTCTACAATATAAATGGTTCTTTATGCAGTAAACTAAAGTTTCTGTTCATTTTGTAATAAGTTTGTGGTACAAAATGTCAAAATAGATAAGTGAAAATGGAAAACTATTAATGGATTATGTGATTAAAGGCTGGATAAACAAAGTCATTCCCCATAAGATTGATTTGTGCCCTCTGATAATGTTTTCTTAACTTGCTAACTTAATTATAATGAATTTATGGATGAATTTTGGTGAACCAGCATATTAATTTAAGACTGAGTTGAAAGATTAAATAGTAATGTTTCTTATATGACATCTTTCTTGAATCTATTAAAAAGATTTACTGTAATTAAATACATATCTGGATTATACCTTAAAGTGTTAGTTCTAGTTTTTAACCCAGTTCTGATATCAATTGTCAAATTAAGAGTACACACACATGTATATATCAGGAATATATATTCAGAGAAAATTCAGGAAATGTCCTTGCACTTTTCTCCCCAGAACTTACAACCTAAATATATTCACATGGGAAACAGAGTTTGAGAATTTTCAAGTATTTTGTGATTTAAGCTTGCATGGAATGATGATGATCCCAAATTAAAATACATTTAACTGCTGGAATTATGGAAAATTATCTGTTTTGATTCATGCCTTCACTCAACATTATTCTGCTAAAAGAAAACTTTTGGAGATAAGAATACTCTCAATTAAAGCTGTAAATACAGAAATTACAACCAATAGTGTAGATAGCTTCATTGAGAAAATTTTTTCATTTGGGTATAGGAATAAGTCCAGAGAATAATGAGAAGCGATAAGAAAATTCATGTCATAAGTTTCCTTTGGTCCTTCTTCCTTTGTTTCCTACTCACCAAATTCCAAGTCTATGTCAGATTGATTAAATTTTACAAGCCTAGATTAAGTTACCTCATTCTTGATGCAATCAGGTTGGAAACTTCAGTTTCTAGTTTTAAAGAAGGGAATAGTCTCCATTCATTTTCAGTATTTATGTGGAAAGAAAGGGTATAAACCAAAAACGGCATGCACAAACTTTATAACCTGTTTAATAGAACTTTTAAATTTCTTCCCTATCTATTCTTATTTTAGTTTTGGCATACTTGTCTAACTATAGGCTTTCCTTAACTATGCTTTTAAGTATCTAAATGCCTCCCATACTATTATATTCATAAACAGTAGGTTTGTACTAATTGTATTTCATTTGGATTTTCAGTGGATGTTTATTTCACATATCTGCAAAAAAAAATTTTGAGGTCTCAATCTCATTTTAAGTCACTGTGTGACTCCACTTTCTTTTACTGACCACTCTCTTCACATCTAACATTTCATGGAATCCTACTGCCTCTATATTCTGAATTATTTTGAGTCAATTTCTTTGTTCCACTTATCAATCTTAATGTCTTATAACTCACAACTAGCCACTTTACATGCAAATGAATCATGTTCATAGTATTCTACAAATATGTATTTCAAGACCTCATTCTTAAACTGCTGAATCTGTTTCTATAGTAATCTCTCATACTCTGCATTGGTAATAAAGTTCTCCAGACAATCTGATATGTAATCTGGTTTAGGATCCCTCAACAGTGGAATCAATTTCCTAATAATTATTTCCAAATTATGTTTCCCCTTATTGACTTCTCACTGTATTTTCAATATGGAAAACTATTTAGTAGATCTCTCACCTGCCATTATATCCATTATATCTTTTAGAAGTGTATGGTTTTATTTGAAGTCTCCAAAATGTTTCACTTTGTAAATTCTTCAACAATATTTTTTTTTCATTTTATGTCAAGGGACATCCATTGAGGATATGGAAAATAATACTACAACATTGATAAGAGAGTTTGTTCTCACAGGACTCCCACATCAACTAGAGTGGCAGGTCCCCCTGTTCCTGGTGCTCTTGGTGATTTACCTCATCACCGTTGTGGGAAACCTTGGTCTTGTTGTTCTTATTTGGAATGACCCTCACCTTCACATCCCCATGTATTTGTTTCTTGGGAGTTTAGCCTTTGTGGATACATGGTTATCATCCACTGTGACACCAAAGATGCTGGTCAATCTGTTACTCAAGAGCAAGTCGATATCTCTCTCTGAATGCATGATACAATTTTTCTCCTTTGCAGTCAGTGCCACAACAGAATGTTTTCTCTTGGCAGCAATGGCTTATGATCGCTATGTTGCCATATGCAAACCTTTGCTTTATCCAGTGATTATGACCAACAGACTCTGCAGTCACCTATTAGTGTGCTCATTTGTTGGTAGCTTTCTTCATGCCTTAATACATGAAATTACTTTATTGAGACTAACCTTCTGCAATTCCAATATAATACATCATTTTTATTGTGATATTATACCATTGTTAAAGATTTCCTGTACTGATCCTTCCATTAATTATCTAATGCTTTTTATTTTATCTGGTTCGATTCAATTATTCACAAGTGTGACTGTCATTGTCTCCTATACACTTGTTCTCTTTACAATTTTAAAGAAGAAGTCTGCTAAAGGCACAAGGAAAGCCTTCTCCACCTGTGGAGCTCATCTTTTATCTGTGTCTTTATACTATGGTAGTCTTGTCTTCATGTATATGCACCCTGCATCTCCACAAGCAGATGATCAAGATATGATGGACTCTTTATTTTACACAGTCATAATTCCTGTGTTAAATCCAATTATCTACAGCCTCAGAAATAAGAAAGTAATAGATTCACTAACAAAAACATTAAAGGGAAATATTTAGATCTTATAATACAATATGTTTTCCTTAAAATAGTTACAAAATTATGCAAGTTAGGTTTGGTTATTTTTCAGTACATGTTAACAAATTTTGCAATTACAATAGTCATAGCTTAACTTGTGACCAGCTGATGAACTTCATTAAAGGCTATATGTCATTCAGAACCATGTAAGGAAATTTAGTTAGGTATTTAAACTATGATAAATGAGGAAAGCAAAAACATTTTGCAGACTTCTGTGATCTTCCATATGGTTTTACAGATGAGCTTAGTGCTAAAATTGATCAGGTCCCATGATCATGACTTGAGTATGATGTCTGTGACACTAATAAGGAATATAGCATGGAGACTTATATTGCATTTACTTCATAGTGGTAGCAAGTTTGTGTTTGAACATAAGCTAATCTCATTAATTCAACTGTCCCCTGAAAGTCCTTTTATTCCACTTGGTTGAGAAATGGTAAGTTGCACTTTTTGTAGGAATTATATTTGTACATCACACAGAGAAATAGAAATGGGAAAGAGGAATAAATAAGGAAGAACTTACAAAACTAGCGGCAGGAACAGATGAACAGAAGATGCTGTTAGTTCCATGTGTTCCTATGAGTAAGAAGAGGAAAGTTGTTTTTCCCTGACTGTAATGCCTTGTAAGCATCTTTTGTGTCTAAGGATAAGTTTCTGTGTTGTTGGTCAATCTTAAAAGCTTCACTAGTTCATAAAGCTAAAAGATTAGAGTGAAGATTAAATTTTCTGGGTTTAGACAAGCAAAGTGACAGATTAAGAAAGAAATTGTCTCAATCTGCCATGAATAAAAAGACTAGTAAAATATAGAAATTCATTATATTTATGCATTATGGAATATGTCTTTTATAGTGAGGAACTTTAAATTTGTATTTCAAAAATTAAAATAATGCTGATATGGTATGATATCAAACTGTGTAGTGGGGCAGTTGGAGAAGGCATGAATGAAAAAGAATTTGAATTGTTTGTCCCCTAAAAACTGGAACAAACTAATTCTATATTAAGTTTAATAAATTATTCATTTTAAGATCATCCCTGTTCTTCCTCACTCAATACTGAAATAATCTCTAAATATATTGCCTTTAAGGTCAACCACATTCTTTTCTTCCAAATTTTATTTCAAATAGTCATTCAATCATATTTATTCTGAATTACTGAAATAGAGCCAAAATATTGGTCAAAGCTTATAAATTAATATATAATAAAATATTTGATCTAAGTGAAGTCAGCAACCACATGCTTGAACTTCTGTATGATGATAATAGTTTTATCATTAATATACTGCGGAGATATATCAGAAGTAGCTCATGGTGATATGGCTGTCTAGTTCTGGATGGGTCCTCCATATCTTACAGAACAACTGCTAAAAAGGCACAAGCTTTTTTTCTTCTGTTAACTGATCTTATGAAGTACATATGAGACCATTAATGGAGGTTGGAGAGAAGAGTAGACAGCGAGATTGGAGATCATGGAAATTTGGGCCACTCATTCATGCAACTTTACTTTTGCCACAGAATCTGTCCAGGCATAATCTTTTATATACTTTTTTTTATAATAGTGTGCTGCTATACATGTTTATCTTTATGTTTTGGTGTGTTTGATAATACACAGTTCACAAGGAGTGGCTCAAATTGCATGATGACATGGTTGCCTAAAGATAAATACTTGGCCTCTGAAAAGACACCATAGTAGGCTAAGAACTGCTTCTCAAAAGGACATTTCTTACCTGCAGAAGGTAGAAAGAGTTTGCTTCAAATTCTAAGGATTTAGGCTGCAATTCACTTGTAGAGGACATCCAAAGGCTTCAAGCAGAACCCCTAAGCAAAGAGACACAGCAGCTAGACCCAACACAAGTCTCACTTCTGGGCTGAGCTCCACTCTAAGATATCATGTTTTGGGTCACTGGGTCAATGGATCAAAGAACACACACATGAGATTATGTGGCTTCTATAATCTAAAAAGGCCCACAGGTATATGCCTTGTTTTGACTTGAAGGAAGAATCTTATGCAAAAATTTATCCATAACCTTAGAAGAAATATAACAACATACCCCACATCACTGGATCTTAGAAATTTCACTGAGGTAGAACTCTCTTGTAAGTTACTGGATATTTTTTAACTTCTCTGGCATATAAATATCTTACATTATTTCTTTTTTCCCCCTTATTTCATAAAGTATTTGTAATTAGGGAAGGGAGGAGGGGGTGAAGGGAGGGCAGGGGTAAGGAGAAAAAATGAGAACCAAGACCTGTCATGTAAAGGTACAAGATCCCAATGATGAATGTAACTGTACTGTACACCTAAAATGTACCAACAAACTCAATGAGAAAAAAAAATCTTACAAATAAATGTAGAATGGATGCTTTTATCAGTTCATTAGTTTCAGTAAAAAAAAAAAATCAAGTGTAGTGGACCAATATGATCTTGTGGAAAATAAAGGTGGTCATGATCCTTGAAAATATTTGTAAATCATATATTTGATAAAATACTTATGTCCAGAATACAAAGAAATCTAATTAAAATCAATAATAAGGCTAATAACTAAATTTAAAAAGTGACAAAAGATTTGAACAGAGCCTTCATAAAAAAAAAATACAGATATTGCCGGGGATTTTAGCTCAGCGGTTCGGTGGTCTGCCTTGCAAGAGCAAGGACCTGAGTTCAATCCCTGGTACAAAAAAAAAAAAAAAATGTGTTTTCATTCTTTGGGGCAGGGGATTTAGCTCAGCGGTTTGGTGGCCCGCCTTGCAAGTGCAAAGGCCCGAGTTCAATTCCCGGTACCAAAACAAAAACAAAAACAAAAAAAACATGTCAAATAAGGACACTTAAAAGAGATTGGAGGATTAGAAGAAGGTTAAATGAGATGGCAGAATGGGATTCTTAATGGTCATCCCTCTGCAGAAACATCAATTTGAACAGCACCCACACATGAAGATACCTTCATAAGAGGTAAAGAAAACATGTAAGAGATCACAAAACCTGATTATACCATAAGAATAAGAAAGGACTCATTGAAGAGGGTAAGATGAGCTTTACATTATCAATGTGGCCTCACCTCCAAACCCAGGCAGCTCACATGAAGACAGATAATGTCTGCCTTGGAGAAAATGAAGGAAGTAAGCATAATACTTTGCATTGGACCCCAATGCTAGGCCAACTATGGTAAAACTCTATCCTGGGCAAATACAGTCTCTGAATACAAGCCAAGACTTGTGAACTGAGGTTCTGGATCCACCTTGGTACCAGACGGGACCCAAAGTCCCTGTGAGATGGATTTGACTTCACACCTGCCTCATTGAAGACTGACTGCAGTGGCCTTGGGTTCTGGAAAACTTCAGTGTCAGTCAGGCCTCAGTGATCATGGGCTTGAGTACACCTAGGCCTATGCCGGCCTTAGCAGTCACATGATTCTAGCTTGATGCTTCAGAGGCCATGGGATTCCAACTGGCCTTTGCTATCTGGAAATCAAAATGCAATATTGCTGACAAAGTTTATTCACATAGAACTCCATATCAACAAGAGTGGCAAATTCCCATGACCTTGTTCTTCTTGATGATGTACCTTAACACCATCTTGGAGAATTTTGGTCTTATGGCTTTTATCTAGAATAAATGTCTAATGATTAATTTGAAAAAACATGAAAGTGAACAAACATTTTAATGTGTCGTGATTCAAAATTCTTTGAGTACTGGCTTTCATCATTCTTTGAGTCTATAAATGTACAGAAAGACTCATTTTTATATCAATTTTTTCCATTCATTTCTCAACACTGAAATTCTATATACATTCCTACTGATACCGCTGAGTTCCTTAGTCTAAAGCATAGCAGTATGTGTGTTTCATAATCACTAGTAATTTATCTACCTCATCCTGATGGTACTTTGCTACTTACCAAGCATTATTGTCAGATAATTCTTACCTTATAGAATTCTGTTTATTTTATTTTATTTTTTTCTCATTGAGTTTATTGGTACTTTTTAAGTATACAGTATAGTTACATTCATCACTGGGATCTTGTACCTTTCCATGACAGGTCTTGGTTCTCATTTTTTCCCCATATCCCTGCCCTCCCTTCACCCCCTCTTCCCTTCCCTATTTAGAAAAACTTTTTTTCCCATTTTTTCATTTTCTCATATTTTTTCTTTTCCCTTATTTCCTTTTCCCTGTCCTTCCCAATTTCCCTACACCTTTAGCGCCTTTTTCACATTGTCAGTTATACCATTAGGATCTTATATACAGTCATAGTTTTTCACACTAGAGAAACTATTCGGTATTTACACGTGACTTATTTATTTCACTTGAGTATATCCTCAATATGCATCCATTTAGAATTCTGTTTAAATCACTTGCCTCTTCAGTATTTTTCATGATTGCATTTACCACGAGATTATATGGAAATATTATGTATGCATATATTATCTATTGTCATTGTCATTTTTGTCATCATCATCATCATCATTTTCCTCACTCTATGTGGGTAACTTACAATGACTTTATTTGATGTTCCTTTTAAGAAACCTTTGCTTTGACTCTGGTGTTTTTCTCTGTCCAATTCTCCTAATGGCATCTATGATATAAATAAATGAATTACTGAAAGCCTTCTGAGTATACCTTATTCTTTTGAGTATATGCCATTGCCCATACTGATGTCTTTACAGAGAATCCCTTTGCTCTCCCACCAACTATTCATTTTTATTTATAATTGAAATGATATTCAAGATCTTTAAAATGTTTCAGTTTCCATGATGCCTCTCAAAATCTTCAATAAGAATAGAAGCTTCACTCATTTGAAGCAGCTTTTTTAATGCTCCTTTGGCCACACTTAGCCACACATAGATAGTACTTATTTTTGAACTGCAAGATCTTTAAATTACAAATCAATCCTACTGCTCTTTCACACTGCAAAGTATAGTGGCTTACAGGCATGAAGCCCTAAATAATTTTTTCCAAAATATTTGTAAAATTTAAATGAATATGGTAGCATGAACACATAGAGTGCATAAGAAAGCATCTTTTCAAATCAGAAATAAGTCCAGGAAGACTACTGGAGCTAAGATTAGCTCAAATTGTTTCTTTCATAACAAGCGAATGATCATAAATTCAGTGAAAGTCCAGTAGAGGGAGTAATAGGCCAAAATCTACTACAAAAGATATTGTTATTTATTCTCTGTAAAAGATCTATGTTATCACAAATGTCCATAGTTTTCTTTTATGTCTACACAATATTTCCTTTGAAGTGATGGTTTATCAATATCTAGATTTGGTTTGTTTATTGTCTCTCAAACTTTAGATAAATAAGAAACTCTTATATACTCTTCTGACACCATAATAATCTATTACTGATTGTCTTTTCTTTGATGAGAAGATGGATGTTAAGCTGTGAATATATGATAAGTATGTGTAACCTGTGTAGTTTTACTTTAGGTTGAGTGAATATGAAACAGGTGGTTATGATTCTTTCAGATGATAAGACTTCCAGAGTTGTCCTTTACACTTGTGTAGACTACAGATTCACCTCTGTCTTTTGTTTTTCAGTGCAATCTCAACTACTTTGCACTTTCCAGAAATTTACACCATTTCAATATGGTTGTAGATTTTTTTTCTTTCTTCCTTTTTTTTTTTTTGTACCAGGGGAGTCAAATTTAGGAACTTGCACTTGCAAGGCAGGCAGTGGCATCACTGAGCTAAATCTCTGGCCTGATTTATTTCTTTTTGTATATGATTTGCCATTCAGTGGGATGAAAAGACACAATAAAATACATACATGTACAAAACCCATAATAATTTTTGAATTTTTCATGTACCATTTTACCTTTATGTTAATTTACTACCACTATTTTTAAGCAAAATGTGTGTATACTAATAATAAAACATGCATTTCCTACATGTAATTATTATGTAATATTTAAATCAGATTAAGCATATTTATCCCTTCAAATAATAATATTTCTTTATTATGAAACCTTAAAATCTTTTCTTCCAGCTTTTAGAAATATACAGTATGCATTGTTTCTTATCTTAGTTACTTTCCTTTATTTAAAAACAATGTTTATTGATTTTACTGTATATAGTACATTTTTAAGTATATAGTACAGTTACATTTTAAGTATATAGTACAGTTACATTTATCGCTGGGATCTTGTATCTTTACATAATAGATCTTGCTTCTCATTTTTTCCCCATACCCCTGACCTTCCTTCACCCTCTCCTCTCTCCCCTATTTACAAAGACTTTCCATTTTTTCATTTTCTCATATTTTTTCTTTGCCCTTATTTCCTTTCCCGTACCCTTCCCACTTCCCCTACACATATAGCTTTTTTCTTCCCATTTCACATTGTCAGATATGCAATTTGGATCTTATTTACACTTTCAGTTTTTCATATCAGAGAAACTATTTAGTATTTACACATGTGTGCCTTATTTTTTCACTTAACAGTATAGTCTCAATATGCATCCATTTTCCTGCAAATGACGCTAGGTTATGTAAAACTCTTCAAGACATTGGCATAGGAAAAGATTTCGTGAACAAAACTTCAGCTTTGAGTTTTAAATTCAGAGTATAGACTGGTTCAGCCACTGCGGAAATCAGTATGGAGCTACCTCAAACAACTAGCATTAGGGGTCCCATTTGACCCAGCCGTCCCTCTGCTGGGTATCTTCCCAAAAGAAGTAAAAGACTCACACCACAGTGATATATGTACACCCAGGTTCACAGCAACACAGTTTTTAATAGCTAAAAGTTTTTTTCCAATTGCTGAGACAAAATATGTAACACCAAAAGTTAAAATAGAAAAGGTTTATTCAGCTCATTTTGTAGAGATTTCAGTTCATAGCTGGCTCCAAGGCAGGGTCACATGGCAGAGGGGCATCACAGAGGAGAAACAGATCATGGTGGACAGAAGGCAGGAAAGCATCAAAGTATCAGAGAAGCAGCAGTCGCCCTCTTTCTGTTCTTTATATCTCATCTAGACTGCCTGCTCTTAAGGCAGATAACATTAATACCCAGGGTGTGGCACTCTTATTCTCAGCATCACACACTGAATTCCGATCATTGAGCCCACAAATGTCAACAGTGAATGTCGTCATTGTAAAGAGGAGAGCTATTATGAAGAGCCCAGTCAACCATAAAATTATGAGGTGGTTGCTGCTTTAGGTCATTACATTTTGTTGTGCAACAATGGATAAAAAACTATTGGCCATCGTATCTTTCCACAATGGCCCATGGTATGTTTCCCAGATGCAGTGTGTATTTTATTTTTGCTCTTACCCTCTTTTTCTCCTTACTCAGCCCAAGCTCACACTTCAGACTAGTTTCCTCCCCACTCTTCACGTTTGCTTTCTTAAATAAACTTTACCACTGCTTTAAAATGATAATAAATAAATAAAATATTTAAAAAACTGTTAAATGTTCTTATTTTAGTTAGCCCTATTTGATAGTACAGTTAGAGGATGAAAATTTGTTCCACTATTCCACAAATAATTTGCAGAAAATAAATTTAATTCCCATGTATTTCTATAATTTCCAAAATTTTTGTTATTGATTTCTAGCCTTATTACATTGTGTCCAGCTACTCAATATGATTTCATTATTTTCATTAAATTTATCAGTACATTGTAGGCTACAACCTGGTGATATTCATCACTGGAAATGTGTAGGTTTACATGATATATCTTGAGTCTTATTTTTTCCCCATTCCCCTGCCTTCCCTTCTATCCCTCCACTTCTCCCTATTTACAAAGACGTTGTTTCTTCCCCTTTGGTCCTTATCATCCTATTTCACTTTATCTATTCTACATTTTGATCCTCTAAAAATATTTTAAGTCTTTCTGTGGCCTATCATATGGTCTATTCTGGAAAATTACTTATGTGTTGCTAAGAAAAAATGTGCATTCATGGAATGTTCTGTAGACGTCTGTTAGGTCTATTTGTTATAGAGTGCCATCGAACTCTGCTCTTTTTTTGTTGATTTTCAGTCTGGATGATCTCTGCATTGCTGAATGTGATGTATTAAAGCCCCAAATATTATTTTACTGGACTGTATTTCACACTTTGGGTCTATTATTGTTTGTTTTGTTTATTTGAATGCTCCAGCATTTGGTACTGTTATTTATTCTTGATCAACTGAGCCTTTGTCATTCATTATATAGCAACTTTTCTGTATTTTTTAATTGTTTGGATTTAAGGTCCATTTTTTGATGTAATTACTCCTGCTTCCTTTTGGGTTCACTTTCATGAAATATTCTTTTCCTTCATTTCTTGTCTGTCTTAGAGTTTAGAGATGCCTTAGCCACTGTTTCCTGCCTTTGATGAGATCTTATAGGATTCTGTTCAGCTGTGGGCATAGTCACTGTGGATTAACTAACTTCAGTCTTAAATGCAACACAGCCATGTCACATTCTGAGCCCATAGTCTTCCAAGGCCAACACAACAGTGGGGCAGTACACACTCCTATGAACTATGTATTGCTCAAGGGGACTCTGGCCTAAAGGTGCTGCAACCAGCCACAGAAAATGCTAGCTGGAATGGAATTGCAATATACTGGGACTGCAGGTCCTCCCTGGCACTAGAACCGTTTCAGATGTTCCATCCACACGTAGATCTGGACATAGAGGTATATGAATCTGCCCAGGGTTTGGTTTCTAACCCTAAGTTCTAGGAAATACCTTGGGCTTACTACCATGTCTCACCTTCGGTGAATGGGGTTTTGCCCCACACTTTGCTGCCCAAGTTGGTGTAGGTGAAGGCATTCCCTTGGCCACCTGCACTTAGTTGTGCCTGATTCTCAGATGCCCCACAGGAATCTGTACAGTCCCAAGTGTGTGCACTGAGACTCACATTTCAGCTAGCAGTAATGCAGACTAAAACATGAGTCTGATCTATGGAGGTCTGGGTCTCTTGGGCATTTCTAGGGTTCCATCTGCAAGCCCATTGCTTTGCAATAGGTGTTTTGCCTGAAGTTGGGAGATGGACTGTAGTGACTGTCCTTTGGTAATCGCGGCTGATGCTAAGCTGGATTACACATAAATAAATATCCAGCCATAGATGCTTATACACTCTTTTGTTTTTGTTTTTTTTAATGTTTGTTTGTTTGGTACTGGGGATCAAACTTAGGTCCTTCTGCTTGTAAGGCAGGCACCGGAACCACTGAGCTAAATCCCCGGCCAGATTCTAGTTTTTGTTTTTTTTTAATTTAGTATTTTGATATTCTTGATTGATTGATTTTTGGTGTTAAAATTATGTAGATTTGCACTTTCTCTCCTCTCTTTTTGTATGGTACTGGGGATCAAACTCGGGACCTTTTGCTTACAAGGCAGGTAGTGTCACTACTGAGCTAAATCCCAGGCTAGAAGCTTACACACTCTAAGGAAGCAGATGGCTGTACCACAGGTTTACGTCAAACCTGAGTCTGTCCTATGAACAAAAAGCTCTTCCTGATCGTGAGGCTTGTCTAGCTCCTCTATATATGAGCTCTGGCCTATATTCAGGGTGTTCAGTTTGTACTAGATGCTGAGTCTCAGAAAAACCCTAGTCTAATTTAGTACCCTGATCCCCAGTGCATGAACTTCTGGTTTCTGTTGTTCCACCTCAGGTTGCAGAAGGGGTGGCAGTTTCAGTTGGCTGCCAGAAGCTGGTGTAGGGCAGCCTCTTATTCTGAAGGCATTTGGTCTGGCATCGGGGTATTGAACTTTGTCCAGCACTGAGTTTCACCATGTTGGGCCTATTAAGAGGTTTGAAGTCCAAAGTCTACATTTATATCTCCCCCCTTTTCCCAAGCAAGAGATGTTGCTTCATTGCATGTTGCTTGTAGTTGGTTGAAGGGTGACATAAACAATTCTTTTTTTACGTCTTCTTCATTGTTATGCTAAGGTGGCCATGATGTCTCTTATTGGATTTCCTGAGTAATTGTGCAGGTGGCTGATACATGAATAACTGCTCAACTTTGTGTTTCTGGAAGAAATGATCACCACAAGATCTTACTCAGCAACAATCTTGCCCTGTTCCACGTCTACAATTTTGAACAAGATATTTTGTGGATTCCTTTATAAGAAAACATTAAAATATATGTATAGTTATGTGTGTTTAAAAATAGGCAATGTTTATTTTCATTCATATTTGGATGTTTTTGTCAGGACAAATTTTCTATTGCTTTGAGCCTGCAGAACACAGTACATCATGGCGCAAGCACTTGGTAGAGACCTCTTTACCTCATGGCTGGTGTGAAAGAGAAGAGAAAGGCAAAGATCATGGTCCCAGGATCCACACCAATGCTGTGCTCCCAGTGATCTAACTCTGCACTGGGCACCACCTCTTACAGTTTTCACTGTCTTCCAAAAGTACTGCGGGCTGGGTACCAAACTTCTAATAGATAGACCTTCAGGAAACATTTCAGACCTAAATACAACATTCTGTCCCAGACTTCTGAAGGCTCCTGTCTACATTAAAATGCAAAATGTGTTAGCCCATCCTTAAGGGTAACAAAATCCTTCATTTTTTCAGCATTGCTTCAATTCTAGGTCCAATTTCCTTTGAAATTCAAGACAAACGTAGCTGTTACCTGTACAAAAAGGTTATGTACATTCAAGATAGAATGGCACAGCATAAACATTCCTATTGCAAAAGAAGGAAATAGGGGAATAATAGGGATTGTATCAAAAACTATTAAGCCAAATGTTAAATTTCCGGTCTTCATGCTCAATGCTTCATGTCCAGTGCATAATGTGACAGGATGTGGACTCCAAGGAGATTTCACAGCCCTGCCTTTATAGCTTGGCTGGTTGCAGTCCACATAAACACTTTCTTGAGCAGCTTTTGTGCACTGCCTGAAGCTTCCTTTAGCCCACATTTTACATTTCAGATATTACTAATTTTATGGGGTCTCCATTTCAGTTGTGAATTGACTCTCACAGATTGTGCATCACTTAATCCAGTACTATTTGCTGGAATTTATATCCTGCCACCCATTTTCTGGCTTCCTAGACTTTCGTTTTAAATTTCAGTGGAAGCCTCTATGGTCCTATAACTTTTGTATTTTGCATGCTTGCAAAACCAGAATTAGTTGAATGATGCCAAGTTCTTCCACCGATATTTGCTGTGCCTGGACTCACACAACTTATGATTGAAGCTGCCACTTAGTGCCTTCTGGTGTAGGTGGTCCTGAGTGAGCAGGAAACCCTAAGATTCTCTTCTCAAAAGATTCTGCCTTGGAAAGTCTGTGAACCAAATTTTCTACATCCCAGAGCCTGTGATGGCTATGACCTTATCAGTGTCTGAGGTGACCTCCAGGCATCTTTTCTGTTGACTCAGGGAAAAGCACTTGGGCTTCTTTTTAATGCCACTTGAAACTGCAGCCCTATTATCCATTGCTGGAACTTTGCTTGTGCTTCTTTATCTCGACAAATTACAAGTCTTCCAGATTTTTTCCATGTTTATCTTTGCTTCCAATTCTCAATTGTAAATTTGACTAAAAAGCAGCTAAGAATGCTCACATCACTCTCCTGATGCTTTTCTACCTTAAAATTTCTTCTACTAGATAAAATATTCCATCACCTTTAAATTCAGAATCCCACAATGTCTTAGGGCATGGATAAAATATGCCCATTTTTATTTTATGAGGATAATGCATGCAACTTTTTTTTTTTTTTTTTTTTTTTTTTTTTTTTTTTTTTTTCTTGGGGTTTTGTTCTGGTATTGAACTCAGGTCTTTGCGCTTGCAAGGCAGGCCACCAAACCACTGAGCTAAATCCCCAGCCCCTGTAATTTGAAATAGAAGCACACATATTTATTTGTAGTTTCATTAGCCTGACCTTTACTGTTTTCATTTCTGTCAACCTTTTTATTGTCTCGGCTGACTCCAGAATTTCTTCTTATGATCTGCTTATAGAAGTTGGTCTATTTTCTAGCCTGTTCTTTCAAACCTTTCTAAACTCCATCTTCAAAACAATTCCAAACTCTCTGAACACATGGTCAGAGATAGCAACAACAACAACTCTACTTCTTGGTAACAACTTCTGTATTAGCCATCCTGCTACTTCTATAACAAATACTTGGCATAACTGAAGTTTGATACAGAAAACTATGTTTTGGCTGTTTTGTAGGTTTTAATCCATGACTAATTATCCCAGTTGCATTGGGCTTGTGACAACGTAGAACACGGTGGCACATGTGCATGACAGAGAGCGTTTTCTACTTCATGGTCAATATGAAAAAAAGAGAAGAGGGTGTGGTTCCACAGTGCACTTTAAGGACAAGACCCAGTGATTTAAAAATCTTCCTCTGGGCAATATCTTTTAAAGTTTCCACCATCTTTCAATAGCAGTATGGACCGAATGAATACTTAATATTTAACAGCAGGCCTTTGGAGGATATTTCAGGTCCACTCTCCAGCAATTTTTAAATGGGTAGTTTTAAATCTAAGGGATAGTGGTATCAGAGAGGCAAGTTCAGCTACTCATCTGCAATAATGCCTGCATTGGTTTATAATCACCTATGTAATGCTAATAACATTGTACAAATAATTTTTATTGTGAAGCTGAATTCACTCTCTAACGTTGTGATTTCAAAGAGGTTCATCATTCCTCCTTATGCAACTTGTATCATTCATCTTTCCATCTCTTAATAAAATACCTAACATGCCCAACTTAAAGAATAGGTTTATTTTGGCTCATGGTTTCACAGTTCTCAATCCATGACTCATGACTTCAAGGCAAAAACATAACAGCAGGGTGTGGCAAAGAAAACCTGCTGAATCTATGGCATCTAGAAAACAGAGAGTAGGGGAACGCATCAGACAGTAAGGGGTCAAGGTCCAAATACAGGCCCCATGATCATGTATCTATGACTTATGCAAATATACCCAGAATGTGTTTTACTAGTCACTTGGCATCTTTCAAGCCAATCAAGTTGACAATCAAGATTAACTATCACATTCCACCTCTTGTCTTCTTGACTTCCAATCACATTTTCATAAACATATTTAATCTTCAAAGATAATAACAATATCATAATTGGACCTGACATGATGATGTAACTATCTCTTATATAACCAAAAATCCACCAATTCCTTCCTCAAAATGTCAACAATTCCAGTATTGTGAAATTCCAATCCAAGTCCAGAATCTTTTCTGAGACTCGAGGCCACTCCCAGATGTTAGCCCCTGTGAAAATCAAAGAGCAAGTTAAATAATTAAAATAGGGCAGATACTCACATTCTAAAATGCAGGAATAGAGAAATAAAAAGAATTAGACCAGTGTAAGACCAAAATCTGGGCAAGTATTAAGCCCTTCAACTCCATGTCTAGTATCCAAGGTCCTTGGTTAGATATGCGTTCCCAAGGGCTTAGAAGCCATTCCTATGGTGTTGCTCATTGGCATCTAGACAGTCTTTCTCTCTTGGATGACTCCGTATACTGTTGTGGGTTTTCTTAGCAGACATTCTACCATCCTCAGCAGACATTATATATTCCTGGGGTCTCCACAAAAACTTTGTCTTTAGTCAGTGTTTTGAGAATCATCCTATCATGCACTTCTAACAGGGACTTATAAACATTTATACATTTTTGCTCAGTGTCCCAGACTTCCCTCTGAATCTGGGGGAAGTCCTCCACGACTGTCACTCTTCATGCTTTTTATTTTCATGTATTTATTTTTTTAGTTTAATTTATTGGTACATTCTAGGTAGACAGTACAGTTACATTCATTACTGAGATCTTGTACCTTTACACGCCAGGTCTTGGTTCTCAGTTTTTCCCCTTGTCCCCATCTTCCTGCTTTTTAAATCAGCATAATCACAGTGTTAAAGTCTGCTGCTAGCTTGAGCAATAGCCAGGACCCCTTAGATCATGGCTTCACTGGCTTTTGAATGCCTGTATGTATAAGCATAGTGAAACAATCCCCAGGGAACAAATTACCTAGATGGCTCTTCACAAGCAGGGGCCCCTTTCTTCTCAAATAACAGGCTTACATGTTTGCCTTCTTGAGCCTACTATGGGTGAGATCCTACTGATTTCTGAGATACCTCAAGACATCTTTCTTCTTGTCTCAGTTGTTAGTACTTGATTTTGTTTAAACTTTTCAAAACCACACCGCAGACCCCATGTTTACTTACATTTCTTTTATGGTCAAATTAAAAATTTTCATATGTCGAGTCTGCATTTCTAAGTATTTCCAAGTTCCAGTTTTAAAGGCTTCTGTTGTGGCCTGTGTTTGGATGTCCCCACAAATCTTCATGTTTTTTCAAAGGTGGCTGACTCTAGAGTGTGTTACTGACTCATGCTGGGGCTAGGCCCTAGGTACTAGGATTAAGGGTATTAATGCTACTTGTCCTAAGTAGTCTGAATAAGATAAAAGGGGCACAAAAAATCTACTAAGGTTTCTTGTTGCTCTTGCTATCTTTTGCAACCATGAACTGTTGTCCCTGTGCTACCCTAACTTGGAACCAGATGATTATGGACTGAAACCTCTATAAACTGTAAACCAAATACACCTTTCTCCCTTTAACTCAGGTATTTTGTCTCAGCCTTGAGAGATAAGTAAATCACACAGAAATTGGTACCAATTTCATTGCTGTGATGTTGCCTGGCCATGTGATTTAAGCTTAAAAGCCTTGGAAATCACTTTGGAAATGTTTTGAGGACTGATCAAAGAGGCATCCCTGGTACATTCTAAACTATAGAGGAGACTCTGGTCAGAGCCTGCAAAATTAGAGCACTGGCAAAATGCTGCTTGCTAGGATGAGGCTCAGCGGGCTTCTACTGAGGGCTTCAGTGGCTGCTGGACCCCATGCAGTATATGTTGTGCTTCGGCAGAAGTTGGTCTACATTTTGCTTGTGTTTAGAGATATTTCCTGGGTGGCAGAAAAATTTCAATGCAGTATTGTATTGGGATGGTGACGTGATTACCACTAGGGATTTTAGCTGTATCTACATTGGAAATTAAGAGTGGGGAACCAGCAGGGTGATTTGGAGTGCTTGGCCAGAAGAGAGGCTATGAATTGCAAAGATGTAACAGAAGTTGTTGAGAAAGAACAGGAGAATGGAAAAGTGAGCTAAGGTCTTTCAGCAGAAGGGAACAGTGTACTTTGGAATGCAGGAGATCCCTTGGGATGTCCCTTGGGACAGGTGTTGCCACACCTGCTGTTAAAATTAATGGGAAGCAAGGACTGTGATTTTAATAGCCCTCTCCAATTATGAATTTAATGTAGAAATATGATGTTGATTTATATAATACTGTTTTTTAATTAGTGTGTACACAAATGGAAGCTCAAGAAGTTTTACAAGTTGAAGCCATAATATGGAAATGAATGCAGTAAGAATTGTGTGAATGTATATATATATGATTATTATATTAATATAAATATGAATAGATTGAGATATGTTAATTTTTCAGAAGTCTGCCACTGGAGACTATTGTGTAAGGAAATGTGTCTCATTATGAAGTTGACCAGGAATGGATTGTGGTGGATTAATTAATGGTCAACTAGTGACGTCAAGCTGTACTGAATCATTGTGGTTCTGGGCATGGAAGACCCACCTGAGCATTGTTGCCAACAGTATAAAATGAGAACTGGAGGAGAAAATCAGGTGTAATTGATTTTCTTAGAGATGCTTGGTTTGGCTGGTTTTCCTGATATGAACTTTACTGTTCTTGTCAGAAGAGGAGCTCAGGAGCTTGCTGTCACTGGGAGTGGCAGTTGTTCGCATTAGGGGAGCTCTGATCTTTGCTTTGAGCATTGCTTCCTGGCTCCAGGGTCCCTCAGCCTGTTAACACAAATCCTTCACGCCACTGGCATAGGCTTCCTAGCTTCCAGCATTGGTCTTTAGGCTTTCCCAGAGCAGATCCTTCATGAAGACTTGAATGAGACACTGCTGTGGGCTCTAGGCCTCTTGGTAGACTCATAGAGGTCATTGACTTGGACTCTAGGCCCTCCACTGGACTTGTGTGGATATTGAGCTGGGATCCAGACCCTCAGCTGAATTCTTCTGGTCTCTGGTACCCACACACCAGAGATCTCTTGCACTTCTTTGTGTTTGACTTTTGGGATGAATATTATAACATAATCCTATAAATTATGTGTCCTGTATTAAATCTCTTCCATTGCAAAACTCTGATTGCAACAGCATCTGAAGCACAGGGTCAAGAATAGCCACAGAAACAACACCAATTCTCTGGTATCAATTTTCTCTGGTATCCCATGGCTGGAACAAAGTGCCTGAAACACTACACAACTTAAATAAGGAGAGATTTATTTTGGGCTCATGGTTTTAGAAGTTGAAGTCAATGTTTGGCTGGTTCTGAGGCAGAAACATGCGATAAAAAGTCATAGTGAAAGAAAGCTGTTCAAATCATGACATTCAGGGAACAGAGCAGGCTAAGAGTGTGAGAGAAAGGATCCAATGAGAGGTAGCCCTCTTCATACCTGCATGATCCACTGAGATATAGCTAGAAAGTGCTAAATAATCTCCTCAGCATCTTTTAAGCCAATCAAGTTGACAGTTGAAACTAATCATCATAAAGGTTGTGTGGCTCACTATTTTATTCTACCTTTCAGGAAATTATCAACACAGCTATACTAAATGGTACTCAAAGAACAAAACACAAGTTAAAGTGAAATGACAAAAATACCAATAAAACGAGAACAAGTGTTGCTTATAGTTTGAATTGTAGATGAGGTACAACAGAATCTTGCTGAGTGTATATGTATTAATATATATTATTAATAATATTAATATAATAATAATTAATACTAGAATATATTAATATATATTGTATTAATATGTATTAGTCATTGTCAAATTTTTATTACCTAGGGGTGTGTGTGTGTGTGTGTGTGTGTGCGCGCGCATGACTATTTCTTTCATTTTATTTTGGTAAAAGATTTTTAACTCAGAGCCTTCACACTACACTACATTCCCAGGCTTTTATTTTCTTGAAGCTGAATCTCATGAAGTTTTTAAGTTATAGAGTGTAGGCTTCATATTGTAATCCTTCTACCTCAGTTCCCAGAGCTGGGGTTAAAGGTGGTTTGAACAGTGTTGTTCTCAAATTGTAGGGGGCATCAAAATAATCTGAAATGTATGCAATAATGAAGATTCATAGATTGTATCTAGAGTTTTTGACTCATGAATGTGAAGGCTTTTCATTTTTTACTACACTTATTAAACTACGATTATAAAGTAATGAAAATTTTTATAATTGAAAATATTCAGAGACCAATTTAAATGGAGCTTGTATACATCTAGTATTCCTTATTCAAATAGAACTATGTAAATATTCCAAAGCTGCCCTCCTCTGCTTCATGCACTCCTTTTCTGGAAAGGTGGATGTAGAATTCAATAGAGCATTTGTTTTAGAAGGTAAAGTACTGTGGGCTTTTTACTGCTTTTCCTTAGAAACCAGGATTGAAAATAGTGATAGCCAAATAAAACTGTTTTGCCTCATTTTACTGTTACTGAGTGGAGGGACATTTGTACATTTGAAAAATTATTAAAATGGATCAAAATTTAAACTGCAATTCTCACAAAAATTTTATTTATACTTTATTACACAAATAATATAATAATGTGATGCTTACCTCTCCTAAGAAGATACTTTAAAATTTTTTGCATGGTTCATTTTGGGGAGGGTACCAGGGATCAAACTTGGGCCCTTGCACTTGCGAGGCAAACGGCAGAACCACTGAGCCAAATCCTTAGCCCTTAAGAAGATATTTTCAAAGTGAGACTTACTTGAGAAAGATATTTGAGCAGTAATATTGTCATATTTACCCCAGTCTTTGTAAATTTAATGTCTTAAAAAACTCAGTCATAGAATATTTTATTTAAAACTTACTGTTCAAACTGTCAAATACAACATGTGGCAAAGATCAACAGTGAACACACAACATCTGCCACAATTCTTTGAATTGCCCTTTCTATGCTATATGATATGCTACAATTTCTTAATTTGTGGAGTTCTTAAAGGCAGCAATATTAATTTTCTACTTTGAAACAGTTAATGGTCAGAAATTGCTTAAAATAGCAACTTCTGGTATTCTACTGATGCTCACATTAGTGTTATCCATAATTTTTAAGAACAAAAAAGTAATTTAGTACATTTAAGCTATTTCTATAACCAAGGTTATCCAGCAAATCTTAACAACATAGCTGAATATATGTATATATATAAAACATATATTTCATACATATATTAAAATTACTGTAGTATAAATACAGTATATATCACATATATGTGTGTGTCATGATACATATGATATACATTATACAGTATAATAGCTGTATCTATATCTGTATCTATAGATTTAATATAATTAATTAGCGCACACGACTACGGAACCTGAGCATCCCATGATCTTCCATCAGCACACAATAGACTCAAAAAAGCAAAAGCTAAAGAATTAGAGAATTTATCATCGAGATTCCAGGCTGAATATTTAGGTCTGGAGTCAGGAACATGGAAAACAGGGGATAATAAATGTTGCGATTGAAGTAGGCAGAAAGAATACATTGAAACTTTTTAAGCCTTATTTTTTTTCCATTCATGTCCTTGCAGCACTGGATGGTGGACACAGACTGAGCAAAGCCACCTGTTTTACTCAAGATTAGGTAATAGAACAGAAAAGAAAATATCTGAGAACATACACACTGAGGAGCCAATATTCATTACAATTACAGTTTTTGTTTCTCTCCGCGATCATGCTCTTATATGTAGCATATATAACCTTCTTTTACTCCCTAATTTATATTCACTTTTCCTTCAGCAAGCAACACAAGTGTCACAGTTTTTTACTTGTGCAAACCATACTTTCATCTTGAAGATTCTGAGACATTATATTCCTGCCTGGATTGAGTTTGGACTTTTCCATTGAATTTAATGACAAAACATGGTAGTACAAAGAGATGACCAATGGAGTCTCCTGTATTCCAGAACTTTTCTTTCATATCTCCATTATGGAATAAGTAGTACTCCTCTTGGTGGTCAGGATCAAAAATTATTCTAAGCAACATAGTCACTACCTTTCTCAAGTTTATTCAGAAAAAGGAAGAGATCAAAATTGTAGTTTTATGTTTCAGCTCAGTGGAATTTTTAAATGTATCCTGATATAAACATTCTTCCCTCTGGAACTAAGTCATCTAAGGCAGCAGAGCATAAAGTCATGTGGACAGAAAGTAAGAATTTTGCTAACGTGCCATTAATTATAGTGAGTGGTACTACTCTTAAGTTCAAATCCTTGTTGTTTGACTCCTAAATCCTTGTGATGATTAAAGTAGCATTGGATAGTTGATGCTAACTCATGAAACATGTGATCTTTTGGAAAATCTTGCTTTACACCACCAAAGAATTGTCACCTTGCTTTTGCTGTACCTTCATAAAGCCACTCTACTCTTCTATAAAATTAACTTTTTCAGGATAACAAGAGCTACAGATTCGATGGGTGAGAACTAATTTCCACATTTCATTTGTTGTGATTTTAGTTTTTTTGATGAAAGCAATGATATTTGAAAGACCAAAATGGATTATCTTTGTATAATTCTGTATTTCTGATATGCTAGTTCTGGTAGACTTATTGCATAAGGAGTGGCAAATCTATATTCATGTCTATTAGTCAATTGTTGCTATTATAAAATATATGAAGCAAGGTAATTTATAAAGAATATAAATATATTTTCTCACAACTCTGGAGGTTGAAAAAAAACCGTAAATGGGGTGCCCATAGGTTTTTATATTAGCATGTTACTATCACGATTATAATTCATTAATTGTTTTTCTTTTGACCCGAAAGAGAACAAAGTCCCTGACCTAGCCTCCCAGGTTCTGTGTGATCTCTGAAATGCTGACTCTCTGTGGTCCATCTGGCTCCTTTCAGCTCCTCCTTTTTCAGGCTAGCCACATTAGCAAATTTTGGTTTCTCTAATTATTAAGGCTCTCTTGTAATCTAGATCCTTCCCTGGTGAAGGCTGTATGGGCGGTGGGTCCACAGGTCTCACCTGTTTACAAAGTAAGACTCTACAACTTGAGCCCAGAATTACTAAACAAGTCTGCATTTTAACCAGATCTCTGGGAAGTGAATAAGCACTGATGCTAGGGAGGCACAAATGTTGGCCACCTGCAATTGAGGAGTATGTCTTTGGTTTTCTTTAGCTACTTAACATGTGACTAGTAGGATTTCTCATCAAATTTTCCCTTAAGGGGAGGAATAATGGTTAGCATAGCTGCCTTCCAAATTTTCCCTCAAAGTGAAGAAGCTTGGGTATTTTTGTTCACATTTGTGATAGATAAAGTTTTCATGAGGAGGATAACTTTATTTGGGGTAAATTTCTGCAGGGGATATAGTCTTGGTCTTACGAATCTCATGATTTGATTAGCTCAGACAACCATAATATTTGAAGCTCTCAGAATAGTATTTTTACATAAAAATTGGTTTCTTTAAATATTCCAGAATTATCATCTGTGATGCAAAATATTGAATAAAAGTACAATTTAAGTTGTTAAAAATGAGAAAAATTTATAATGATTTGATATTTATGATTCAAGAAGTCTGTAACCCAGGTACCTTCTCAGAATAGTATTTTTACATAAAAATTGGTTTCTTTAAATATTCCAGAATTATCATCTGTGATGCAAAATATAAAATAAAAGTACAATTTAAGTTGTTAAAAATGAGAACAATTTATAATGATTTGATATTTATGATTCAAGAAGTCTGTAATGCCCAGGTACCACATAGATTCTTTTTTTTCTCTCTCTCTCTCTCTCTCTCTCATTGAGTTTATTGGTACATTTTAGGTATATAGTACAGTTTCATTCATTATTGGGATCTTGTACCTTTACATGACATGTCTTGGTTCTCACATGGATTCTTTATACAAGTCCAAATCCATAGTGTGCATTAGAAGAGCCTCTCTTTGTCATACTGGGAATTCTCTTGTAATCTTAGGGGAATTTCAGATGTCTACTTCTTCCAGTTCTGGAAATATTACAGCTATACGGCTGTTGTTTTGTGTTCAAAGTAACATATATAAACATTTTTTCTGAGGTTGGGAAATGAACCACCAAAATGAATCAGTGCTTCAAATAATTGTCACATTTGTTATTGTCAATCCTGCATTAGTGTATTGTTTCTGTTTTATAAAGCCTAACATTTTGAAAGGATGTTCACAATCTCTCTAATTAGGTGGGTAAGACAAAAATAATTTTTACTTTTAAATTCTTTGTCTAAGAGAAAAATATTGTTCAACTTGTTAGAATTTAGATTGGGTGTATAAGATGCAAAAAAGCCAGGTAAAAAATGAACACTAGTACATTATCTTCATATTTAATTTTTGAGCTAAAATATAGATAAGCAATAATACTGTGAGGTTGATTTGTTCTTTTAGTGCTACAAGATCATCTACAACTTTAGACAATTTCAACTTAGCTTTAAATACTCATATCATACCAAGTTTTACAAGAAATATTTCTGATAATGCTGGTAAAGTGGCCCATTGTGTTTAATTAATCACAAATATAAATATTAATTTTTCTCATTAATATTCTGCATTTTCCACATAAGATCTTACAGATCTTTCAAATTTACCCCTAAGCATTACATAGGTCTAGTGCTATTGTAAATGGTATTTTGAAATGTTTCAGAAGTGCATATCATACATATGATAATGACAGTCCATTTTACCAGTGTAATAATTAAAGAAAACATTTTATTGTATAAATCTGATATATATTACATGATGCTTTGATAAGCATGCCCATAAAGAAGGAGCTGATGTAGAAAAGCAAATTAGCATCCTTCATGTCATATAGTAGGTATTTTGTTGTTGGTGGTGAGAGTAACCAAAATCTACTATCTTGGGAAATTACCAGTATAAAATATTATTAAGGATTGAAACTATAATTCTCCTATTGTCCTCATACTTAAGGAAAATGGAGCATTTACATTCAGGGAGAACAATGAGAAAATGGCAATATATTTCTGGAAAACATACAATTTGTTCAACAAAATTTTAAATCAGGCCTCTCTTTCAAACTGAAATCTCATGTGAAAAATACTCTCCAATTTGAAGTGAAGGAGAAAATAATGATCCTTTGGTATATAACTTTTAATAAACTCAAAGATTAAGGAATAAATACTTTTGCATCCAAACCTCAGAGCCTTTCCCTTTATCTCAGTTATTTATTTTTCTTTCGTTGTCTCATTTTCTTTCAAATTCCTGTCCCATAGCTTCTTCCTTTTAAAACTTGTATTAAAATGCTCTACAGGAAATGTGGGTTATATTTGACTGCACACAATATGAAAATACCAACTGTTAGCCAGGCGTGGTGGCACATGCCTATAATCCCAGCACTCGGGAGGCTGAGGCAGGAGGATCTGTGTTATTTTTCTTTCGTTGTCTCATTTTCTTTCAAATTCCTGTCCCATAGCTTCTTCCTTTTAAAACTTGTATTAAAATGCTCTACAGGAAATGTGGGTTATATTTGACTGCACACAATATGAAAATACCAACTGTTAGCCAGGCGTGGTGGCACATGCCTATAATCCCAGCACTCGGGAGGCTGAGGCAGGAGGATCTGTGAGTTCAAGACCAGCCTAGGATACATAGTGAGTTCCAGATCAGACTCAACTACATAATGAGACCCTGT
>NW_022900936.1:42835796-42887267 GCF_012274545.1 Fukomys damarensis
AAAAAAAAAAGAAAAAGAAAAACAAAAAAAAGGAAAATACCAACTGTTTTTTGTGTCACTTAGAGCGCTCTTACATCCTCTTTACTGTTATGCTACTTGTTTCTAATAATTTTTAATTATTCTCTGATAGAAATTTTGTTACATAACAGAAACTGCTGTCATTAAAAATTTCTTAATTTATAACCAAATGATTCTATTAATTCCTTTTTATGAGACATTGATTTGAGTATGTGGTACTATTCTTTACTTTTTCTTGTGTAACCTCTCTTTGTGTCAACAAAACTCTGTCTTTTATTTTCCTCTTTGCTTTTAAGATTGGTATGTTCATTATTTTTATGGCTTCTATTTTGCCTCTCCATTTTTTAATCCAGTGCTGTGGTTTCCAATAAGAAATGAATTTCTTAAATAGAAGCTTGCATAAAGCAAAAACTTCTAGAGAGATTAGAGGAATCAGCTTGAAAGATGGGCACGAAGATAAGAAGCAAGGCAGCCAATGAACAGCCAAGTTATGAACCAACACTGTCTTCATAGATTGCTATTACTGCTGTTGGCCTTAGGTGCCACAAGTCGTATTAACAGCGGTATTGCTATGAACATGGGTTTTATTTGGTGGATTCTTGATATTACTGCATTGGTTACCTCTTTTTTTTTTTTGTCTCTGTATCTTTCTTTACCTCACTCCTAATTAAAATACTATATATGTCAGTTTGTCTTGGAAAGTCTAGAGTAACTTCTCTTTCTTTAAGTGTGAAGGGCATGAGAAAGTGAGTTTCTACCCTTTTGACTTCTCAAGTGTATTGTATACCCTGCCAACCAAAAAAGATAGATGGATTAGAAAGGGATTCTGATGTAGCCATCTAATAACTGTTATCTGCTCACATTGTAATCTCTCTGATGTCACTTTCTTAATATTATTTCTTCTCTAATCTCTTTCCTTTGAATACACTTGCTGATAGAGAGGTTTCTATAAATGTGCCTCCAATAACACTCACATTATTACTTCTGTTAGTGTCTAGTAAAACAATACATTCAGTTACATTTAAAGTGGTTGAAGAGATGTTCCCTCTACAAATTTGACAAAAAACTGAAGTTCTCAGCTTCATTCTTGTTGCCCACAGTCCGGTCACCAAGCAACTTCTTCACTGGCTGACTTTTAATACCTCCTAAACAAGTAAGTCTTAGTGAATTTTCATTCTACTAATTATTGAAAATATAACAACATGTATGGAGTAGGCACCACATTTATGTTCATTTCATACTCAGAGAATTTTAAAAAGTATAGATTCTTAAACTCTTATTGAAATACTGACTCTCTGCAGTTGTATCTTTTAACCTTTGTTTCATACAATAAGCTCCCTAGACCATGGACATATGTAATACTGTTTGAGAAGAGCTGGACAATAGAAACAGCATCCTGATTACTAGACTTTAAAGTCTCCTCTCTGTAGGCATTGTGTATTTTACCAAATATGTAACTTAAAAATTATTTTTTCACATAATGCCATGTCTTAAAATTTCTTACTATAAGCTTGCTACTTGATAAATAGAATTCAAATTCCTTCAAGTGGCATTCAATTCATTAAAGAAGATTTTTTTTTATAGAATTTTTTTCCGCATGAGTTTATTGGTACATTTTAGGTATACAGTACAGTGACATTCATCATTGCGATCTTGTACCTTTACATGACCGGTCTTGGTTCTCATTTTCCCCCCTTGTCCCTGCCCTCCCTTCACCCCCCCTCCCCTCCCATTTTACAAACACTTTATTTCCATTTTTTCATTTTCTCATATTTTTTTCTTTCCTTTATTAGCTTTCCCCTACCCTTCTCACTTTCCCTACACCTTTAGCCCCTTTCTTCCTATTTCACATTGTTAATTATATCATTAGGATCCTATGTACTATTATAGTTTATTCACACCATAGAAACTATTTGGTATTTATACATGTGTGACTTATTTATTTCACTGTGAAAGAAACCACCAACAGAACTAAGAGACAACCTACAATGTGGGGAAAATTTTTTTACCAGCTGCTCCTCAGACAAAGGACTATTGTTTAGAATATATAAAAACTCAAAACAATCAGCCCCCCATATATAAAGACCCAATTCAAAAATGGGCATCTGAAATTAACAGACATTTCTCAGACAAAGAAGTAAAAGCAGCAATATATGAAAAAATGTTCCACATCACTGGTCATTCGAGAGATGCAGATGAAAACAATACTGAGATTCCATCTCACCCCACAAAGAATGGCTGCTATCAAGAAATCACACGATAACAAATGTTGGCGGGGTTGTGGGGAGAAAGGAACCCTTCTCCATTGTTGGTGGGAGTGCAGACTGGGGCAACCACTGTGGAAATCAATACGGAGATACCTCAAAGAGCTGGGACTAGAGGTTCCATTTGGCCCAGCCATCCCTCTGCTGGGTATCTTTCCAAAAGAATTAAAAGAGTCATATCACAGAGATATATGCACACCTATGTTTATAGTGGTACAGTTTGTAATAGCTAAAACTTGGATACAGCCCTTTTGCCCATCAGTTGGAAACTGGATAAAGAAGATGTGGTTTTTCTATAAAATGGAATATTACTCAGCCACAAAGAATGAGAAAGTAGATTCATTCATAGGGAAATGGATATATATTGAGGATATACTCCTAAGTGAAATAAATAAGATGTGGCTTTTCAATAAAATATAATACTACTCAGCCATAAAGAATGAGAAATTAGAGTCATTCATAGGAAAATGGATACATATTAAGGATATACTCCTAAGTGAAATAAATAAGTCACACATGTGTAAATACCAAATAGTTTCTCTGTTGTGAAAAACTATAATAGTACATAAGATCATAATGATACAATTGACAATGTGAAATAGGAAGAAAAGGGCTAAAGGTGTAGGGGAAGTGGGAAGGGTAGGGGAAAGAAATAAGGGAAAAGAAAAAAATATGAGAAAATGAAAAAATGGAAATAAAGTGTTTGTAAATGGGGAGGGGAGGAGGAGGTGAAGTGAGGGCAGGGACAAGGGGAAAAAATGAGAGCCAAGACCTGTCATGTAAAGGTACAATATTCCAATGATGAATGCAACTGTACTGTATACCTAAAATGTACCAATAAACTCAATGAGAGAAAAAAAAATCATGAGCATTCAAATACCTTTACTCTAGACTTTGAATATGTCTAGGACACAAAATTTCCAACCACATTTCCAAAGGAAATTCATCACTACCCAAAAAACCTTCTCGTTTTCTCTAAATCTGTTATTACTTGCACATTTATTGAACTGAATTAATTTAAGTTTTTGCCATTTTCAATTCCCCTAAACTATCTTCTTCTACTATAGTAGTATATACTCTGAAATGTACATTACATCATGGTAAAGTAGTGATTTTTTAAAATACTTATTATAATATTTTTCCCAATAAATTATTATAATTTAAAAAATATTCACTACATTTCATTCCAGATGGAATATGGAAATGAAAAATGCCACATTGCTGACAGAGTTTGTTCTCAGTGGACTCCAATGTCAACCAGAGTGGCAAATACTTCTGTTCGTGGTATTCTTGGCGATATACCTCATCACCATTGTGGGAAACCTGGGTCTGATCACTCTCATCAGGAATGACTCTCACCTTCACATACCCATGTATATTTTCCTTGGGAATTTAGCTTTTGTAGATACTTGGTCATCATCCACTGTGACACCAAAAATACTAGTAAATTTACTACACATAGGTAAGATGATAACTTTCTCTGAGTGCATGATACAATATTTCTCCTTTGGAATCAGTGCCACAACAGAATGTTTCCTGTTGGCAGCAATGGCTTATGATCGCTATGTGGCCATATGCAAACCTTTACTTTACCCAGTGATTATGACCAATAGACGATGCATCCAGCTATTAGTTCTATCATTTGTAGGTGGTTTTCTTCATGCCTTAATTCATGGCATCTTTTTATTCAGATTAACTTTCTGTAATTCAAAAATAATACATCATTTTTATTGTGATGTCAGAGCATTGTTTAAGATTTCTTGTACAGACCCGTCTCTAAATTATCTACTTGTTTTCATCTTCTCTGGTTCAATACAAATATTTAGCATTATGACTATTTTGCTTTCTTATACATTTGTTCTCTTTACTATTTTACAAAAGAAGTCTGAAAAGGGTGTAAGGAAATCATTCTCCACGTGTGGAGCCCATCTATTTTCTGTGACTTTATACTATGTTCCCCTTCTCTTCATGTATGTGCATCCAGCATCTTCAGAGGAAAATGATCAGGAAATGATCTTCTCTCTATTTTACACTGTCGTAATCCCTGCATTAAATCCATTTATCTACAGCCTGAGAAACAAGCAAGTCACAGATTCATTGAGAAAGGTGTTGAAGAGAAATGCTTAGAATTCATATTAATATCTGCTCTTTTTAAAATTAAAATAAAGCACTGTGGAAGAAATTGTGAATGTTTTCAGTAGTATCCAGAAATGTTTGAAATTACAGTTCTGTAATATTTACCAGTTATGTTATGCATTCTATTACCACCTTGAAACATTTGCATCCTTTATTAATAAAGAATTTTAATATATTTTTATAACAAAAAAATTAAACCTGAAAAGAAGTGACACCTTATACAGCTTGTATTCTTGCATTATTTATATACTGAGCACTAAACTGAAGCTCTTTTTAAGACTTGGGTGAGGTAACTTTATGCAGACAGTAATGCTTTGTAGCTTGGAACTCTTATCACATTTACTCTTCTGTGGGAGCAAATCTATTTTTGAGTGAGAAGAAAATCCAGGAATACAACTACCTATGATAAGGTCTTTCATTCTATTTGTTCTGGGAAGCTGTGGTTTTACATCATGGACTTATTAAACTCATATTTCACTCAGAAGTATGAATTAAAATTTGAATATAATCATAAAAATGAGAAGGGAGATAAAACAGTGAGGTCAAGATTAAGTGTAAAAACAGATTAGTATTCTTTGAGTAAGGGGGAGAAGTTTGTTGTTTCTGTTAGCCCCTGATGCTTTTTAAGTCCCTTTCAAGGTGTATTGGTCTGTTCTGGGAAATCTAAGAATCATTACTAATTCAGAAACATAATGATGAAATTTAAAAACTAAGCAAGAATGGACTTAGAAAAAAGTGGTAGGAGAGGAAGGAAATATTGTTAATCTTCCTTAAATTGAAAGAAAAATAAAATGATTAACTTTAAACTTTACTGAAATGTTTTGTTCACATGAGGGACCTTAAATGCATATTACCAAAGTTTGCGTAGTGTAACATAGTATAATGCTGTACTATCCAGCTTTAGGCTGGGAAAAAATCTTCCATTTCTGAATTTGTTTCCTTTATATTTCAGATCCTTTATAATGTATGATCAGTCTGCAGGTATCTCTTTGCCAATTATCTTACAACAGTGGAATTCCTCTCGTTTTTGCAAGCAATACCACTGATTCCCTCAACTTAAATATTATGTTGTCATGCTCATAAAATTCTAGTTACTGTATCTTCCATCTGGCCTGCACTTTCATCTCCCTGCCTTCCAAACTCTGCATTCAGATGATTTTTTCATATACAGCTGTTAGATGATTAATTCACATCCCACTCCAAGAACTTTTATTGGATTGTCATTGCTACTGGTTTACATACTTTTGTAGGGGGAGAGGCCCCTTGACAAGAAAATAGAATAAGAATTTCTTAGAGCTCCTAGGTATTCCTAACTGGAAGGAGTTAAAAGCAAACTTTAATAGAGAAATTTTCCTGGGAAGTAGGTCAAGGACAGTGTTAGAGAGAGAAAAAACAGATAAAGAAAGACACCAAATGGCCTTGGGGCTTTCACAAAGAGACCAGAAGAAGAGCTGACAGGACAGGGAGGACACAGAGAGACAGCCAAGTGCACAAAGGATAAGTCATCCCCACCTCCAAAAGGATATAAGGGAACAGAGCTTGAAGGGGGGCCTGACTAAATTTAAGGCAGTATATGCTCACACCTATACCACAGATATATCTGTACTCACTCTAGGATAACTATATTATCCAGTCAAGAGAGTTACTATATTAATCACATAATCATAGATTACAATAGACAGACACACTCCCCCTGACTACTCTAAGCTAACCATGACTAAGGGATCTTTTTGCCAATCAGCTGCTCACCCCAAAGATAAAGCTCAAAAAGTAGATTCAGCACACGAAAAGGAACAAACACCAAGAAGCTGAAAAAGTGTCATTAGACAGAAGTGCCCAGAAGCCAATCTAGTTATGCTTTTGTTTTTTTTGAGAGAGGGTCTCACTGTATAGTTGAGATTGACCTGGTACTCACTATGTGGCCCAGGCTGGCCTCGAACTCACACTGATCCTCCTGCCTCAGCGTCCTGAGTGCTGGGATTTATAGGCATGTGCCACCACGCCTGGCAACCAATCTAGTTATGGCAAGTTCTAGGTGTGAGGGGGATCCTCCTATATAAGCAGCCTGAAATGAAGAGGTGATTGGTCCTCCTTATTCTGGAGCCCGAAAACAGATTCTTTCTACCAGGGTACCTATCTATCTTCTCCTCTACCCCTTTTCCTCTCTACAAATAAACAGACTTATTTTAATTAAAGTTTGTCCCTCTAACTTTTTATTGGGGCTCAGTTTACAATCCTGGTGGATACAGCAGGGGTGCTCATCCCTTGGAATTCACACTTTTATGGTACAGGAAGCTAAATTAGCATTTGTTGAGTTGGTCATCAGTATGACCAGATCATATGAGTTACATTTTACATGTAATGTATGTGTGTGTGTGTATATATATATTGCACATACACATCTGTACTTGCAATCTGTACTTACTTGCTTTGCTCATATTTGCATTGTTCACAGGTTATAACAGAAGAATCTTTTTTGTGTGTGTTTGTTTGTTTGTTTTTGGAGGCAGGGACTCTGTGTAATTCTCTGTGACCTCAAACTCAGGTGATCGTCCTGATTCAGCCTGCTTAGTGCTAGGACTACAGGGATGCCCTGCCAAGACAGGCTTCAAAACCTTGTTTTAACTTTGTCATCATTTTTCCTCAGTTCTTATAATGAAATGTGTATTATAGACAAATTGGGTGACCATTAGATTTCTGGGCATTCCTCACCATTTCAGGTAAACATTTTCTCTCCTATGCATTTGTCATTCTACAATCCCGCTCCAGCTACTTTATTCCATCTCCTCAGGGCACCTATGTTTTATTTTCCTCCCATGTTTCCAGTCATGACATGAATAAACACTTAATTTTCCTTTTAAAACCCTTTAAATATGGAGAAAATTCCATATCAGTGCTCATATTTCAGAGACAAATATTATAAATGAGTATAATTCAGTTTTAGTTTTCAACATAAATGTTTATTCACAAGTCCATTTGTGTACACACAAAAGGAAATTTAAACACATTGCTATCATGTCCATAACTTAATATCTACTCTCCTTTTACATAGGGCAAAGAACAAATGCCTGGCCTAGCTTCCCAGGCTCTTTGTGATCTCTGAAAGGCTCACTCCCTGTGATGCATGTGGCTTCTTCCATCTCCTCCCTTGCAGGGTAGTCACATTCACAACTTTTGATTTCTCTAATTAGTAAAGCTGCTTGATAATGTAGGTCTTTCCCTGGTGAAGGCTGGAAGGGTAGTGGGTCCACAGGTATCACCTGTGTACAAAGTGAGACTCCACAACTGGAGCCCAGAATTACTAAACAAGCCAGCATTTGAACAAGATCTCTGGGAAGAGAATGGGCATTGATGTTAGGGAAGCCCACATCTAGGTCACCTGCCATGGAGATACATGGCTTTGGTTTTCATTAGCTGCTACTTCTAACATTTGACCAGTAGGATTTCTCATTAAACTTTCCATTGAAGTGGAGAATTTTCACATTCATCTAGGTTTCAGATTACCTTTCATGCAGAGGATTACACTGCTTGGGGTCATTTCCTTCAGACAAACTAGATCTTTGCTTAACCACAGCATATAATGATTAGCTCAGATAGAACCATAGTATTCAATGTTTTCAGAGCAGTACATTGTAGTTAAAAACTTGATTCTATAAGTATAACATATTTGTTATATTGATGGAAAATACTGAGTGAAAGTGAAATTTTCGTTGTTTTTTTAATCTAACTGAAAAAAATTTATTAAGGCATATTTGATCTGCTTTGAAAACAAATATTCTGGTGTAATGACAAATTCGCTTTGGTCCCCAAAACACATATGAGTAACTAATTGATACACATAAAACATCTATGATGACTTGAAGTTTATGATTCTGAAGTCTGTAGGACTTGGGACAACCTGAATCTCTCGTTCGTATTCAAATTCACAGGGCCCAGGAGAAAAGCTTCATTTTTCTACTGGGAACTCTCAGGTGCTCTTATGGGAACTTCAAATCTCTAGTCCTTTCACTTCTGGGAAAAGCACAGAGTCATACAACTGGTTCACTCTTTCTTCAGTGTTAACTTATATAAACCACAGTTTGAATAAGTGGTAAAGGAAACTTCCAAAATGAGTTAGTGTGAAAAGAATCGCCAGTTTTGTTATTGCCAATCCTGTGCTATTGTAACTTTTTCTGTTTTATGAAGTCTAATATATTGAAAGGATATCCAGAGTTTCTTTTGATATGTAGGTAAGTCCAGATAATACTTATTTTAAAATTTCTTCTCTAATAGTAAATTTAAAGGATCTCCACAATCTCTTAATATTTCACTAAGAGCAGGTAAGTTTTATTTTGAAATTCTCTGGATACAAGCCAAAGTATTATTTAAATTGTAAGGATTTAGATTGGATGTTTAAAATGCCAAAATAGTAAGATGAAAAATGAAAGGCCATGTAACATCCTTATATTTTATTTTTGGGCTAAAATATGGATAAACGAAAATACCATGATACGAATTTTTCCTTTTAATGAATTTATATTGCAATCTAGAACTTTAAGCTCATTATATTTAATCAATCAAAATTTATATTTGTAATTTTAAGATATCATTTCCATAGCAGCCCTACCCTTGTGTGTGTATATATGCACACACACACACACACACACACATTAACATATATTTCTATATGTGTTTGTGTGAAATTTAAACAATCAAGATTTCTAAAACAGTTCACTTCAAATATTACAATATGAAGATGAAGAAACAAAAATTTTATTTATTCATTAACTTATTGGCACATTTATAGGTATACAGTAGGATGCCAATCATCATTGGGGATTTGTACCTGTACATGATATATCTTCCTTCTTTTTTCTTCTCCATCCATCTGCCCTCCTTTCAACCTCTCCACCCCTTCTTATTTACTCAGACTTTGTTTCCCTTTTTTCCTTTTCTCATAGTTTTGCCTTTCCCTTCATTCTTTCCCCCCAAATCTTCCAATTTCCCTTCCCTTCCCCTTCTCCCGTAGACCTTTTCTTCCTATTTCACATGATCTTCTGCACAGCAAGAGAAATCACCAGCAGAGTGAAGAGACAAACCATAATGCAGAAAGAAACACAATTTCTATCTTATATACCTGAGGTTTGCTACATAATGCACTGATATACATATCCAAGTCAAGTAAAAAACTATAGAAAAGCAAGGTAGCATCCTACATCTCTTATAATAACTATTTTATTGGTGGCAGTGGTGAGAGTACCCCGAATCTACCACCTTGGGTAGTTACGAGTATACATGCTTATTAATGATTAAAGCTACAATTATCCTATTGTCCTCCTTTTAAAACACAATGTTGAATTTAGATGCTGAAAGAACATTGAGATATGCTAATATATTTATCAAAACCACAGTTTCTGTCACAGTCTTTTATGTGAGGCTTCTACTTTGTACTCTAAATTCATGGCGAGAAAAAAACTCTGTGATTTTTTTATGGTAGCCGGGATTGAACTCAGGACCTTGCACTTGCCAGGCAGGCACAGTGCCACTGAGCTACATCCCCAGCTTCTGTGATTTGATTAGGATGGAAAAAAGATCTTTTAGTAGACAACCTTTAATGAATTCCAGGATTAAAGAAACATGTGCACCAAATATCTGAGTTTTCCCCTGTATCTCAGCTCAAATTTTCTTTGAAACATCTTCTCATGGTCTTTGTTTTTTCTATTCTTTTCTACACATATTTTTGCTATTCTCTATTTGTTTCTCCTCTATTCTCTTGCTTTCTTTCACCTACCTCAATTTCCATTTCCACTGCTTCTGTCATAATCTCCTTTCCTTCCTGTTTGCTCACTTTTAAATTTTGTTAAATGCTCTACAGGAAATAGGGGTTATATGGGACTACACAAAATATGAAAATACCAACTGTTCTCTGGTAACTTAGAATACACTCTTTCATTCTTTTTACCATTATGGCACTTTTTTCCAATATATCCTTCCTTATGATGTGATCTTAATTCTAACACATGATGAAATTGCTCTCAGTAACATCAAAACTTTTCCAAGTTTCTACAATCAAATAACTGTGAATTCCTCATCGCACTAGAACATCTATTTTTGTATTTTGTACTATGATTTACTATGCCATTCTTGAGGATCTTCCCTCTCCTTTGGTTTACAAAGCTCTGCCTTTCACTTTCCCCTTTGTTTTACAGAACACATGGATCATCATTTTTATGATTTCTCTTGGTCTATCCAGTGCTCTAGGTTCCAGTAAGAAAATGGGTTTCTGAAATGGAAAGTTGCTACAAGTAAAAAGTGCTAGAGAGAGGACAGAGGAATCAGCTTGAAAGATGGACAGGAGGATTGGAAACAAGGCAGCAGAAGAACAGCCAAGCTATGACCCAACACTATCTTCATAAAGATTCCTGTCACTGTTGTTGGCCTTAGATACCACAATTCCACCAACAGTGCTATTTTTGTGGACAGGAGTTTTAGTTGATGGAATCTTGATATTATTTCTTCAATTATCTTTCCTGCATTTTCTATTTTCTCTGCCTTCACACATTAACAACCATACATATGTGAGTTTGGGTAAATCTAGATGAAGTGCCCTTACTCTATGTGTGAGAGGAATGGTAAAAAAAGTCCCCAACCCTTTCACCTTCTCAAGGGTATGGTAGCCTCTAGTTACCAAAAAAAATTCAAGTTGAGAGAGTTTCAAGTGTGACCACTTTGTAAATGACATCTGTTTGTATCAAAATCTCTTCACCATAACTTTCTCAATATTTTCTCTTCTCCCATCTCTTTCCTTTGTATGCCATCACTGACAGGCAGGATACCCATATCTGTGCCTCAACTGCAACAATGGCACCTGTGTTATTACTTTTGTTAGCACATAGTATCAGTTTTACACATTTTGCTACATTTCTCCTGATATTTGAAATGGTTCTTCCTCCACAAATTTCACTATGAACTGTAGTTTCAGTTTTATTCTTGATTATCATCTACTCAATCACCACTTTTTTACTGATCACCCTTTAATACCTAAAATATATTCAAGACTTAGAGACTCTTCAGTCTCATTTTTATTATTATTATTAGTAGTAGTAATAGTAGTAGTAGTAGTAGTAGTATTGTATACAAGAAATAAACCTAGGGCAAAAAGAAGTCCATAGACTGATAGTGAAAGGATAGAAAACAATTCTCCAAGTGACAGGAGCCCAGAAAAAAGAAAACAGGGGTAGAAATCTTATTTTCAGACAAAGCAAATTTCAAACCAAACCTGATTGAAGTATTATTGATGTAGGACAGTACTGTATCATGCCTCTATGAATGTAAATATCTTTACCTGCGTTATGATACATAGTAGTAACCGGGCTTTATCAGAGCTATAGTTAATGATGTTACTCTAGAATGTTCTCTTTCCAGATGATGATTAAGATGCTAATAAAAAAATATGGTGCCAGGTACCACAACAGCAACAGAACTTTGCTGTTTTCTGGATACTATTCTTTTCCTTGTTACTTTTTTTGTAGTTCTTTTGTTGTTGTTTTGTTTAATGGAATGTGTTGAAGGTCTATAATTTTGTTCAGATGACTGCATAACTTGGAAAAGCTGTTGCTCCTATCGATGTATAACATATTGCTCTTATTAGTCTTTTTATATAAATATAAATAAATAAATATACATATATATATATATATTTAAATTGAATTTTGGGAAACTTTAACAGTGCTGCAAACTTTGGAAGAAGTTATCTCAATTTACTGTGATGAGTTGGCATTGTACAGAAACTGACAGCCATATTTGTCTAGAAATGTTAATTTTTTTTAATTTTTTAATTTTATTTTTTTATTTTTCCATTTGTACATGGGTAACACATCATACTAAATATGTAAGGTCATATGTATGTGGGTTTGATTACAGAAACTAATAATTTTTTCTTTAAATAATGCAAAAAGAATAAGGTAAGACTACAAGAGCAAGAAGCAATTTAAATATGTTAAGGGACCAGTTTCATCTTCAGAATTAAGGATTATTTTAATCTTACATCACTGTCTTTTCTCTTTTACTTTCCTTTTTAGTTTTATTTTAAGATTCCCTATTTTTAATGTTCATACAGAGATTTCTTTAACTGAAATACTAAATAGTTTCTCTGGTATGAAATACTATAATAGTACACAGGATCCTAATGAGATAATTAATAATGTGAAATAGGAAGTAAAGGTCTAAAGGTGTAGGGAAAGTGGGAAGGGTGGGAGAAAGGTAATAAGGGAGAGGAAACAATATGAGAAACTGAAAAAATGGAAATAAAGTGTTTGTAAATGGGGAGGGGAGGAAGGGCTAAAAGGAGGTCAGGGTCAAGGGGAAAAAATGAGAATCATGACCTATTATGTAAAGGTACAAGATCCCAATGATGAATGTAACTGTATTGTATACCTAGATTATACTAATAAACTCAATAAAAAAACTTAGAAACTCTTCAGTCTCATTTATTATTATTATTATTAGTAGTAGTAGTAGTAATAGTAATAGTAGTAGTAGTAGTATTTTGGAACCAGACATAAAACTTACGACCTTGTGCTTGGAAGGCAGGTGGGGGAACCACTGAAACAAATCTCCAGCCTTCATTGTCATAATTATTGAAAGTGTCAAATCATAGCTGGAGTAGGAACCGGTTTCGATCATCAGAGAAATGCTTGAAAAGGACAGATTCTTTTCTCATTCCTGAACTACCCACTACATTTAAGGTAATATCTTATAACCTACAAATTACCCAATAACCTACCCAACACATTGGAGATATTATATGTGCTTTGGGAAGTGCTAGAGAATTTCAACAGATTCTTGATTACTACACTTGACTTTAATGTCCCCCCTTAGGCAATATGTATAATAAATATGTAATTTAAATAATATTTTATGGTGTCATTCCGGATTTTAAAATATCTTAGTATAAGTCAGCTACTTGAGAAATAGAATTTAAGATTCCTCACAAGGGATTCAATTTTGTTTATATTCATGGCCACTCAGGTAGCTTTGCTCTACTCTCTGCATATGTCTAGGAAATAGATTTTCTAGCTACAATCAATAGCTCTCCATAAATTGGTCAGTAAGTTAGAAGATTTCTCATTTCCTGTAAATTTGTTCTGCACATTTAGTGACTTGATTAATTGAACTTTCTGCCATTTTAATTTCTCCAAATTATTTCCTATTGCTGCAGTATATATTCTGATAAGTGCAGTTTATAATTGTATAAAAGCAAATTGTTTCTCTACTAATATATGATCATTTTCTTGTTGTAAATGATTGTATATCTTTAATATTCTCTGTTTTTTGTTTGTTTGTTTGTTTCAGAAGACATCCAGCGAGGAAATGGAAATGAAAAATGCAACTTTGCAGACAGAGTTTGTCCTCACAGGACTCCCATGTCAGCCAGAGTGGCAAGTTCTCCTGTTATTGGTGTTCTTGGCAATATACCTCATCACCATTGTGGGGAACCTGGGTCTGATCACTCTCATCAGGAATGACTCTCACCTTCACATACCCATGTATTTTTTCCTTGGGAATTTAGCATTTGTAGATGCTTGGTTATCATCCACTGTGACACCGAAAATGCTGGTGAATTTATTACAGATAGGTAAGCTGATAACTTACTCTCAGTGCATGATACAATTTTTCTCCTTTGCAATCAGTGCCACAACAGAATGTTTCCTGTTGGCAGCAATGGCTTATGATCGCTATGTGGCCATATGCAAACCTTTACTTTACCCAGTGATTATGACCAATAGACGATGCATCCAGCTATTAGTTCTATCATTTGTGGGTGGTTTTCTTCATGCGTTAATTCATGAAAGTTTTTTATTCAGACTAACTTTCTGTAATTCCAACATAATACATCACTTTTACTGTGATGTCATACCACTGACAAAGATTTCCTGTACTGATCCTTCTATTAATTACCTAATGCTTTTCATTTTCTCTGGTTCTATCCAAGTATTCAGCATTGTGACTATTCTTGTCTCTTATACATTTGTTCTCTTTACAATTTTAATAAAGAAATCTGAAAAGGGTAAAAACAAAACCTTCTCCACCTGTGGAGCCCATCTGTTTTCGGTGACTTTATACTATGTCCCCCTTTTCTTCATGTATGTGCATACAGCATCTTCAGAGGAAAATGATCAGGATATGATCTTCTCTCTGTTCTACACTGTCGTAATTCCTGTGTTAAATCCATTTATCTACAGCCTGAGAAACAAGCAAGTCACAGGTTCACTGAGAAAGATGTTGAAGAGAAATGTTTAGGGCTCAGATTAATACCTGCTCTCTTTTAATTAAAATAAAGCATTGTGGAAGAAATTGTGAATGTTTTCAGTAGTATTCATTGACTTTTTTCAGTTATAGTTCTGTAATGTTAACCATTTACATTTGTTTACTCTATTACCTCCTTGAAACTTTTGCATACTTTATTAACACAAATGAAGAACTTTAATATTTATGTCATAGTAGACACAATGAAGCTGAAAAGAAGTGACACATTATACAGCATGTGTTCCTGCATTATTTATATACAGAGCTGTAAACTGAAGCTCTTTAGAATGGACTTGGGTATGATACCTTCATATAGACAATAATGTAGTGTAGCTTGGGACTCCTATCACATATATTCTTCTGTGGGACAGATTTGCTTTTGAATGAGATGAAAACCCAGGAATACAGTTGATTATGGAAAAGTTCTTATATTCCACTTGTCTTGGGATTTTATGGTTTTACATCTTGGAATTATTGAAATCATATATCACTCAGAAATATCAACTAAAATTTGAATATAATCATAAAAATGAGATGGGAGATAAAAGATTGAGTTCAAGGGCAGGAGTGAGGATGCATTAGTGTTCTCTGAATAGAGCAGAGAAATCTCTATCTGACTGGTGTGTAATGCCTAGCTACATGTGGAGCTTGCAAGCACCCTTCGCTTTCATCATAGCAGGCCGGTGTTGACCTCCCAGCTCCAGAACATAGAACGAAAGTGAGCACGTGTAGTAAAAACATCAGACCTCTCTAGTTGGTGAGTTGGAGTGATCAACACCTTCCATCGGAACTCTGACTATCTTCAGAGGAAGGTCAGCAGGATCCTGCAGACAAACCTTGCAGAGGTCAACCATGCAGGAAGTCAGGGAGCTCAACTTGGGCCTTGCAGTCATAATTCAGCCTGAATCTCAGGGGTCTGCTAACAGCTAGATGAGATTAATTTATTTAGTTCTGTACATTGCTGTCAACATTGTCTATTGTGTCAGCAGAGATATATCCTGAAGGAGGTTCTTCAAAAATTTTTTCTTTCTTTTCCTCATATTTTTAAATTTCAGTTTTAAAATTTTATTTTTTCCATTCTGCAAATTCTTCCTTTTTTCTTCTTTTTCCCTCTCAGTCCCTTGGTTCCCCATGTTATTCCTCATCTCCCTTTTGGTTCCTGTTCCTGCTCTAATTTGGATTTCTTCTTTCTTTTTCTTTTCTTCTCTCTTTTTCCTTCATGTGACTATCACGAGTTTCAAAGGAAAGTGAGTATAATTTATAGCTTCCCTATTACTGTTAAGTTATCCTGTTCTTGTCTTTCTTTTGCATTCTGTCCTGCCCTCTTGTTTTCAACAGTTTCCTAATAATACCAATAAACTAAATGAGAATGAAAACCTATAATAGAAAGCATTTACAGCAGGATATATGAATGTGCAGATAGAATTTCTGATATAGAAGGTAGGATTGCAGTTAGTAATTATGAAAAGAGAAATCTCTTAAAAACAGTAAGGGATCATGAGAAATCAATCCCACAACTCCTAGATGATGCAAAGAAGAATAACAGAAGACTGATAGGAATTCATGAAGTAGAAGGAGAAAATACAAATGACTTACAAAAGCTGTTCACAGAATTAATGAGAGAAAACTTGCCAAACAGAGGGGAAGAATTTGACATGCAGATAAGTGAGCATATAGGACTCCAACTAGCCATGATTAAAAAAAAAATCTACACTGAGACCTATAATAATCAAGGTTCTGGAAACCCAACAGAAGAGCAAAGTACTATAAGCAGTTACACAAAAGAAGTGAATCACATGAAAGAAAAGCCCAACAGAATCACAGCAGACTTTTCAACACAAACACTCTGGTCAAGGAGAGCCTGGAGTGAGGTATTTCAAGTCCTAAGAGAAAACAACCTTCAACCTAGACTGCTGCATACTGCAAAATTCTGTTTTAAAATGGATTGGGAAATAAGATACTTCCATGACAAAGAATACCTTAGAAACTTCATAAACACCAAACCAGCATTACAAACAATTTTAAACAATATTCTAGAAAAGGCAATGAAAATCAGAACACCACGAGGGCCAAAACAGCAAATCAACTAAGCAAGGTAAGAAACTAAAGGGAGAGTGGGACAAATTTTAAAAAGCCAAGAACAGGACAAAAACATGACAATGATATGTCAATGCATATCAGTTATAACCATCAATATCATTGGCCTTAATTCACCAATCAAAAGAAATAGACTGGCAGAATGGATTAAGAAGCAAAATCCAACAATATGTAGTATGCAAGAAACACACCTAGTTCAAAAAGAAACTCAGAGAGTGAAATTGAAACAATGAAAAACTGTTCTCCATGTTACAGGAGCCCAAAAAAAGCAGGGGTTGCTATTTTATTCTCAGACTAAGTAAATTTTAAACCAAAACTGATGACAGACTGAGAAGGCCACTACATCCTTGTAAAGGGAATAATCCAAGAGGAAGAAATGACAATCATAAATATATATGCACCCAATATTAATGAGACCAACTATATAAAAGAAATATTAAGGGAGATGAAAACCAAATATGCACCAATACAATTGTAGTGGTGATCTCAATGCCCCATGACAAAAAGAAAGGTCATCTACTCAAGAAATCAATAACGAAATCCTAGAATTTAGGCAAGCTTTTGAACAAATGGACTGAAAAGACATCTACAGAGTGTTCAACCCCACAAAATTAGAATACATATTCTTTTTGGTGGCATGTGAGTGACTTTCCAAAATACAGCACATACTAGCTTATAGAACAGGTTTAAATAAGTGAAAATGAATTAAAGTTATCCCATGCATTTTATCAGATCATTGTGCACTTTGGCTGAAGATTAGTAGCATAAGAAACCATAAGAACATAACAAACACATGGAAATTATACCGCACAATCCTGGACAATCAATGGGTCCCAGAAGAAATTAGTTTTTATAAATAAGTGATAATTCCAATACAACATACAGGAATCTGTGGGAAACAATGAAAGAAGTTCGACATGGAGAAGTCAAAGTAACGAATGCCCACACTAGGAAAATGGAGTACACTGAAGTGAACAACTTAATGGGGAATCAGAGGCTCCTATAGATAGAAGTGCAAGAAAAACCCTAAACTCATAGAAGACCGGAACTTATGAAGATCAAAGCAAAAATTAATGCAATGGAAACTAAGAGAATGACATACACACACACAAAAAAAGAAACAGTGAATCAAAGAGTTGGTTTTTTGAAACAATAAATAAAATGGATAAACAGACAACTTTGGCAAAAAATGTAAAAAAAAAAAAAAAGGCTCAGATCGATGAAATTAGGAATGAAAAAGTTGAAGTCAAAACAGATCCAGCAGAAATCCAGAGTATAATCAATTTCTACTTCAGGAAACTGTCCTCTAATAAAATGGAAAATGCAGAAGAAATGGCAGATTTCTAAATATTTATGAATTACAAACGCTGAATGAACAAGATAAAAAATTCTAAACACCCTAATTACAATCAGTGAAATTGAAAATGTAACTAACATGAACCAATGAAGAAAAGCCCAGGTCCTGATGTATTCAATGCTGAATTCTACAAGACATTTAGAGAAGAACTATGGAAGCTACTCTTTAAAATATTCAATGAAATTGAAAGGAAAGCAATACTTACAAATTCATACCTAGAGGCAGGTGATACTTTGATTCCCAAACCAGGGGAAGATCCAACCTAAAAAGAGATCTACAGGCCAATCTCCTTAATGAACATAGACACAAAATTCCTCAGTAAGATACTGGCAAACAGAAAATGGAGGATGATCAAGAAGATCATATACAATGACCAAGTTAGATTTATTCCAGGGAAGCAAGGGTGGTTTAAATTATGCAAGTTAATAAATGTGATACACTATATTAACAGAGTCAAGGACAAAAAAACATATGATCTTCTCAATAGATGCAGAAAAAGCATTTGAAAAAATTCAACACCTCTTCCTGATTTAAAAAAAAAAACCCTCAGAAAATTGAAATAGATGCTCTTTCTCTCAACTTGATGAAGGCTATCTATGAAAAACCAACAGCCAACATCACATTAAATGGCCAGAAACTGAAAACCCTCATGTTAAAATCAGGAAGAAGATAAGGATGCCCACTATCACCACTCCTCTTTGTGGGAGCCCACTGGCATTTGACATTGGAAAAGTAACTTCTTCTACCATTGAGGCATTGACACAATCTATGGCTCTATTTGGCTTTTCTGAGATAAGGGTCTCAGCTATGCAGATGAGATTGACCTGGAGCTCACTGTGTAATCCAGACTGGTTTTATGGGATTACAGGCATGCACCACCACACCCAGCTCAAGGACTTTGTTAAATTTGACCTTGTGATAGGAGGAACTCAGATAGTCAAAAATCTGATCTCCTCCCTAATATTGCTTGATGCTTCCTGTTGGCCCGCCTTTAAAAGGAGCTGTTTCTGTGTTATAAATTGGACCTCTTGTCTCCACATTATTGAGTGTGCTGTCCTTTCTCAATTCTCACTCCCCAACTCAGGTACGATCGTGTTGTCATGGCTGGCCCGCCACACCTCTTCAATATAGTTCTCAAAACATTAGCCATAGCAATTAGACAAGAGAAAGAAATCAAAGTAACAAAGATAGGCAAGGAAGAAGTTAAACTGTCATTATTTACTGATGATATGGTAATCTACAATGAAGACCCACAAAACTCCACGAAAAGACTTCTAGACTTAATTGACAGATTCAGCAGAGTAGCTGGATACAAGGTGAACACCCTAAAATCAATAGCCTTGTTGTACACAAATAACGGACTCACTGAGAGAGAAATAAGAGAAACAATCTCTTTCAGTATAGCATCCAAAAAAATAAAGTGTGTAGGAAGCAATCTAAGGAAAGAAGCAAAACACCCCTACACTAAAAACTACAGCACTCTGATTAAAGAGTTTGAAGAGGATAAAAAAAGGGGAAAGATATCCACTGCTCCTGGGTAGGAAGAATCAACATAGTGAAAATGGCCATACAACCAAAACTGCTATACAGATTGAATGCAATGCCAATTGAAATTGCAACACTATATTTCAAAGAACTAGAAAAAAGAATCCAAAAATTCATTTGGAACCAGAAGAGACCTAGAATAGCAAAATCCATTGTAGAAAACAGAGACATGGCAGGCGGTATGACAATTCCCAATTTCAAACTATGCTACAAAACTATGGTAATAAAAACAGCACGGAATTGGCAAAGAAACAGACCTGAGGACCATTGGAATAGATGGGAAGATACAGAAACACCTCCAGATGTGATCAGCTATCTCATCTTTGACAAAGGAGCCAACCATCCTCAGTGTAGGAAAGAAAGCCTCTTATTAAATAGTGTTGAAAAAACTGGATTTCAACCTGCCAAAGATTAAAAGTAGACCCTTATCTTTCACCATGCACTACACTAAAATCCAAATGGATTAAAGATCTAAATATTAAAAAGAGACACTAAATTTGCTGGAAGATAAATTAGGCAGAACTCTTGAAGACATTGGCATAGGAAAATATTGTATTAGCAAATCCTCAGTAGCATGGGAACTAGCAGATAGAAAAAATAACTGGGATCTCATCTTATTAAAAAGCTTCTGCACTGCAAAAGAAACCACCAACAGAGCTAAAAGGCAACCTACAATGTGGGAAAAGAGTTTTACCAGCTGCTCCTCAGATAAATGACTATTATCTAGAAAATTAAAGAATTCAGAAAAAATCAGGCCCCCCAAATATAAAGACCTGATTCAAAAATGGGCATGTGAAATGAATGGACATTTCTCAGACAAAGAAGTAAAAGCAGCAAATACATATATGAAAAGGTTCCACATCACTGGTCATTCAAGAGATGCAGATGAAAACAATACTGAGATTCCACCTCATCCCAGAAAGAATGGCTGCTAGCAAGAAATCAATGAATAGCAAATTTGGGAGAAGTTATGGGAAGAAAGGAACCCTTCTCCATTGTTGATTGGAGTGCAGACTGGTGTAAGCACTGTGGAAATCAATATGGAGATACCTCAAAGAACTAGGACTAAAGGTTCCTTTTGACCCACCTATTCCTCTGCTGGGTATCTTTTCAAAATAATTAAAAGAATCATACCACACTTATATATGCACACCCATGTTTATAGTGGCACAGTGTATAATAGGTAAAATGCCCATCAGTTGGAGACCAGATAAAGAAGGTATGATTTTTATAAAAAATGGAATATTACTCAGCCGTAAAGATTGAGAAACTAGAGTCATTCATAGGAAAATGAATGCATATTGAGGCCATACTTTAAGTGAAATAAGTAAAACACACATGAGTAAATACCAAAAAGTTTATCTGGTGTAAAAAGCTAAAAGTGTAAATATGATCCAAATATTGTATAACTGACAATGTGAAATGGCAAGAAAAGAGCTAACGTTACAGGGGAAGTGGGAAGTGTAGTGGAAAGAAAATAAGGGAAAAGAAAAAATATGAAAAAATTGAAACAAAGTAATTGTAAATAGCATAGGAGTGAGGGGGTGTGGAAGGGAAGAGATGTTGGCAATATATGAGAACCATAGTCTTTCATGTAAAGGTACAAGATCCCAATGATAAATGTAATTGTACTGCATTCTTAAAAAGTACCAATAAACTGAATGAAAAAAAAGGAGGTGAAATATGCTGCGTCTTTTCATCCCTGATACCATTGAAATTCCTTTTCATGTTATTGGTTTTTTTTTCTGGGCAATCAAAAAACCTCACTAACTCAGAAAACTAATAAGGAAATTAAATAATTCCACCTGGGTGGACTTAGAAAAAAGTGCAAGAATAGGAAGGTAATGTTAATCTTCCCTAAAAGTAAAGAAAAACCTGATTAACATTACACTTTGCTGGAAAGTTTTATTCACATGAAGGACCTTAAATGAATACTGCCAAAGTTCAAGAACTGGTAACATCTTATAATATCATATTATCCAGGTTTGTCATTGGATACCAGATTTCCCTGTTCTTTAGATTCTCTCTATATAGTATGTGGTCAGTCTATAGTCATCCCCTTGCTATGTATCTTCAATAGTGGAATTCTATTCATTTTGCTGGGGAAACCCCTAATTTCCTCAACCTAAAGATTTTTACTGTCAAGTTGACAAAATTCTAATAGTATATCTTCCATCCTACCTACAGTTTCATCCCCCTGCCTTCCCAAAGTTTTCAATATATTCTTAGATTCATATACACCAGTTAGACTAATTCGTATCCCGCTCTAAGAGCTTTATTGGAGTGTCATTGCTTCTGGGTTACATAGTTTCATAGGGCAATGGCTTCATAGAAGAAAAATGAATAGTGGTCTCCTTAGGGCTTCTACTCAGTCCTGACTAGAAGGAGTGCAAAGAAAACTTGACTAGAGAAATTCCCTTTTAAGTAGTTCAAGGATGGGAATAGAGAAAGAAAGAAAAACTAGGGAAATAAAGACACCAAAAAGCCTTGGGACTTGCACAAATAGATCAGAAAAAGCTGACAGGGGGGACTCAAAGAGAAAGCCAAGTGCACAAAGCATAAGACACCCTATCTATCCTCCAATAGAATATAGGGAAAGAGTGCTGGAAGGGTGTCTGACCAAACTTAAGGCAGTATATACTCACACCTATACTGCATACATGTGTACTCACTCTAGGATCACTAAATTATCCAGTCTAGAGTCACTACATTTATCACTTGATTATAGACCATGATAGACAGATACACTCGCCCGTACTACTCTAAGCAAACCATGACAAAGGCCCCTCCATGACTGTCAGTTGTCCAACCTAAAGAGAAGCCTCATAAAGTAAGTGAAGCACAAGTAAAGAAAACAGACACCAAAAAGTTGGAAAAATGACATGAGACAGAAATGCCCAAAAGCCAATATAGTTACGGCAAGTTCTAGGTGTGAGGGGGTCCCTCCCATAAAAGCAGCCTGAAACAAAGCAGTAATGGGTCCTGCATTCTTCCAGAGACCCAAACCTGATTCTTTCTTTTCACTGTAGCTATCTATCTTCCCCTCTTCCCTCTTCCTCTCTATAAATAGTCTTCTTTTACTTAATGTTTCTCCCTCTAACTTTTTATTGGGGCTTACTTTATGATTCTGGTGGGCGCAGCAGGGGTGGCCATCATTGCATTCCACAGTTTTATGGTAAAGGTATCTAAATCAGCATTTCTTGAGTTGGTCATCAGTGTGTCCAGGTCATAGGACTTACACGCAATGTGTATATGTATATATAATGTGCTCATGCGCACCTGTAGTTATACTCTTCACCATGCTGTTTGCTCATGTTGGCATTATTTGTGGCTTATAACCACAACTTCTTTTTTTGGTTTTTGAGACAGAGCCCTTTTTTTCTAGTTCAGGCTGGCCTCAAACTCATGGTGATCCCTCTGCCAGCCAGCCAAGAGCTAGGATTACAGGTGTGCTCCCCCATGCTTGGCATGAAATTCTTCCTTTAACTTTGTAATCCTTTTCCTCAGTTCTTATAATGAAATGTGTATTGAAGACAAATTGAGTGAATACAAGATTTCTGGATATACTTTAGCATGTCAGGTACATGTTTCTACTTCTACAAGTTGGTCAACCTACAATCCCATTCAAGCTACTACAATGGCTACTCCTCAGAGTCCCATTGATGTACTTTTCTCCTGCCTTTCGGGTTGTGAGAAGAATAGAGTTTTTCTTAAAATATCCTTGTACTATGGAGATAATTACATAACATAACTCAGGTATCAGAAACAAATGTAATAAATAAGAATAATTCAGTTTTAGTTTTCAACATAAATGTTTATTCACAAGTCCTTCTGTGTACACGTGAAAGGAAACTTAAACACATTGCTATCATGTCCATAACTTAATAACTACTCTCCTTTTACATAGGGCAAAGAACAAATGCCTGGCCTAGCTTCCCAGGCCCTTTGTGATCTCTGAAAGGCTCACTCCCTGTGATGCATGTGTCTTCTTCCAGCTCCTCCCTTTGCAGGCTAGTTACATTCATAACTTTTGGTTTCTCTAATTAGTAAAGCTGCCTGATAATGTAGGTCTTTCCCTGGTGAAGGCTGGAAGGGTGGTGGGCCCACAGGTATCACCTGTGTACAAAGTGAGACTCCACAACTGGAACCCAGAATTACTAAACAAGCCAGCATTTTTACAAGATCCCTGGGAAGAGAATGGGCATTGATGTTAGGGAAGCCCACATCTAGGTCACCTGCCATGGAGATACATGGCTTTGGTTTTCATTAGCTGCTACTTCTAACATTTGACCAGTAGGATTTCTCATTAAACTTTCCATTGAAGTGGAGAATTTTCACATTCATCTAGGTTTCAGATTACCTTTCATGCAGAGGATTACACTGCTTGGGGTCATTTCCTTCAGACAAACTAGATCTTTGCCTTAACCACAGCATATATTGATTAGCTCAGATAGAACCATAGTATTCAATGTTTTCAGAGCATTACGTTTTAGATAAAAACTTGTTTCTGTACATATAGCATATTTGTCATATTGATGGAAAATACTGAGTGAAAGTGAAATTTTAGTTGTTTTTTTAATCTAACTGAAAAAAATTTGTTAAGGCACATTTGATCTACTTTGAAAACAAATATTCTGGTGTAATGACAAATTCGCTTTGGTCCCCAAAACACATATGAGTAACTAATTGTTACACATAAAACATCTATGATGACTTGAAGTTTATAATTCTGAAGTCTGTAGGACTTGGGACAACCTGAACCTCTCATTCATGTTTAAATTCACAGGGCCCAGTAGAATAGCTTCATTTTTCTACTGGGAACTCTCAGGTGCTCTTATGGGAACTTCAAATCTCTAGTTCTTTCACTTCTGGAAATAGCACAGAGTCATACAACTGGTTCACTCTTTCTTCAGTGTTAACTTATATAAACCACAGTTTGAAGCAGTGCTAAAGGAAACTTCCAAAAAGAGTTAGTGTGAAAAGAATCGCCAGTTTTGTTATTTCCAATCCAGTGCTATTGTAACTTTTTCTTTTTTATGAAGTCTAATATATTGAAAGGATATCCAGAGTTTCTCTTGATATGTAGGTAAGTCCAGATAATATTTTTTTAAAATTTCTTCTATAATAGTAAATTTAAAGATCCCCACAATCCCTTTTAATATTTCACTGAGCAATTAAGTTTTATTTTGAGATTCTCTGTATCCAAGCCAAAGTATTATCTAATTGTAAGGATTTAGATTGGATGTTTAAAATGACAAAATAGCAAGTTTGAAAATGAAAAGCCATGTAACATCCTTATATTTTTTGAGCTAAAATATGAATAAACAAAAATATTATGATACTAATTTTTCCTTTTATTGAATTTATATTGCAATCTAGAACTTTAAGCAATTTAAAAATAGGTTTAAATACACAAGTCATTGTAATTGTTATATAGGAAATTCTGGTGATACTGACAAAATGGCCCATTACATTTAATCAATTATAATTTGTATTTATAATTTTAAGGTGTCATTTACCTTTTAGCCCTACGTTTGTGTCCAGATCTTACACTATACATATATATCTGTCTCTATATATACATTTACATATATTTATATATGTGTGTTTGTGTGAAATTTAAACAAGCAAGATTTCTAAATAGTTCATTTCAAATATTACAATATGAAGATAAAGAAACAATAATTTTATTTATTCATTAACTTATTGGCACATTTTAGGTATACAGTAGGATGCCATTCATCATTCGAGATTTTTACCTGTACATGATATATCATCCTTCTTGTTTCTTCCCCATTCCTCTGCCCACCTTTCAACCTCTCCACCCCTTCTCATTTACTGAGACTTTGTTTCCATATTTTCCTTTTCTCATAGTTTTTTGCCCTTCCCTCCATTCTCTCCCCCCACATCTTCCAATTCCCCCTTCTCTTCCCTTTCTCCTGTAGACCTTTTCTTCCTATATCACATTATCTTCTGCACAGCAAGAGAAAGCACCAGTAGTGTGAAGAGAAAAACTATAACGCGGGAAGAAACACAATTTGTATCTTATATACCTGAGGTTTGCTACATAATGCACTGATATACATATCCAAGTCAAGTAAAAAACTGCAGAAAAGCAAGGTAGCATCCTACATCTCTTATAATAACTATATTGTTGGTGGCAGTGGTGAGAGTGCCCCAAATCTACCAACTTAGGAAGTTTCTAGTATACCTGCTTATTAATGAGTAAAGATGCAGTTCTCCCACTGTCCTCCTTTCTAAACACACTGGTGAATTTAGATGCAGGAATAGCACTGAGATAAGTTAATATATTTATCAAAACCACAATTTCTGTGAGAAGCTTTTCTGTGAGCCTTCTACTTTGTACTCTAAATTCATGGGAGGAAAAATACTCTGTGCTTTGAATAGGATGGAAAAAAGATCTTTTAGAAGACAACTTTTAATGAATTCCAGGATTATAGATACATTTGCATTCAACTATCTGAGCTTTCCCTTTATCTCAGTTCAAACTTTCTTTGAAACATCTTCTCATGGTCTTTGTTTTTCCTATTCTTTTCTACACATATTTTTGCTATTCTCTATTTGTTTCTCCTCCATTCTCTTGCTTTGTTTCACCTACCTCAATTTCCCTTTCCACTGCTGCTGTCATAGTCTCCTTTCCTTCCTGTTTGCTCTTTTCCAATTTTGTTCAATGCTCTACAGGAAATAGGAGTTATATGTGACTAAACACACAATATGAAAATACCATCTGTTCTCCAGTCACTTAGAATACACTCTTTCATTCTTTTTACCATTATGCCACTTTTTTCTAATATGTCTTCCCTTTGATGTGATCTTAATTCTAAGACATGATGAAATGGCTCTCAATAAAATCACAACTTTTCTGAATTTCTACTGTCAAACAACTGTGAATTCCTCATGGCACTAGAACATTTATTTTTGTATTTTGTACTATGATTTACTATGCCATTCTTGAGGATCTTCCCTCTCCTTTGGTTTACAAAGCTCTGTCTTTCACTTGCCCCTTTGTTTTGCAGAACACACTGATCATCATTTTTATGATCTCTCTTGGTGTATCCAGCGCTCTAGATTCCAGGAAGAAAATGGGTTTCTGAAATGGAAAGTTGCTACAAGTAAAAAGTGCTAGAGAGAGGACAGAGGAATCAGCTTGAAAGATGGGCAGGAGGATTGGAAACAAGGCAGCAGAAGAACAGCCAAGCTATGACCCAACACTATCTTCATAAAGATTCCTGTCACTGCTCTTGGCCTTAGATACCACAATTCCCACCAAAAGTGCTATTTTTGTGGACAGGAGTTGTAGTTGATGGAATCTTGATATTATTTTTTCAATTATCTTTCCTGCATTTTCTATTTTCTCTGCCTTCACACATTAAAAACCGTACATATGTGAGTTTGGGTAAATGTAGAGGAAGCGCCTTACCCTATGTGTGAGAGGAATGGTAAAGAAAATCTCCGACCATTTCACCTTCGCAAGGGTGTGGTAGCCTCTAGTTACCCAAAAGATTCAAGTTAGAGAGCGTTTCAGGTGTGACCACTTTGTAAATGACATCTGTTTGTATCAAAGTCTCTTCACCATAACTTTCTCAATATTTTCCCTCCTCCCATCTCTTTTCTTTGTATGCCATCACTGACAGACACGCTACCCATATCAGTGCCTCTACTACAACAATGACTCCCATATTAGTACTTCTTTCAGCACATAGTATTAGTTTTAAACATTTGGTACATTACACCTGGTAGTTGAAGAGTTTCTTCCTCCACAAATTTCACTATGAACTGTAATTCCAGTTTTATTCTTATTATCTACTCAATCACCACTTCTTCACTGACCACCCTTAATACCTAAAATACATCCTAGTCTCAGAGACTTCTCAGTCTCATAATAATAGCAATAATAACAATTATTATTATTTTGGAACCAGACATCAAATTCGCGATCTTTTGCTTGCAAGGCTGGTGGTAGATTCACTGAACCAAATCTCCAGCCCTCATTCTCATAAGTTTTAAAAGTGTGAAATCATAGCTGGAGTAGGAACCAGTTTCCATCATCAGAGAAACTTTTGGAAAGTACAGAATCTTTCCTCATTCCTGAACTACCCACTATATTTAAGGTAATACCTTATAACCTATGTATTACCCAATAACCTACCCAACACATTGGAGATATTGCATGTGCTTTGGGAATTGCTAGAGAATTGCAGCAGGTTCTTGATTAATAGATGGGACTTTAATGTCCCCCCCATAGGCAATGTGTACACCATCAAATATGTGATTGAAATAATATTTTATGGTGTCATTCCAGATTTTAAAATATCTTAGTATAAGTCAGTTACCTGAGAAATAGAATTTAAGATTCTTCACAAGGGATTCAACTTAGCTTATGTTCATGGCCATTCACATAGCTTTGTTCTAGACTCTGCACATGCCTGGGACATAGATTTTCTAACCACACTCAATAGATCTCAATAAATTGATCAGTAAGGGGCCGGAGATTTAACTCAGTGTTTCTGCCGCCTGCTTCGGAAGCCCAAGATCCCGAGTTCAATCCTGATTTTAAAAAAATTGGCAGTAAATTAGAAAACCTCTCATTTCCTGTAAATTTGTTACTTCTGCATATTTAGTGGCTTAATTACTTGAACTTTCTGCCATTTTTATTTCTCAAAATTATTTTCTGTTGCTGCAGTATATATTCTGACATGTGCAATTTATAATTGTATAAAAGGGATTTATTTCTCTACTTATATATGATCATTTTCTTGTTGTAAATGATTGCAAATGTTTCATATCCTCTGTTGTTTTTTTTTACAGAAGACATCCAGCTGGGAAATGGCAATGAAAAATGCAACTTTGCTGACAGAGTTTGTCCTCACAGGACTCCCATGTCAACCAGAGTGGCAAGTTCTCCTGTTCTTGGTGTTCTTGGCAATATACCTCATCACTATTGTGGGGAACCTGGGTCTGATCACTCTCGTCAGGAATGACTCTCACCTTCACATACCCATGTATTATTTCCTTGGGAATTTAGCTTTTGTAGATGCTTGGTTATCATCTACTGTGACACCTAAATTGTTGGTGAACTTATTACACATAGGTAAGCTGATAACTTACTCTCAGTGCATGATACAGTTTTTCTCCTTTGCAATTAGTGTAACAGCAGAATGTTTTCTGTTGGCAGCAATGGCTTATGATCGCTATGTGGCCATATGCAAACCTTTACTTTACCCAGTGATTATGACCAATAGACGATGCATCCAGCTATTAGTTCTATCATTTGTAGGTGGCTTTCTTCATGCCTTAATCCATGAAACTTTTTTATTCAGATTAAAGTTCTGTAATTCCAACATAATACATCACTTTTACTGTGATATCATACCACTGACAAAGATTTCCTGTACTGATCCTTCTATTAATTACCTAATGCTTTTCATTTTCTCTGGTTCAATCCAAGTATTCAGCATTGTGACTATTCTTGTCTCTTATACATTTGTTCTCTTTACTATTTTACAAAAGAAATCTGAAAGTGGTACAAGCAAAGCCTTATCCACCTGTGGAGCCCATCTGTTTTCGGTGACTTTATACTATGTCCCCCTTCTCTTCATGTATGTGCATCCAGCATCTTCAGAGCAAAACGATCAGGAAATGATATTCTCTATGTTTTACACTGTCATAATTCCTGTGTTAAATCCATTTATCTATAGCCTGAGAAACAAGCAAGTCACAGGTTCACTGAGAAAGATGTTGAAGAGAAATGCTTAGAGCTCAGATTAAAACTTGCTCTCTTTTAATTAAAATAAACATTATGGAGGATATTGTGAATGTTTTCAGTAGTATTCATTGATTTTTTCAGTTATAGTTCTGTAATGTTAACCACTTACGTTTGTTTACTCTATTACCTCCTTGAAACTCTTGGTTACTTTATTACTGCAAATGAAGAACTTTAATATTTATGTCATAGTAGACACAATGAAGCTGAAAAGAAGTGACACATTATACAGCGTGTGTTCTTGCATTATTTATATACAGAGCTCTAAACTGAAGCTCTTTAGAATGGTCTTGGGTGTGATAACTTTATATAGACAATAATGTGGTGTAGCTTGGGACTCCTATCACATATATTCTTGTGTCAGAATATTTTGCTTTTGAATGAGATGGAAACCCAGGAATACTGTTGATTATGGAAAAGTTCATATTTTCCACTTGTCTGGGGATTTTATGGTTTTACATCTTGGAATTATTCAAATCATACATCACTCAGAAATATCAACTAAAATTTGAATATAATCATAAAAATGAGGTGGGAGATAAAAGAGTGAGTTCAAGGGTAAGTGTGAGGCTACATCAGTGTTCCTTGAATAGAGAAAAGAAATCTGTTAACTATTTTCCTTATCCCTGATATCTTTTAAATTCCTTTTTATTATATTGTTTTTTTCTTGGAAATCAAAAATCTTAAATAAGAAAACTAATGATGAAATTAAATAAATAAGTATGGGAGGTCTTAGAGAAAAGTGGCAGAATAGGAAGGCAATATTATTAGTCTTCCTTAAAAGCAAAGAATAAAATGATTGACATTTAAACTTTATTGGAATGTTTTATTCACATGGGACCTTAATTGAATATTTCCAAATTTCAAGTGGTTGTAACATCATCTAATACTTTATTGTACAGTTTGGGGGTGGGAAATAAGTCGTTGAATACTAGATTTCCTTACTCTTTAGATTATCTAAATATAATGTGTGATCAGACTGTACTCATGCATTCACTATGTATCTTTCATTAGTGGAATCCTTTTTTTTTCTTTTATTGAGTTTATTGGTATATCTTAGGTATACAGTATAGTTACATTCATTATTGGGATCTTGTACCTTTTCATGACAGGTGGTCTTGGGTCTCATTTTTCCCCTTGGCCCTGCCCTCCCTTCACCCCCTCCTCCCCTCGCCATTTACAAACACTTTATTTCCATTTTCTCATATTTTTTCCCTTATTACCTATCTCCTACCCTTCCCACTTTCCCTACACATTTAGCCCTTTTCTTCCCATTTCACAATGTCAGTTATCTCATTAGGATCTTATGTACTCTTACAGTTTATTCACACGAGAGAAACTATTCTGTATTTACATGTGTGACTTATTTATTTCACTTAGGAGTATATCCTCAATATGCCATTTTGCCTCACTCATGGGTCAATAGTTTCAAGGGAAAGTGAGACCCTATTACTGGTAAGGGAATATATTCTTGTCCTTATTCTTGTACTCTGTATATCCCTTTTGAATTTAATATTTTCCTAAAGATTGTATGGTCGGCTGAGCATGGTGGCACACGCCTGTAATCCCAGCACTCCAGAGGCTGAGGCAGGAGGATTGCTATGAGTTCTAGGCAAGCTTGGGCTAAATAATGAGTTCCAGGTGAGTTTCAACTATATAATGAGACCCTGTCTCAAAAACAAAACAAAACAAAACAAAACAAAAAACCAAGATTGTATGGTCATTGAATGTCCTCTGGCCTCACTTGAAACCTTCTCCAATTCTTTCAGTTATCTACTCCTCTCATCCTAACTCTAAGTCCCCATCCCAAATGGTAAAGATGCTATATTGAAAAGTGTATTCACTGCAAACATATTTTGGGCTGCTTCTTGAGTTTAATTTAATTCACATGGTTTAAAGGTGATAGATTCATGAGTACCACAAGTGGTCAACTTGCAAGTTGTGCTTGATCCTATTGTATTGCTGATTTTATCAATTGGGATAAAGGATTGTGATTAACTTATTGAGTTGTTTTTTCAAATATTATGAAGATGAGAATGTCTAGGAGTCATTAGAGACTCAAACACTAAAGAGCAACTATATCAGGAAGATTTAAGTAATAACCCAGAAATTAAAACAAGGACAACCCAACAACAAAAATAAAAATGAGAAAACACTTAAGCAAGACACAAAGACAGACTTCCAGTTCACCAATGGCAAACAGTAGGGCAAATGAGGATGAAGAGTCTGATAGTGAACCAGCAGGACACCCTGAACCCATAGCAAAGGAAGTAACAAAACAGATCAATCAGGTTCTAGAAAAATTCAAACAGAAATAATATCCCATATAACCATAAAGATGGTGAGCAAAATGGAAGTCATGATTCGAGACTCTAGAACAGAAACTGACAAAAAAATAGATGAGCTCAGGACCATGATAGAAGCCATGAAGGCCCAGCATAAGAAAGAAATGGAAACAATGAATACCCACTACAGGAAAGAAATGGAATCCATAAAACACATTCCAACAGATATCTAGGGGATTAAAAACTATTGAAAGTAGTGGAATTCTGTTCAGTTTTTTATTTGGTTTTGTTTTGAGACAGGGTCTCACTATGTTGTGGAGACTGACCTGAAACTCACCATGTAGTCCAGGCTGGTCTGGAATTCACAGCGATCCTCCTGCCTTAGCCTTCCGAGTGCTGGGATTACAGGCATGGAACTCTATGCCTGGCTGAATTCTATTAATTTTGCTTGGGAAACCACTAATTCCTGGAACCTAAAAATTCTCTGTCATGTTTAAAAAATTCTAATTAGTGTATCTTCCATCCTAACTACAGTTTCATCCCTCTACCTTCCCTAGGTTTCATATGAGATGATGCTTCATATATAGCTAGTAGATTAATTCCTATTCCGCTCTAAGAACTTCATTAAATTGTCATTGCTTCTGCGTTACATAGTTTTGTAGGGCTAGGGCTCCATATAGAAGAAAATAGAAGAGCTGTCAGCTTAGGGCTTCTACTCAATCCTGACTGGAGAGAGGTAGTGCAAAGCAAATTTGGCTAGAGAAATTCCCTTTTAAGTAGTTCAAGGACAGGAATAGAGAAAGAAAGAGAAACTAGAGAAGTAAGGACACCAAAAGGCCTTGGGACTTGTACAATAGATCAGAAAAAGCTGACAGGCAGGACCCAGAGAGAAAGCCAGGTGCACAAAGCATAAGACACCCTATCTATCCTCCAATAGAATATAGGGAAAGAGCGCTGGAAGGGTGTCTGACCTAGTTTAAGGCAGTATATACTCACACCTATACTGCATACATGTGTACTCTAGGATCACTAAATTATCCAGTCTAGAGTCACTACATTTATCACATGATTGTAGACCATGATAGACAGATACACTCCCCCTCACTACTCTAAGCAAACCATGACAAAGGCACCTCCTTGCCTAACAGCTGCCAACCCAAAGAGAAGCCTCAAAAAGTAAATTAAGCACAAGAAATAGACACCAAGAAGTTGAAAACAATGACAGGAGACAGAAATGCCCAGGACCCAATATAGTTACAGCCAATTCTGAGTGTGAGGGGGTCCCTCCTACAAAAGCAGCCTGAAACAAACAAGTAATGGGTTCTCTCTTTTTCTGAAGCCCAAAAACAGATTCTTTCTTACCAGGGTAGCTATCTATCTTCTCCTCTACCCCTTTTCCTCTCTACAAATAAAGTCTTCTTTTAATTAAAGTTGGCCCCTCTAACTTTTTATTGGGGCTCACTTTATGATTGTGGTGGGCACAGCAGGTGTGCTCATCCCTTGAAGTCCACACTTTTATGGTACAGGTATCTAAATCATCATTTGTTGAGTTGGTCATCAGTATGCCCAGATCATATGAGTTACATGCAATGTCCATAAATATCTATAAATGTGCACATACACATCGGAACTTACAATCTTCACCTTGCTTTGTGCATATTTGCATTATTCACTGATATAACAACAGAATCTTTGTTTGTTTGTTTGTTTCTTTTGGAGGCAGGGACTCTGTAATTCTCTGTGACCTCAAACTCAGGTGATCATCCTGATTCAGCCTGCTTAGTGCTAGGATTACAGGGATGCCCTGCCAAGACAGGCTTCAAAAACTTGTAACTTTGTAATCCTTTTTCCTCAGTTCTTATAATGAAATCTGTATTACAGACAAATTGAGTGACCATTAGATTTCTGGGCATTCCTCACCATTTCAGGTAAACATTTTCTCTCCTATGCATTTGTCATTCTACAATCCCTCTTCAGCTGCTTTAATTCTGTCTCTGCAGAGCACCTATGTTTTATTTTCCTCCGATGTTTCCAGTAGTGACATGAATACACACTAAATTTTACTTTTAAAACCCTTTAAATATGGAGAAAATTCCATATCACTGCTCAGCATTCAGAGACAAATGTCATAAATGAGTATAATTCAGTTTTAATTTTCAACATAAATGTTTCTCACAAGTCCCTTTGTGTACACACAAAAGGAAGCTTAAACACGTTGCTATCATGTCCATAACTTAATAACTACTCTCCTTTTACAAAGGGCAAAGAACAAATGCCTGACCTAGCTTCCCAGGCCCTTTGTGATCTCTGAAAGGCTCCCTCCCTGTAATGCATGTGGCTTCTTCCAGCTCCTCCCTTTGCAGGCTAGTCACATTCACAACTTTTGGTTTCTCTAATTAGTAAATCTGCCTGATAATGTAGGTCTTTCCCTGGTGAAGGCTGGAAGGGTGGTGGGTGCACAGGTATCACCTGTGTACAAAGTGAGACTCCACAACTGGAGCCCAGAATTACTAAACAAGGCAGCATTTGAACAAGATCTCTGGGAAGAGAATGGGCATTGATGTTAGGGAAGCCCACATCTAGGTCACCTGCCATGGAGATACATGGCTTTGGTTTTCATTAGCTGCTACTTCTAACATTTCACCAGTAGGATTTCTCATTAAACTTTCCATTGAAGTGGAGAATTTTCACATTCATCTAGGTTTGAGATTACCTTTCATGCAGTGGATTACACTGCTTGGGGTCATTTCCTTCAGGCAAACTAGATCTTTGCTTAACCACAGCATATAATGATTAGCTCAGATAGAACCATAGTATTCAATATTTACAGAGTAGTACATTTTAGATAAAAACTTGTTTCTGTGAGTATAACATACTTGTCACATTGATGGAAAATTTTGAGTCAAATGTAATTTTAGTTGTTGACATGTGAAACATCTATGATGATCTGAAATTTATGATTGTAGAAGTGAGTAATGCTTAGGGACAATCTGAACTTTGATTGGTGGCCAAATTCACAGTGCCCAGTAGAATAGCTTCTTTTATCTACTGGGAGCTCTCTTGTGCTCCTAGGGGAACTTCAAATCTCCACTCCTTCCATCTCTGGAAGGAAGCACAACATTATGCAACTGGTTGACTCTTGTGGTCAATGCAAAGTTATATAAACAACGTTTTTGAGAGTGGTAAATGAAACTTCAAAATGAATCAGTGTGCAAAAAATTGCCTGTTTTGTTATTATCAATCCTGTGCTGTTGTACTTTTTTCTACTTTATGAAATACTTTTAAAGGATGTCCATAATCTGTTTTAAAATGTAGGTAAGACAAATACTATTCATTTTGAAGTTCTTTGTATAAAAGCTAAAATATTCAAATAAATATTTATATAAAAGCTAAAATATTATTTAAATTGTAACAATTTACAATGGATTATAAGATACAAAATTAGCAAGATAAAAATGAAAAATAGCATATTTGTATTTTATTTTTCAGCTATAATATGGATAAACAATAATACTATGAGACTTATTTATTCTTTTTAATGACTTAATTATGAGAGGAAACTTTAAACAATTTAAAACTAGATTTAAATATAAAAACCATTATAAATCTTATTAGTAACTCATATAAGAATTATTTCTGGTTATACTGATAAAATGGCCCATTGTATTTAATCAATCATAATTCTTATTTAAACTTTTAAGGTGTCATTTACAAATTGGCCCAACCCTTTATCTACATCTTACATCAAAAGCAGATGAGATCAGGTGCATTAAGGGTGGTACGGCTGTAGATCAGTTCATTTCAAATATTATAATATGAAGAAAAAGAAACACAATTTTTATCATGTATATTTCAGGTTTGCCACATGATGCTTTGGTATACATATCCAAAATCAAGTAAAAAATAAATAAAAGCAAAATAGCATCCTATATCTCATATTATAACTATTTTACATTAAGTTTATTGATACTTTTAAAATACACAGTACAGTTATATTCATCATTGGAATCTTGTACTTTACATGATATATCTTGGTTCCCTTGTTTTCTCCATGCCCTTGCCCTTCCTTCACCCTTTCCACTTTTCCATATTTATAGCTGCTTTTTTAGTGGTAGTGGTGAGAGTATCCCAAACTACTGCCTTGGGAAATTACCAGTATACATTATCTTTAAGGATTAGAGGAATAGTTCTCATTCTGTCCTTTTTAAAAATAATGGAAAATTTAGATGCAGAAAGAATATTAGGAAATGCTAATATTTTTATGAATAACCCAATTTCTGTAACAAGATTTTACATGAGGCCTCTCTAAGTCCATGGAACAAAAATACTCTGTACTTTGCACATTGCTTTTTTTTTTTTTCTGTACCAGCGATCAAACTTGGGACCTTGCAAGGCAGGCGGTGGAACTACTGAGCTAAATCCGAGACAAAAAAATACCCTGTACATTGAGTCAAGTGAAAAAATATCTTTCAGTAGACAACTATTAACGAATTCTAGGATTAAGGAAACATGTGCATCCAAGCCTCTGATCCTACGCTTTATCTTGGTTCATTCAATAACTGTTAATTCATCATCGTGCTAGAACATTTATTTTTGTATTTGGTACTATACTTTGCTTTGTTACTCTTGAGGATCTTCCGTCTCATTTGGTTAACAAAGCTCTGTCTTTCACTTTCCCCTTGGTTTTTCAGAACACTCTGATCATCATTTTTATGATCTCTCTTTTGCCTCTCCATTGTTCTATTCAGTGCTCTAGCTTCCACTAAGAAATGAGTTTCTGAAGTGGAAATTTACTAAAAGTAAAAGTGCTAGACAGAGGACAGAGGAATCAGCTTGAAAGATGGGCAGGAAGATAGGAAAAGAAGGCAGCAGATGCACAGCCAAGTTGTGACCCAAGACCTCTTTATAAAGATTTCTGTCATTGCTGTTGGCCTTAGGTACCGTAATTCACACCAACAATGCTATTTCTGTGGAATGGAGTTTATTTGCTGGAATCTTGATATTATTGCTCTGGTTGCCTTTGCCACATTGTCTCTATACTTTCTCTACCTATCCACATGAATATGTGAGTTTAGATAAATTGAGATCAGTTCATGTGTTATTATATGTGTGAGGGGCATGGGAATGTAAGTTCCTATGACTTTCAGGTTCTGAAGTATGAAATAGTCCTACCTATCAAACAGATTCATGTGTAAGAAAGTGTTTCAGGTATGACTATCTAGTAAATGATATCGGTTTGCATCATAATCTCTTTAATTTTCTCAATATTTTCTCTTCTCCCACCCCTTTCCTTTGTGTGCCATTACTGACAGACAGGTTACCCATATCTGTGCCTCCATCTACACCAGTGACCCCCATGCTATTAGTTCTGTTGGCACATAGAAGGTTTACACATTTAGCTACATTTCACCTGGTATTTGAAGAGGTTCTTCCTCCACAGATTGCACAATTACCTAGTTTTCAGATTTATTTTTTATTATCACCTATTCAATCACCTACTCAATTACCACTTCCTCACTGGCCACCCTTCAATACCTAAAATGTAACTGAGTCTCAGACTCTTCATTCTCATTATGTGTCAGATCATATATGGGGTAGCCACCATATATATTCCTCAGAGGAATATTTTAAAAATACAGATTCTTGTCTTGTTCTTAATAGTCAATTCATAATACATTATGACTATTTTCTCAAAATGTATGATGTTTACGAGAAGCTTCCCTGCACAGTAGAATCTTGAATACGCTTTGGGAAGTACTAGACACAAAAAACAACTTCCTGATTACTATCTTTGACTTTACATGCTTCTCCTCTATGGGCAATGTGTTGTATCTCAGATATTTAATTTAAATAATATTTTACCATATCATTCCATATATTTGACAAATAGAATTCAACTTTCTTCTCAAGGAGTTCAATTCATTTTGTATTCCTGACCATTCACAAAGCTTTGCTTGAGATTCTGCATTTCTAGGACATAGAATTTCTAACCGCATTCAATAGTTCTCAATGAATTGGTCAAAAACTTGTACAGCCCCACATTCCCTGTAAATTTGTCACTTTCGCACACTTATTGACTTAAGTTTCTGCCATTTTAATTCCTCAAAAATATTTCTTCCGTTACAGTACTATATATTTTGACACATGCACTTTATATGTATGTATAGTTATTTTCCCTCAACTCATATCTTACATTTTCTTGTTGTAAATTTTTTTTTGTTAATATTCACTGCATTTCTTATCAGAAGACATCCAGCAAGGAAATGGCAATGAAAAATGCAACATTGTTGACAGAGTTTGTCCTTACAGGACTCCCATGTCAACCAGAGTGGCAAGTTCTCCTGTTCTTGTCTTTTTTGGCAATATACCTCATCACCATTGTGGGGAACCTGGGTCTGATCACTCTCATCAAGAATGACTCTCACCTTCACATACCCATGTATTTTTTCCTTGGGAATTTAGCTTTTGTAGATACTTGGTTATCATCCACTGTGACACCAAAAATTCTGGTGAACTTATTACACAAAGACAAGATGATAACTTTCTCAGAATGCATGATACAATTTTTCTCCTTTGCAATCAGTGTAACAGCAGAATGTTTTCTGTTGGCAGCAATGGCTTATGATCGCTATGTGGCCATATGCAAACCTTTACTTTACCCAGTGATTATGACCAATAGACGATGCATCCAGCTATTAGTTCTAACATTTGTAGGTGGCTTTCTTCATGCCTTAATTCATGAAAGATTTTTATTCAGATTAATGTTCTGTAATTCCAACATAATACATCACTTTTATTGTGATGTTATACCATTGCTTAAGATTTCTTGTACAGACCCTTCTCTTAATTATCTACTTGTTTTTATCTTCTCTGGTTCGATACAAGTATTCAGCATTATGACTGTTCTTCTTTCTTATACATTTGTTCTCTTCACTATTTTACAAAAGAAGTCTGAAAAGGGTGTAAGCAAAGCCTTCTCCACCTGTGGAGCCCATCTGTTTTCTGTGTGTCTGTACTACGTCCCTCTTCTCTTTATGTATGTGCATCCGGCATCTTCAGAGGAAAATGATCAGGAAATGATCTTCTCTCTATTCTACACTGTCATAATTCCTGTGTTAAATCCATTTATCTACAGCCTGAGAAACAAGCAAGTCACAGGTTCCCTGAGAAAGATGTTGAAGAGAAATGCTTAGAGCTCATATTATTATCTCCTTTGAATAAATATAGCATTGTGGAAGAATATATGAATAATTTTCAGTAGTATTAAAACATTTTTGTATTTACAATTCTATGATGCTGATGAATTGAGTTTTTGTACCTTATTAGCTTCTTCAATGTGTGTATCCCTTCATTAATAAATATAAATAATTTTAATGTTTTATTCATGTCATAAAAAATGTTGAAAATAAGTAAAAGCAGTATACATCTTGCTTTCTTGCATTATTTATATGCTGAGCACTAAAGTTCTCTCCAAAGGACTTGAGTGTGATAACTTTATGAAGACAATAATGCTGTGTAATGGGTTACAAAAACTACCATTGAATATAACTTACCTTTTATCAAAACTGTAATTGTCCTGGTATGATGTAGTGAGTCATGACTATTAGTTAATGTAATGTAAAAGTAACTAAATTATTTTGCGAAATCATTACCTTGTGTTGCTACTTATATAACTGGCAGAAACCATACTTTTCTGGGTCAATAAGAAACAGTTCTACTTTAAATATATATATATTCTTAGTAAAATAGAGATTAATGTTTGTAAACTGTAGTTAGAATGACTACAATTCTGTTTTGTTTACCTAAAATATTCTCAAGTTGTTATAGATCTGCAATTATCAGTTTGATATTGATAAATGATGTACTTTCTCCTAACTGGTACAATAAATGGGACTTTATATGCTTGATACATATTCTGATGGAACTAAGGTTGCTTCACAAAAATGCTGGGTTTATTTAATTAAATTGAGCACTATTTCTTCGTTCAGGTCTGCCATACAGACTGAATTTGCTTTGCTCTTTTGGGTTTTGCTTTATGTATATTTGTAAGACTTGTAACTATTTGTTGAAGTTCCAGTGTTTTGGGATGCTAATTACTGAATACACAGGACTAGATTTGGCAATGAACTTGATAAATTCAGCCTAAGAGCCACTTTCAGAATCTCTGATATTGGCTCATATTTAGTAAGAAGAGCTTACAACATTGACTCCAATTATCTGTCACATCCCCCCAATGTGGGACCTGCTCTGCCTGACCACCACTAAAGAAAGCTATGCCAGTACTAAAGGACACAGCTACACGTGGTTAATTGGCCATACCTTTAAAACAGGGCTGTGGGGAGGAAGCATTCAGAAACAAAGGGAAAGAATTGTGAGCATCAAAGAATCACCTGTCAAGCCCATAAAATAAGTAGAGCTGCAGAATCTTTCTTTTTTTTTGGTCTATGTCTTGTTCTCTGAGTAACATTTTGGCCATTCTCTTAAGATCATGATACACACGGTATATTAATTATTGTTATCCTCAAGTTATTTCATTATGAAAGTTTGTTTTATTTTTCAGAGATGAGGGATATGTTTTATATTTTATTAATTAATGTCTACTTGTATTACATTAAAATCCAAATAAAAGATTCTTATACATGATTGTTGAAAAGTAAAAATCCCTTCCAACAAGTGCAACGATCAGGTATCTTTTGATTTGGGCTTTATTTTGTATTTGACATCACAATTTTTTTTGGTGATCCTTTTATGGGCTCAAGCACCTAGCTTGATTTTGCTTGTGGATCAGCTACCTTTGATGCACTCTATGAGTCCATCCAACATGAGAGTCAGCCAGATGATGGGGACATCAAGGCCTCAAGATTGAGGGCTGGACTAAAACAAGAGGAGAGTTGTAGATGGCATAACAAAATGGAACAGTAAAAGTTAGAATGTTTTTTCCCTTAATGGTAAGTGGCTTCTCAAAAATCTCTCAGGCCAAGGGCATAATGGCTACTCCCTCCTTTTTAAGCCTGAATGAGTAGACAGATGATGCCTATGATGGTCACAGGAGTTGAGAGCCCAGTTTGCTTTCCACAAGAAAAGGGATAATGAGCTTTAAAGACTGGAAGTGATAAGCCAAGCATAGCTATCTGAATTATCTCCTGTGTTCCACGCTACTCTGTTTCTTACTATGAAATACCTTTACTCACCTGTACCTGAAGAGGTGATGACTTGAGACCAATGGGCCCTTCCATCTCCTCAGACCTAGTTTTGAATAAATTATTTTTCCTTTTGAAAAAAGTAATGGATTTGATTAGCAGAATGCTATGGAACATGAAGATATGAAAGTAAGTGTTCAGTAATGGTGGGGTTCAGTGAGAAGTTATTGCCATCCCCTTACCATTTCTGTGGCTTCTAGAAGGGTGACATCATATCTGCCCTTCACATATGCTCTTGACATTGTGATGTCATCTACTGTGAGGTTATACAGACAAGCAGACAGGAGCTCTCATTAAAGTTGCTGCCATGTCTTTGGAACTTTCAGCATCCATATCTGTGAGTGAAATAAATTTATAAATAAACAAAAAAATAATAACCAGGTGTGATAGTGAGGCATGAGAATTCCCTTGCATTTGAGGCAGGATCCAGCTGCCCAGTGAGTTTGAGACCAGCCTGAACTACATAGCAAGACCCTGTCTCAAAAAATAAAATTAAAAAATGAATAAATGCTCATCCTCTGCCATTTTACTGTAGGAAACAAAATTAGCTAATAGAGCTCTCCTCCTCACGTCAGTCTTTGGTGAACATTCAAATGAAACACAAATATCTTCATATTTTTGGACAATGCATTAGTTCTACTACTCATACATTCCTTTAAGTTTTCCACCATCATTTTTTCAATCATGTTTCTTTGAAGTCCTTAATATTCCAGCCACATTATTGGATATAGCCCACAATAGGAAATTTTACATATCCTGATTTATCTTTCCAGGCAAAGGGAAGTGCTTGAGGTTCTACTTATTTGAATAGTGTCTTTTAGGAGTGGTTTATAAAGGGGTATCAGTACTGTAGCATTTCACTTAAGGGTGGTGTTGACAAATCAGGCAAAATGTTCTGTAATCCAGGCTTCTGTCTTGTCTTCTCTGTCAATTGACCCTACCACGCCCCCCCTACACTCCTTGCAACTGTAAATTCAGGATAGAAGAGATAAGAATGTATTGAAAGAGTGAAAACCATAGATTCCAGGAGCTTCTTAAGGCCAACATGTGTATACCACTTCCATTTGCTGATGGAATGCTACTGTGCACATCCAAATCTATTTCAACATGGAAAACTCAGCACACATGATTAAGTGTTTAACCTCCACTAAATACCATTAGCATGGCAACAGCTATATTCTCAAAAGGATAGTGGAGATATGCTTAAGATATAAGAGCTTTGCTATAAAACTCTAAGGGTCTACCCTATGATGCACCGATAGATGCCTACTGAAGGCTCCAATTAACATTGTACATAGCACTGCCAGTTGAAGCCTCACTGGATGCTGAGTTATATGACATCAGTTTGCAAGGGGAAAGCTGCTGCACAGCCTTGTCCTACTTGTATTCCACTCAAAAATAGAAGCTGTTTTGGATTTGAGGTAAATGTGTCACAGTAACACATTCAAGTGAAGTATATATGGCCTCCAAATAAAAAAAAAATAGACTTTCTATTTTATTTTTGGTTGTATAAGGAGCCATATACAAAATACTTATGTTTTACCTTAGGAAGGATATCTTGTTCTGCCATATTTCCCTGACTCAAAGAGATTTCACTGAGTTAGAAGGGCTCTGGGTTTTTGTACAATTTATGCTCATCTTTTGGCCCAACAGTACTGCCAATAAATTTACTATAGCTCCTGTTTCTTGTTCAGTAGGTCTAATGAGCACAGTGAAACAGACAAGTGTGATAACCTCGGGAGAAAGCAATGATCAATATTCTTGAGAAGGTATTTGAAAATCATGTATCTAATAAAGAATAGAGGAAGAAAGGTGGGGAATGGAAAAAATAAGAACCAAGATATGTCATGTACAGGTACAAATTCTCTATAATGAATGTGATCATAATGTATACCTAAACTGTACCAATAAACTTGATTAATAAAAATGTCCATAATTAGAAAACTAATAACCCAGTTAGAAAATGTGCCTAAGGGGTTGGGGATGTAGCTCAGCGGTACTTTCGCATGCACAAGAGCCTTAGTTTTATCCTCAGCACCACAGACAGAGACCCATGAGCAAAAGATGTGAGCAGATATTTTGAAGATGAATATATGAAGATATCAAATGTGTAAACAAAAATATTAGATTCCCTTAAGTAAAATGCAAATAAAATTACAAAGTGTGTCACAACTCATTAAGATGATAAAAATGGAAAAAGAAAGGCTCATATTAGAAGCACCAATGAGGAATTTTTACAATCAAAGACAGGCAACAGTTTGAGTTAAGAAAAAGTTACACAAACAATTAAGAGTCTGGTTAGCATAAGTCAAGTTTCAATCATGGTAACAGGTATCTCTGCACATCAGTTTACTTATTCAATATTTTTGCAGAGTTTTTACAATGACTTCTATTTTATCTGTGTTGTTTTTCCTTATACGTACTTCTTTTTCTCCAGAAAAGTTCCAAGCAATCATGGTGATTGATTAATGAAAAAATATGGTGTTGTTATTTATGCATTCATGGCTGGCTTGATGTTTGGAATCAGTTCAAAACATTTCTCTTTCATAGTCACTTTGACTTTGAGGAAGAGCCCAAAGTTGCTTGGGGTCAGTCAGAGCTGGTAAATAAAGTGGATAAGAAGAGATTATAATATTTTCATGAACCTGTCTTTCTCTTGGATTGCACTTGACAGCAGCATTCAGTATACGTTTGATCACATTTTGCAGAGACACTAACAAAAGTGGACTTCCAGAACTGCCTCAGAAATAAAAATTATGATATGAGTATATTGCCAGAAAGAGGGAATATTTTGAGGGGGACTAATGACAACCTGTACTTTATTGCAATAATTGTTTTTAGTAATAACTATAATAATTGATTCACTACATGTTTTGATAACTCCTTGTATGCCATTAGTTTTTCCTCCTATCTTTCCAGGCATGGTATGAATGGAGATTTAACTTTTTATTTCAGAAAAACCTTTAACTAAGGGAGGGCAGAGGTAAGGGGAAAAAATGAGAATCAAGACTTGCCATGTAAAGGTACATGATCCCAACAATGAATGTAACTGTACTGTATCCCTAAATGTACCAATAAACTCAATAAAAAAAAAGAAAAACCTTTAACTACAGAGATAATTATATACCACTATCCAGATATTAAATATGAATGTCATAATGTGTATATAGAATTTTATTTTTATAAACAAATGTGTATTTATTACCCATTTGGTTTATACTCAAAAGGAAATTTGAGCATGTTACTTCCATGTTCACAATTCATTGTTTTTCCTTTAATCTGGGGGAAAGAACAAAGTGCTGGTCTAGTCTCCCAGGTTCTTTGTGATCTCTTAAATGCTGATTCCCTATGACACCATCTAGCATCTTTCACCTCCTCTCTTTGCAGGGCAGTCATGCTTACAATTTTTGATTTCTCTAAGAATGAAGGCTCTCTTGTAATCTAGTTTCTTAGTCACTGAAGGCCCTATAGGTGGTGGGTTGAGAAGTATTACTTGTTTAAAAAGTAAGACTACCAAACTTGAGCTCAGAGCTATTGAAACAAACCTGCATTTTAACAAGCTCTCTAGGACATTAGTGGACGTTTGTGTTTGTGAAGGACAGATATAGGTCACCTTCCACTGGAAAACTTGTCTTTGTAAAAAAAAAAGAAAAGAGAAAAGAAAATGTATTTGTTTTGTTTAGCTACTTCTAACATTTGACTAATAGTACTTCTCATCAATTTTCATCTTAAAGTGGAGAAGGTAGGTATTTATCTGGGCTTGACACAGAGTTTTCAAGAGGATGACAACTATACGTGGGGTCAGTTCCTGCAAGGAACTAGATTTCAGGATTATTAACATCATATTTTGATTAGCTCAAACAGAGCCATACCAAAGCCCTCACAGCAGTACATTTTGGATACAAACTAGTTTCTGTTATTAAACCAGGATTATCCCTTGTGATAGACAATATTGAGTCAAAGTGCAATTTTAGTTGTTACAATAAAAACATCTGTGATAACTTGATGTTTATGATTCCAGAAGTCTGTAAAGCCTGGGGACAACCTGGACTTCCTGTTCATGTCTAAATTCACAGAGCCCAGTAGAATAGTTTTACTCAGTCCTACTGGGAATTCTCTGGTACTCTTAAGAGGAGTTTCAGATCTACACTACTTCCACTTCTGGAAAAGCATATAATGTCACATAAGGATATAACTAGTTGACATTCATATTCAAAGTAAACATATAAATAACACTTTCTGAGAGTGGGAAATGAAAACTCCAAAATGAATCAGTGTGCAAATAATTGTTTGTTACTATGAAGGCCACACTATTGTATTTTTTCTGTTTTATGAAGACAGACTTTTAATGGATCTCCACAGTCTCATTTAATGTGTAGGTAAGCAAAAAATAATTTTTATTTTAAATTCTTTTTTAAAAAGATTAAAAGATTGTTTATTTTATAACAATTTTAAGTTGAGTGTGCAAGGTAGCTGAAAATGGAAGCTAGTGCACTGTCTTCATATTTTATTTTTGAGGTAACTTATGGATCAGCAATAATGCTGTGAAGTAAATTTGTTCCTTTTAATGATTTTACATGGTAATCAAAAATAATTTTTATTTTAAATTCTTTTTTAAAAAGATTAAAAGATTGTTTATTTTATAACAATTTTAAGTTGAGTGTGCAAGGTAGCTGAAAATGGAAGCTAGTGCACTGTCTTCATATTTTATTTTTGAGGTAACTTATGGATCAGCAATAATGCTGTGAAGTAAATTTGTTCCTTTTAATGATTTTACATGGTAATCTTAAATTTCAACAATTTAAACCTAGGTTTAAATATTCAGGTCATAATGATCCTTACATAAAAAACATTTCTGATACTGATGAAATGGCCTGTTCTGTTTTTTCAGCCATAATTCTGATTATTTTAAGTGTCACTTAAATACTAGCCCTGTCCTTTCATTCATTTCTGACCCCGTTTCATTATTTTATGCATATTTAAAATATGACACAAATGTTCTTCCACTGCTGCCTCCAGCATTTACATGTAAATCAGTGCCCATAAACAAATTGAGTGCTATCATTTTCAATTTTCTAGTGAATTCGTATTTCATGGAAAGAATTCCACTCCAAATAAAAATATATTAAATGTGGAATTCTGGGTGGAATTTGTACTTGTAAGTTTCCTGTCTTTGCCTGCATGTTATTCTTTTGTATTTTTACCTAAAGAAAGCACAGTTTGGATTTGAATGTCAACTTTTGAAGGGAAATACTGATGTACTCAGAAGTGGACACTGATAAGTACTACCAGACCTATCATGTAGATAGGAACATCAGAAGACTGTCATTCAGGCAGTAACCCTTGTGAGAAGATGAGCTTTGTTACACTGCTGAAAATAAACATGTCCTCATGCCTGACCTTTTCCTATGCATATCTACCTTACATACATTTATGTATTATTTTTTTCTCCTTTCCTCTTGTTTTCTTTTACCTATCCCAAATTTACTTTGTAATTCTCCAATCTTATTTCCTTCTTTAATCTTTCTTGTTTTCTTTTTTTAAAACTTTTATCCAAGTGCTCTAAAGGAAATAGGGGTTACATTTGATTACACACAATATGAAAATGCCAATCGCTTTCTATGAATAAAGCCTCTTTAATTCCCTTTGCTGTTATGCTACTTGTTTCTAATATACTTTCAACTGTTCTCTTATCTTAATTTTATTACATAACAGAAACTGCTGCTAGCGAAGTTGCTAAAAATTTCATTTCCATGATCAAATAACTTTTTTGTTTCCTTGTCCTACTAGAACATTTCTTTTTGTATTGGGTACTATTCTTTACTTTGGTTGTTAAAGTAGTACTTTTCCTTTCTTTGTGTCCAATTATCTCTGCTTTTTGTTTTTCATTTTGTTTTTGAGATCACTCTACTCATTATTTTTTATCGTATATATTGCTGCTCTTTTATTCAGTTCAATGCTCTGGCAACCAATATGAAATGAGTTGCTTAAATGGGAATTTGCTCTGAGTGAAAACTGCTAGAGAGATTCAAGGTATCAGCTTAACAACTGGGCAAGGAGGTAGGAAAACACGGCAGTCAAGGCAGTCAATGAAAAGCCATGTGAGGACCCAGCACTATCTTGATAAAGATTGTTGTCTCTGCTGCTGGCCCTAGATGTCACAACTCACACCATCGATGCTATTCCTGTGGACAAGAACAATATTTCCTGGAGTCCTGATATTATATCTTTGGTTGCCTTTTCTATTTTGTCTCTGTACATTTATCTACATTTCTCCATATTAGAAGTCCTATATATGGCTGGATTATGCAAATATAGATTAAGTGCCTTGACTCTAGGTGTGAGGGGCTTGGGAAAGAAACAAGTTCCTACCTGTTTTGGATTCTCAAGTGCATGGTAGACTCTGCCTACCAGAAAGAATCATGTGCTAGAAAGGGGCTCAGATATGGCCATCTAATGAATGGCATCTGTGCACATTGTAATATCTAATCTCTTTAATAAAACTTCCACATTTTTCTTTCCTTCACCTCTTTTCTTTGTGTATCTTCACTAAAGTACATTATTCATAATGCGCCTCTAACCATTGCAATGAGACCCATGTTATTACTTCTATTAGCATCTAGTAGATCAGTGTTTAACTAAATGGTCCTTGCACAAATTTGACATGACTGAGGTTCACAATTTTATTATTGCTGATTACTTACCCAGTCCCTAAAGGACATCACTTTCCTTTGCTGTCCATCTTTTAATATCTGCTATGGAATCTAAACCTAGTAGTTCTCCCTTATCTTAATTATTACAAATGCCACATTATATATGGAGTAGGTACTACTCTGACATATTAAATCATAGAGGAGCATTTTAAAGTACAATTCTTAACTCATTCTTGAACATTTGACTCTATTTCTCAAGTAGTACCTCAAACAATGTAAACTCATATTTTGTACAGTGAGCTCCCCTAGGTCATGGAGATGTATAATATGGTTTGATAAGTCTTGGGCAATAGCAATAACTTCCTGATTACTACTCCTGACTTTAAGCTTCCCTCTCTACAGGCATTTTCTATGCTACTAAATATTCAAATAAAAGAAAATTGTATATCATTCCACATCTGAAAATATCTTAACAAAAGTGTGCTACTTGAAAAATAAAATTTAAATTTCTTCACACGACATTCAATTCAGCTTATTATCATGGCAATTTAAATAGCTTTACTCTGCACTCTGAAAATGTCCAAAACATAGAATTTCCTGCCACATTCAATAGTTCTTAATAAATTTGCTGCAAACTTACTCTCTCATTTTCTCAGATTCTTTTACTTTGAGCACATTTATTGAACTGAATTAATAGAAGTATTTGCTATTCTAATTCCCCCAAAATCTTTTCTTCTATTAAAGAAGTGCATATTGTGAAAAGTAAATTTTATCATTTTATGAAATAATTTTATAGTAATACTTATCCTCCAATTTTCACCTTATAAATCCTTATTAATTTGGATTTTTTTTAAACTACATTTAACTTCAGGGGACATTCAGTGATGACATGGAAATGAAAAATGCAACACTGCTGACAGAGTTTGTCCTCGTGGGACTCCCATATCCACCGGAGTGGGAAATCACACTTTTTCTGGTGTTCTTGGCGATATACCTCATCACCATTGTGGGGAACCTGGGTCTGATCACTCTCGTCAGGAATGACTCTCACTTTCACATACCCATGTATTTTCTCCTTGGGAATTTAGCTTTTGTAGACGCTTGGTTATCATCCACTGTGATACCGAAAATGCTGGTTAGCTTCTTAGACAACAAAAAGATGATAACTTTCTCTGAATGCATGATACAGTTTTTTTCCTTTCTAATCAGTGCCACAACAGAATGTTTTCTGTTGGCAGCAATGGCTTATGATCGCTATGTGGCCATATGCAAACCTTTACTTTACCCAGTGATTATGACCAATAGACGATGCACTCAGCTATTAGTTCTATCATTTGTAGGTGGCTTTCTTCATGCCTTAATTCATGAAAGTTTTTTATTCAGATTAACGTTCTGTAATTCCAACATAATACATCACTTTTATTGTGATGTCATACCACTGACAAAGATTTCCTGTACTGATCCTTCTATTAATTACCTAATGCTTTTCATTTTCTCTGGTTCAATCCAAGTATTCAGCATTGTGACTATTCTTGTCTCTTATTCATTTGTACTCTTTACTATTTTACAAAAGAAGTCAGAAAAGGGTGCAAACAAAGCCTTCTCCACCTCTGGAGCCCATCTGTTTTCTGTGACTTTATACTATGTCCCCCTTCTCTTCATGTATGTGCATCCTACATCTTCACAAGCAAATGATCAGGATATGATCTTCTCTCTATTCTACACTGTCATAATCCCCATGTTAAATCCATTTATCTACAGCCTGAGAAACAAGCAAGTCATAGATTCACTGAGAAAGATGTTAAAGAGAAATGATTAAATTTCATAATATGTACTCTTTTAATTAAAATATATTTTGAAAAAAGTATGAATGTTTTGAATAGTCAAAAACTATTGCAATCAGAGTTCTATAATGTAATGAATTACATGTTTTGTACTTTTTACTTCCTTAAAATATCTGTGTTATTTGTTCATAAAGAATCTTTACATATTATTCATGGCCTACCAGAAAAAGTAAGTTGAAAAGAAGTGAAATCATTACAAAGGTTTTATTCTTGCATTATAAATACAAGAGCACTAAAAAGAAGCTCTTTTCAAATGGACTTTGGTATAATAAAAGTAGAAAGTTTATAATGCCATATAGCTTGGGGATCATAACATATTTACCTCATAGTGGTGGAAGATTTGTCTGTGAATGAGAAGAAAATCTAGTGATACTGCTAAGCTTCAAAAATATCTTTTATTTCACTTGCTTTGAGAAATGATGGGTTCCACTTCTTGGAATGATTGAACCATATATCATACAGAAATACAAACAAAGCCTTGAAAATCTTAAAAAGGAGAAGAGACTTAAAAACAGCATAGTCATGGGAAACACTAAGAAGATATTCTTAGTTTAGAGTTTTTGAGTACTGAAAAGAGGTGTGTCACATCTCTTTGCCTCTGATGCTTTGTAAAAGGCCTTTTACAGGTGTATTGGTTTGTTTCTGAGAAATCTAAAAAACATCATTAATCCAGAAAGATAATAGATTAAATAAATAAGTATGGATGGACATAGATAAAAAATGACAGCATAGAAGAAGTGTCTGAGGCCTGCTCAGAAGCTCAGACTTTCTCTCGAGCTTTCTCACACATCATTTCTACAGATTCTTCCTCGCTACTTTGTTCTTCAATTGAAACTTAATATTTTATGCCTTCCACAAATTCACCAAAATCACTGCCTTTGATGTAATCCCATTCTCACTTCTGGTTCTTATAGGTTCATTCCTTCATACACACTGTTTTCTTAAATGTGGGATACCAGGAATGAGACAAAATAAACACATTTGCCAATTCATTATTTTTGATAAAATATTTGATGTTTTGTTTTTCCATGAAATAATGTAAATGCATATATTTATGAGTATTTAGAGCTGAATAATGATAGTCATTTAACTAAGTTGTATAGAAATCTCTTGATACTGGCTAAGAATAATCTCATGGATGCACTAATAGCATAAAAGACAATTTTGTGGCGGTGTGGCCAATTTTTAACTTGAATATTCAAAAGAATTCTTAATTCTTCTTTATGTATTATGTGTACACTATATACTTTTATTGTCATTTATAAAATCTTTAACATGGAAATTGTTCTGTTCAAGTAAATGAGAAAGGTTGCATCAAACATAACTTTTCTCAAGATCTATATTTGATAGGACTTTATTGAGTGTGTGCCTCAAATATGTACCAAACCTCTCTGCTCCAGACATTTTATTTTGAGGGGATGCCATTTTAAAACAGTGTGTCTTAAAGTTTAGTGGGTATTGGAATCATCTATAAGGACTGTGTCAAAACAGAAATATTGACTTCACCACCAGACTATCCGAGTTAGCAAAATTAATATTGACTTCAGATGATGTTGTTGTTTGTCTGTTTGTTGTCATACAGGTACTCTGGTTCTGAAGTTCGGATTGGGAGGGTGAGGCATGGAATCACCAGGCAGACTCCAGGGAGGTTTCTGGAACACTTCCATTGTTAATAGGCAGAGCAATCACTTATATAATCAAGGAGCAAGGGTAGGGACACTGTATGCTGGGCATAACGTGATTGGTTGATGCTCTCACATTTCTATATAAGGTGATCTTTTGAGTGAGCAATGGAGGCAGTGAATAGGAGGAACAGGACATTCTTCATCAAGCTCCTAACTAGTCTCAACACATGAGAGTGACCATGCTCAAACTCCTGAGTATCCCCTAGCATGCTAGGAGATGTGTATGCAGCTCACTTGGCTCAGCCATGCTTGAATTTCTCTCACAAGATCATACTTAGAGAATCATATAAACAGCAAGGAAAAGCTTTATAATGTC
>NW_022900936.1:42887744-42967903 GCF_012274545.1 Fukomys damarensis
TCTCTCTCTCTCTCTCTCTCTCTCTTTCTCTCTCTCTCACTTTCTGAATGTTTATACACATATATTCTGAGCCATTAGGAGTCCCATATGGTCAAATACATATAGTTGCGTATTGTTAGATTGAGTATTGTAGAAGTGGATTGTGTATTGTTGAAGTTTCCCATTGGCCTTAACTATGGCATAGTGTTAAGAGACACCATTAGAGATACCCTCTTCCAAATGTGGTCTTACTTACCTCTCTTGTAGAGCCATAGTCACATTTCCCTGGTAGTTAGAATCACTCATTCTAGACAACACAGTCAATCCTTGGTTTGCTCACCAAATCAGAAGAATTGTGAAACCAAAGTAACAAGCTCACAGTCTTAATTTTATGCTTAATCACTATTTTATCTCCTATTGGAAGCATTACTTCTTCTAAAATGGAGACTTTTAGGTTAGAAAAGCCTAGAGTCTCAGGAACAGAAATCAATTTTGCTTGGAGATCATTAGGGTTATTGGGAAATTCCACTCTCATTTTTGAACCTATGAATCAAGCTACTGAAACATCACACATACCGTCTTCTTGAGGACCTTGTCCCAACCCTATACAATACTGCCATATGTATAGTATCTGAAAGATTCTTCAAAATGTGATCATATCATTCTATCAAACTACTTTTCTTCAAGCTGGTGGAATATATGGCAAACCAGTGACTCTCATGAGCACAGGCTCATCGATGTACTTTTTTAAACTGTAAAATTAGTTCTTTGTTCAGAAGTGATAATGTATGAAAGAATATTGCAGTGAATAAAGAATTGTATACATCCACACACAGTTTTGGCATAAGAATTATGAGCAAGAAAGCATGTCAACATCTGTCTACTCCATTACAATCAAAACACTGCTCCTTCCATGATGGATCTGGTTCAGTTTAATTAGTGTACTGGTTCACCACTTTACAAAGTGGTGAAATAGAGGAAGCTCAGTGTTGATTTCTAAGGCTAGCAGACTGAGCACTTAGTAGTCTTTAAAGCAGGTTTAAATCAGTATATTGCATACTGAGACCATGTGTAAGCTGCATTTCAGCTACCATGACCACCATGTTTTCATGAGCCCTGTGGGTGGTGACAGAGGTACCTGAAGAAAAAGGCTGACTGCTCTCTACAAATTGGATCATTATGTCAACATGCTGATTAAAATCTCCCTCTTCTGAAATCACTCTTTGATAAGCATTCACATTAAACATAAAATGTTTATATTTATCATCTGCTAAAAGCAGTAAACCCTCATGTTTTTCCCTAAATTTTCTAGTTACAAATTTTCTAGTCAGCCTCCTTTCAAAGCTCACATCTTTCAGTCAAACTATTGACCACAGACTATGGATCTATGTATAACTGAACATCTGGTCATTTCTCTGGTCATTTCTCCTTGTTAGACAAAAACAAAAAACAAAAAAACAACTCCGTTCAGTCCTAAAAGTACTTTCAGACGGAAGTATGACCCGCCCCCCATCAGTATCCCTTAGTCTTGTCGAAAAAAGGGGGTAGAGTAGTGCAGCCATCACCTCTGAATAATAGAATTTGTTACAAAGTGGTACCTATCTTAATTCCTTCTTCCACTGTCAAATTATCACAAGGAACTCTACACAAGGCTCCAAGCTAAAAAATACAAGTGGTGTAGCTGGACTGGAAATTGTGAAAATTTGGGTAAATTCTTTGTGTAACTATTTATACCTTCAGGGTCCTTTTGGGCCAGATTGCATATATTCACTTTCATTTGAAGTAGTACTTCACACCCAATTTTATGGCATAGTGGGCCAATAACACTGAGCTCATGATGGATACCTCAGACTTCGCAGTAATTTAATGGACTGTGGTAAAAAAAATTCAGTCTAATAAGTTTCACTAATAGACTAAGGGATGCTTCTCCAAAAGAAAATATTTATTTTCAGAGAATGGCAGGGCTTATCCTGTGGTTGCACAGCTGTTCACCTATAGATAATTCAAACATTTTGAAGCAGCATTTAACTGCCTTTGCTATTCCACGTACTAGTATATATGCTGGAATGTATGGCCCAGTTGGCAGGCAGATTGCACAGCAACCTATATTTCTTACATAGCCTTCTCCTCATTGGATCCCATTCAAAAGTAACATTTTCAAGGTTACTTGACAATGAGATATTATAACAAACACAAGTAAGGTAGAAGTTTCCTCCAAAATCCAAAATTCTCACAAGACATTGTGCTCCTTTTGATGTGGAGGAGCCAGATTCAATAACTTACCCTTCCACTTAGAAATGGTCTCTCGACATGACACACACTCTGGACCCTAGAAATTTCACTGCTAGGTGGGGATTTAGCTCAGTCGCTAGGCACCAGCCTTGCAAGCACAAGGTCCTGAGTTTAATCCCTGGTCCAAAAAAGAAAAAAGAAGGAAAAGAAAAAGAAATTTCACTGTTGTAGAAGGTTGCTGAATATTTTTTTTTACTATATTCAATCAGCATAATGTCCTCAGTGTAATGGACCACCTTGGTATCTTGTGAAAGTGAATGGTGATTAAAGAATCTGGTAAAATTACATGTCAACCTTATATATGATAGCATATTTATATGTAGGATATACAAAAGAAACTGTGAAGTCTCAATAACAAAAGTACTCACAACTAAAAATATATAAAATATTTGATCACACATCTTACCATAGATATAAAAATGTCAAATAAAGACATTAAAAGTATGTAGACTTCATAAGTTACCAGAAAAATGCTAAATAGATCAGCAGTCAGTTTCAAAAATCACTCCCCAATTAAAATGGTTATATTTGAAAAGAATGCTCATACTGGATTTTTTGAGGTGTATATTTTGTACCTACAGAAGGCAATAAAATTAGTTAAGGGAAAATTACATAAAATTTCAAGGAAGAAATAACTTTATGTCAAGTTTTACCTATGTTGTTATCTACCCCTTCACATTACATCACTATTGTGTACTTCACAATTTTGTAGAGTTTTAAAAACAATCCTTTAAAATATCTATGCCATATTTTCCTTTCTTGTCTTTTATCAGCACAATTCTAAGCAAGCAAGATAACTAATAACTCTACGAAGAAATATGTCATCACTTTCAACTGCCTTGCCAATCATGGCTTAGTTGATGTTAAAACTTTGCTTTTAAAGAGGTGAGTGTTTAGGTGAATGCTGCGGCATAGGCTTTTAAACTCAGCTGCTGAGGAGGTTGACAAATTTGCGGATTTCTTGGGCAAGATACTTTCTCAAGACAAAATGAAAAAGCACATCATCCCCTGGGTTTAATCACCAGTACTATACAAAAAATAAAATAAATGAGTTAATTAATAAATAATTAAAAAGAAAATAACTTTAAAATTGGAAAAGTTACTTATAACTTCACATATGTAAAAAATAAGTAAATTTAGTTTTATCTTCTAAAAGAGTGCTCAAAGAGGCTAGCTACTGCTCAAGCTAGGATCTGACTTTGACATTTTCCATATTCTACTAAATTTTCAATCATACAGAGTCCAAGAGTTATGGGGTTATGGAGGCTTCCATCCTGATTTCAGAAGGTCTTGTTGACTAGGCAAAATTGTGTGATGTTGTCACATATCCTGCCAACAGAGAATGAGAAGTCAGTGCATGAAGCTATGAGAGTGAAGCTACAAGTACAGCAGAGATCCCAGGAAAATAGAACATCCACTGGGGGAAAGCTTGAGGCAGTAAGCACAATCACCAAGGTGTGAGACTGTGAAGTCATCAGCCTATAATGTCATAGAGGCAGTGCCAACCAAGCTCAGATCTTATCAAAACTCGTCTCAAATGCTTGAATGGAGCTAAAAAGGATTTAATGTTTGCCTTGTTAGCTTTGGTCTTGCTTTAGTTTCTTTACTTTCTATCTACTTACGTTTCCCTTTTAGAATGGAAATATTTAACTTGTGCAATTGTGTGTTGAATTATTTTAACTTTTTAAAAAAGTTTTATTGGTCCTCACAGCAAAAGGGTTATTATATTTATTTTATTTTAGATCTAAAATGTCCCCTTGAAGTCTCATGTGTTTGGGAGAAGGTTGGATCATGGTGGTACTCTACTCTTCTGTGCATTCATCCATTGATAAGTTCAGTAGCAAAATTATATGGTTAAAATGTGGAGCCTGGTTGAAGGTAGGTCACGGAGAGCATGACCTGCAACGTAGAGGTGGCTCCTGTCTCCTTTCTTTGTTTCCTGACTTTCATGGGTGGAACAGCTTTCTTCTGCTTTAATCACACTGTCAATCACTTTAATCACACTGTCTCTTCCTTTGAGCTGTATAACAATTCCTCCTTTAATTTGGGGGCATCAGAAATTTTGTCTCACTGACAAGAAAATGACTAATACTCATTTGATAGAAAAAAAAAGATATACACATAGGAAGAAAAGATGTCAAATTATCCTTTTTAGAAGATATGATTTTGTTCACAGAAAAATCTAAAGAATACCCCCCCAAAAATTTATTGGAACTATTATGAATTTAGTAAAATAGCATGATATGAAATTCACATACAAATATTAGTAGCATTTATACAAACCAGTAATGGATTTGTAGAGAAATAATATCTATAAAGAAAATACTTCACAATATCTATAAAGAAAATACTCAGGAATAAGAACGAAGATAAAACTAGTAATTAATAATGGGAAAATGATCTGAGTAGACATTAACCATGAGGGAAATGCAAATCAAAATGTAAATTAGCATAATTGTTACAAAGAACAGTATGAAAGTTTCTTAAAAATCTAAAAATAGGGAGAAAAAATGGTGGAGTGGTGAGTACCAGCAGTAAAGCCTCTCCAAAACAAAATGTCTATAGTTTGGAAATCAACAGCCTAGAGTCCAAAAAAAGGGTATAGAGAGCACAGGGGCACCACGAGGAAACTGACAGAGGAAAAAAAGAAAATAGAATCCATTGCAACCAAAGAAATAGATTACTGATGCAAATCAGAGAGCATGTGATTTGATCAAGCAGCTGTGTACCTGCCCTGGCAGGGATCAGCAAAAGAAACAGCTGCTCAGTCACTGAGAAATAGTTTTATATACTTGAAAATAGTCTTATATAGTTGAAGGCAGTGCTGAAGGTGCAAGATAATATGCTTCAAAGGCCCCCCTGGGGACAATAATTGATAGGAGAAGTGAAAGGAACCTAGGTGGTGGGGCTGCCATTTTGTGTAGAGAGGCTTGCACTTGAACTCTGAAAGCAGAACCGCAGAATTGTTCCAAGGTCATTTTGCTGCTGGGAGAGAAAGAAGGAAAGAACTATCCAGTCATGGTAGACTTCTGGCAGCTGCTCAGCTGATTGAGAGAGATTATGTTGAGAAATAAGGACTGGGACCAGCAAACTCCACTCCCAGGACTTCCCAGGGCCACAAAGACTAGATCTGACTAAAAAGTACAGGAGATGCCCCCCCAGCACTGTGCTTATGGACACAAACAAGCAAATGACCATGGCCAGTGACAGGACAATGGTGCCCACCCCAATAGCCCAAGTGTGAAGGTAATCAAAGGTGTGGAACAGATGAGCCTATGCAAGATCCAGGAATGACCAACTGTGTGCAGACTTGGGAATGGGCCTGGACTGGCTCCAACTGAGAGACCCCAAAAGCCAGAAACAGCCTGATGCCCAGAAATGATCTTGTGGGGCTGCACAATGCATCTACAAGCTCTGATTCAGACAGTAACACAGAACTGTGGACACCAGAGGAATTCTAATACTTTTTATTATGTTTTTTTTCCTTGTTTGCTTAATTTATTTTCCTTTTTCAGTCCGGTTGGGTTTTTGTTTTTTGATTGTTTAGGGTTTCTTTATTTTATTGATACATTGTAGGTTTACAATATAATGATATTCATCATTGAAAAATTTGCACCTTTACATGTCTATATTGGTTCTTATTGTTTTTCCAATTCTCATGTCCTCTTTTCAACCCCTCCATCCCTCTCTATTTACAAAGACTTTGTTTCCATTTTTCATTTTCTCAGATTAATTCTATTCCCTTCTTTCTTTTCTCTACCCCTCACACTTCCCCTTCCCCTTTGCCCCTTTTCTCTCTATTTCACATTATTTATTATACCTTGTATTCCTCATTACACTTTCAGTTTCTCACACCAGAGAAACTATTAAGTGTTTACATAGGTGTCCTTATTTATTTCATTTAAGTGTATGACCACATTGTGCATCCATTGAGCTACAAATGTCTCTAGTTTCTCATTTTTAATGGCTGAGTAGTACTCCATTTTATTAAAAAATAAACGCATTTTCTTTGTCCAGTTCCCAGTTTATGGGCCATTAAGATGCTTTCACATTTTAAATATTACAAATTGTGCTGCTATGAACGTGGGTGCAAATATATCACTGTGGTATGATTCTTTAAGTTCTTTGAGGAAGACACCCAGCAGAGAAATAGCTGGGTAAAATGGGACTTCTGATCCTAGTTCATGGAGGTATCTCCATATTTATTTCCATAGTGGTTGCACCAACCAGTCTACACTCTCACCAGCAGTGGAGCAGTGTTTCTCTTTCCCCACTGTACAGCCAGCATTTATTTATTGATTTCACAATAGCAGCCATTCTTTCTGGGGTGAGGTAGACGCTCAGCATTGTTTTCCTTTGTATCTCTCAAATGACCAGTGATGTTGGACATTTTTTCATGTGTTTATTTGATATTTCTACTTCTTTGTTTGAGAAATGTCTGTTCATTTCAGATACCCGTTTTTGGATTGGGTCTTTACATTTGGGAGGTCTGATTTTTCTTTATAACAATGATCAAACTCGGGACCTTGCACTTGTGAAGCAGGCAGAAGAACCACTGAACTAAATCTCTGGCCTTGCAGGTCTGATTTTGAAAGTTCTTTATATATTCTAGATAGCAGATATTTGCCTGAGGAATGGTGAAAATTTTTTCCCACATTGTGCATTGTCTCTTCACACTGTTGGTGGTTTATCTTGCTGTGCAGAAGCTTTTTAATAAGAGATCCCACCTGTTGATTCTTTGTGCTAATTCACCAGCAATTAAGGTTTTCTTCATGAAATATTTTCCTATACCAATGTCTTTAAGAGATCTACATAACCTCTCCTCTAGCTGGTTTAGTGTTTCTGTTTTCATATTTAGCTCATTAATCCATTTTATTTTAGTTTAGTTCATGGTGAGATATATAGGTCTAGTTTTAATCCTTGGCTAGTTGAAGCCCAGTTTTTACAGCACCATTTATTAAAGAAGTTAACTTTCCTCCAGTGAGGGTGTTTGTCTCCTTTGTCAAAGATGACTTTGCTGAGTGTATCTGGAGTTGTTTCTGCATCTTCTAATCTATTCCACTGGTCCTCAGGTCCGTCTCTTTGCCAGTACCATTACATTTTTATCACAGTAGCTTTGTGGTAATATCAAGTTGGGGACTGTCATACCCCTTACCTTGTCTTTATTGGCTAGAATCGCTTTTGGAATTCTTGGTCTCTTCTTGTTTGAAATGAATTTTTGGATTGTTTCATCAAGGTCTGTGAAGTATGCTGCTGTAATTTCAATTGAGATTGCATTGAATCTGTATAGCGGTTTTGGAAGTATGGACATTTGCACTATGTTGATTTTTCCTATCCAAAGGAAAGGAGTGTCTTTCTTTTTCTGGTATTATCTCAATCTCTTTTTTCAGAGTGCTATCGTTTTCATCGTAGAGTTCTTTGATTTCTTTTGTTAGCTTGATTTCTAGGTATTTCAATTTTTTGGAAGTTATTGTAAAAGGAATTGTTTGACCCATTTCTCTCTCAATGAGTCTGTTGTTCATGTACAGGAAAGCTATACAATTTCGTGTGTTGGCCTTGCATCCAGTTACTTGACTGAATTTGGTTATTCAGTGTAGAAGATTTTGGTGGAGTTTTTGGAGTCTTCTAATAGAGTATCATGTAAACTATAAATGATGACAATTTGACTTATTTATTTTCTATCTTTATTCATTTTATGTCTTTCTCTTATCTAGCTTCTGTGACTAATGTTTGCAAAATTATATTTAAGAAGAGTGGTGATTGTGGACATCCTTGTGTTGTTCCTGATTTTAGCACAAAGGATTTCAGCTGTTGACCATTTAGTATGATATTGGCTATTGGTTCATAGATAGCTTTTATCAGATTGAGGTAGAGATCATCTATTTCAATTTCTGTAGGAGTTTTATCATAAATGTGTGTTGGGTTTTTCTCTAATGCTTTTTCTGCGTCTAATGAGATGGTTTTTGTCCTTTGTTCTGTTAATATAGTATATTACATTTATTAATTTGTGTATGGTGAACTATCTCTGCATTTCAGGGATGAATCCCTCTTAATCAGGTTCTATGATCCTCTTGATGATCTTCTGCATTCTATTTGCCAGTTTCTTATTAAGGATTTTGCATCTATTTTCATTAGTGAGATTGGCCTTTTCTTTTTCAATTGGGTTTTTCTCTGCTTTGGGAATCAAAGTAATTCTTGCTTCTAGGAATGAATTTGGGAGTATTACCTCCCTTTCAATGTCACTGAAGAGTTTAAACTGTAGTGGCAGTAGTTCCTATATAAATATATTGTAGAATTCAGTAGTGAAGCCATCATGGCCTGGGCTTTTCTTAGGTGGTAAGTTTTTAATTACATTTTCACTTTCCTGTGTTGAGATAGGGTTGTTTAGAAATTTTAGGTTTTCTTTGTTCAACTAATGCATATGTATCCAGGAATGAATCCATTTATTTTGTGTTTTCCATATTATTGGCATATAAATTCTCAAAGTAGGTACTGATGATCCTCTGGATTTCTGCTGCACCTGTTGTAATTTCACCCTTTTCATTCCAAATAGCATGGATTTGAGCCTTTTTCCTTTTTCTTTTGACAAGGCTGCTTAAAGGTTTGTCAATTTTGTTTGATAAACAAAATAATAACCTCTTTGCTTCATTGAGTTTTCGGAGCATTCTACTAGTCTCTATTGCACTGATTTCTGCTCTTATCTTTATAATTTCCTCCCTTGTTTGAACTTTGGGTTTCCCCTTCAGTGAATTTTATAGAAGTTTGAGGTTCAGCATTGAAGTTGTTTAATGGAGTTCACTCTGTTTGCATAAAATGAGTATTCATTACTATGAATTTTTTCTGTAAGATTGCTTTAATTGTATCCCAAAGATTCTGATATGCTGTACTGTAATTATCATTTAATTGTAGAAACTGTCTGATTTCTTCTTTAATTTCCTGTTGACCCATTGGTTATTCAGAAGTGTTTTGTTCATTTTCCAGGTATTTATAAAGTTCTTGTAGTTTCTTTTGCTATTGATCTCCAATTTAATCAGCCTATGGTTGGATAATATACAGGGGGATAACTTCAGTTCCTTTGTATTTACTGAAACATGTTCTGTGAGGAAGTATGTGGTTTATTTTGGAGAACAACCTGTGTGCACCTGAAAAGAATGTGTATTCTGATTTTGTGAGGTGGAACACTCTGTGAACATCTGTTATCATCATTTGTTGAAGAGTTTGATTGAGTTTTAGTATTTTGATTTTTTTGTCTAGTTCATCTATTTGTGACTGTGGGATATTGAGGTTCCCAGCTTCTATTGTATTAGCGCTTATTTGATTTTTAATATGTTATTATTAGTTTTATACAGTTGGGTGCACTACTGTTAGGTGCATATATATTTACGATTGTCATCTCTTCCTCTTAGATTGTTCCCTTTACAAGGATGTAGTATCCTTCTTTGTCTTTTTAAATTAGTGTTGGTTTGAAATCCAATTGTTCTGTAATGACAATAGGTACTTGTGCTTTTTTTTCAGTTCCTGTTGCATGGAGTATTGTTTTCCAACCTTTCACTTTCAGTCTATGAGGTTTTTTTTAATTGTGTGTTTATTATATGGATCATATTGTTGGATTGTACTTTTTGACCCATTCTACTAGTCTTTTGCTTTTGATTGGTGAATTGAGACTATTAACATTGATGGTTATAACTGATATTGGCTGACTTATCCTTGTAATGTCTTTTTCCTTTTGTTTAATTCTCCCCCTTTAATTATAATTTCTTATTGTGCCTGGTGGGTTCATTCTGCTGGGATTCATAGGGTTGAGATGCTCACTGATTTTTCCTAGACTATTGTTTAAAATTTTGGGGGTGCTGGTTTTGTATTTACAATGTTTCCAAGGTGTTCTTCATCATAAGGTATCTTATTTCGCCATCAATTTTTAACGATAGTTTTACAGGGAACATCAGTCAGGGTTTGAAGCTGTTTTCCTTTAGGTCTTGAAATACATCACTCCAAGCTCTTCTTGCCTTAAGGGTTTGTGTGGAGAAGTCCGCAGTGATTCTGATTGGCTTTCCTTTGTATGTGATTTGTTTCTTTTCTCTGCTTGTAGAATTTTGTTCTTCTGTTGGTTTCTCAAATCTTAACTCTTATATGCCTATGGATACATTTTTTATCATGGTTAGTTGGAGTTCTATATGATTCACTTATCTGAATGTCAAGTTCTGTTCCCCAACTTGTGAAGTCTTCTGCCATTTCTTCTGTGAACAGTTTTTTTTATGTTCTTTTACTCTCTCCTGTCTGTTCATTGACTCTGATCCATTTTATGTTATTCTTTTCATTGTCTAGTAGCTGCTGGATTGATTTCCCATGGTCCCTTAATATTTTTAAGAGAATATACTTTTCCTGGTCACTGATTGCAATCCTAGCTTCTATATCTAAGATTCTCTTCGCACATTGGCTCATTCTGCTTCTTAAACTTTCCATTGAGTTTTTAATCTTCTGGAAATCTGTTTGCATCTGTTTTATGGATTCCATTTGTTTTCTATATTGGGATTCCATCATGTTCCTCTGCTCCTCTATTTTTTGTCTGTTTCTGCTCTAGATTTATTAATGATGTCTTGCACTGTGTGCACAATCTCTGCTATTATCTGATAAATTATTTCTGTTGCCTTCAGCACCAGAGGGCCTGCTGCCATCTTCAACTCCAGGAAAGTAGCCACATGGGTGCTCATGAATCCCCCATGACCCCCTCACACTTTCAGAACTCCTGATTGTGCCGGTCTTTAGAACTACTCTGTAGAGGCAGAGGTGGTCATAAAGGGTACTTTCTGGCACTCTCAACTTTCAACATCTCTAAAGAAGGGGTGAGGGAAATTTTTAGTAGAACTGAAAGGAGTTCAACCCTTCAGGAGGTCAGGGAACACAGTCTGGGCCTGTCAGCCCAAGGTCAGTCTTCACAGTTTGGTCCTGCATCCAGCTAACTGAGATCAGGGAACTTGGCATTGCACATGGCAGCACATGTTGTGTATTATGACAGCAGTTATATAGTCTGAAAGAGGCCCTTCAAACTAATTTTTTTCTTTCTTTTTTTCATTCTACTCTACAAATTCTTTTTTTTTTCCTGTCCTCTTTCTTCAACTCAGTCTCTTGCTACACCATATTTTCCTTCATCTCCCTTTTTGTTTCTGCTCCTGTCCTAACTCAGATTTCTTCTTTTATTATTATTTCCTCTTTTCTTTATATTCTTTTCTTATGTCATTCTACCTCACTCAAGGGTTATTATACTTCTGTTTATCCCTTTTGAATTTAACAGTTTCCTGACAATTGTCTGGTCATTCTACATCTTCTGGCTATATGTGAAACCTTCTCTATTTCTTTTACTTATCTACTCCTCTTTTCCTAACTCTGTCTTAAGCCCTCATCCTAAATGGTAAATATCCTTAGTGAAAAGCTTATTCACTGCAAACATATTTTGGATTGCTTCTTGATTTTAATTTAATTCACTTGGCTTGAAGGTGATAGACTGATGACTACCACAAGTGGTCAATTTGCAAGTTGTGCTTGATCATATTGTGATGCTGATTGAATCAATTAGGATAAAGGATCAGGATTGATTCCTTTAGCTGTTTTCTTTGGTACTATGAAAATGAGAATGTCTGTGACTTGTTAGAGACCCATGGGCTGAAGCCCAACTATATCAGGAAGATTTAAGTAATAACCTAAATGTTAAACTAAGGATAATGCAACAATAGCAAAAATGAGAAAACACTTAAGCAAGATACAGGGACAGGCTTCCAGTTCACCAATGGCAAACAGTGGGGCAAATAAGGTTGAAAAGGTTGACAGTGAATCATCAGAGCACCCTGAACTCAAAGCACAGGAAGTAACAAAACTGATCAACCAGGCTCTAGAGAAATTTGAAACAGAAGTAATCTCCCAGATAATCATAGAGATGATGAGCAAAATGAATGTTATAATTCGAGACTCTAGAACAGAAACTGAGGGAAAATAGATGAGCTGAGGACCACGATAGCAGCCATGAATGCCCAGCATATGAAAGAATTGGAAACAATAAATGCCCAATATAAGTAAGAAATGGAATCAACCCAGCAGATATCCAGGAGATTAAAAACTCCATTGAGAGTGTTCACAACCGAATAAAAGAGTCTGAAGATAGAATCTCATATATAGAAGATAAAATTGCAGTCAGTGACCGAGAAAAGAGAGGTTTCTTAAAAACGGTAGGGGATCATGAGAAATTGATCCAACAACTCTTAGACGATGCAAAGAAGAATAACATAAGACTGATAGGAATACAAGAAGTAGCAGGAGAAAATGAAAATGAGTTTAAAAAGCTGTTCACAGAATTAATTATAGAAAAATTCCCAGAGGGGAAGAATTAGACATACAGATAAATGAGGCATATAGGGCTCCAACTAGATGTGATAAACAAAAAATCTACACCTAGACATAATAATCAAGATCCCAGAAACCCAACAGAAAAAACAAAATACTACAAGCAGTAATGGAAAAGAAACAAATCACATGCAAAGCAAAGCCCATCAGAATCACGGCATACTTTTCAGCACAAACCGCTAGGTGAAGGAGAGCATGGAATGAGACATTTCAAGTACTAAAAGAAAACAACTTCCAATCTAGACTGATGTATCCTGCAAAACTTTCTTTCAACATGGATGGGGAAATAAGATACTTCCACGATAAAGAACACCAGAGAAATTTCATGAATACCAAAAGAGCACTACAAGGAATTCTAAACATTATAGTAGAAAAAGACAATGAAGGTCATAACACAATGAGGCCCAACAGATCAAATCAAATAGGAAAGGTAAGAATCTAAAAGGAGAAGGCGAAAAAAATGTGACAATAATAAGTTAGTATATATCAGTTATAACTGTCAATATCAATGGCTTCAATTCACCAATCAAGAGAAACAGACTGGCAGAATGAATTAAGAAGCAAAATCCAATAATATTTTGTATACAAGACATAGCTAGTGCAAAAAGAAACCCATAGACTGAAAGTGAAAGGACGGAAAACTTCTTCATGCAACAAGAGCCCAGAAAAAAAGCTCAGATAGAAGCATGGTATTCAATATTTTCAGAGCAGTATGCTTTAGATAAAAACTTGTTTCTGTGAGTATAACATATTTGTCACATTGATAGAAAATTTTGAGTCAAATGTAATTTTAGTTTTTCACATGTGAAACATCTATGATGACTTGATATTTATGATTGTAGAAGTATGTAATGCTTAGGGACAATCTGAACTTTTGATTGGTGGCCAAATTCACAGTGCCCAGTAGAATAGCTTCTTTTATCTACTGGGAGCTCTCTTGTGCTCCTAGGAGAACTTCAAATCTCCACTCCTTCCATCTCTGGAAAGAAGCACAACGTTATACATCCGGATGACTCTTGTGATCAATGCAAAGTTATATAAACTATGTTTTTGAGAGTGGTAAATGAAACTTTAAAATGAATCAGTGTGCAAAAAATTGCCGGTTTTGTTATTATCAATCCTGTGCTGTTGTATTTTTTTCTATTTTATGAAATAATTTTAAAGGATGTCCATATTCTGTTTTAAAATGTAGGTAAGACAAATACTATTCATTTTGAAATTCTATGTATAAAAGCTAAAATATTCAAATAAATATTTATATAAAAGTTAAAATATTATTTAAATTGTAACTATTTACAATGGATTATAAGATACAAAATTAGCAAGATAAAAATGAAAAATAGCATATTAATATTTTATTTTTCAGCTAAAATATGGATAAACAATAATACTATGAGACTTATTTATTCTTTTTAATGACTTTGTATTATGATAGGAAACTTTAAGCAATTTAAAACTAGATTTAAATATAAAAACCATTATAAATCTTATTAGTAATGCTTATATCAGAATTATTTCTGGTTATACTGATAAAATGGCCCATTGTATTTAATCAATCATAATTCTTATTTAAACTTTTAAGGTGTCATTTACAAATTGGCCCAACCCTTTATCCACATCTTACATCAAAAGCAGATGAGATCAGGTGCATTAAGGGTGGTATGGCTGTAGATCAGTTCATTTCAAATATTATAATATGAAGACAAAGAAACACAATTTTTATCATGTATATTTCAGGTTTGCCACATGATGCTTTGGTATTCATATTGAAAATCAAGCAAAAAATAAATAAAAGCAAAATATCATCCTATATCTCATATTATAACTATTTTACATTGTTTATTGATACTTTTTAGATACACCCTATGGTTATATTCATCATTGGAATCTGGTACTTTACATGATATATCTTGGTTCCATTTTTTTCTCCATGCCCTTGCCCTTCCTTCACCCTCTCCCGCTTTCCATATTTATAGCTGCTTTTTTAGTGGTAGTGGTAGGAGTACTCCAAATCTACTACCTTGGGAATTTACCAGTATACATTATCATTAAGGATTAAAGCTATAGTTCTCATTCTGTCCTTTTTAAAAATAACAGAAAATTTAGATGCAGAAAGAATATTAGGAAATGCTAATATTTTTATGAATAGCCCAATTTCTGTAGCAGGATTTTGCATAAGGCCTCTTCTAAGTCCATGGAAGAAAAATACTCTGTACTTTGCACATTTTTTTTTCTGTACCAGCGTTCAAACTTGGGACCTTGCAAGGCAGGCGGTGGAACTACTGAGCTAAATCCCAGACAAAAATACCCTGTACTTTGAGTCAAATGAAAAAAAAATATCTTTCAGTGGACAACTATTAATGAATTCTAGGATTAAGGAAACATGTGCATCCAAGCCTCTGATCCTACACTTTATCTTGGTTCAATTAAATAACTGTTAATTCCTCATCCTACTAGAACATTTATTTTTGTATTTGGTACTATACTTTGCTTTGTTACTCTTGAGGATCTTCCGTCTCATTTGGTTAACAAAGCTCTGCCTTTCACTTTCCCCTTGGTTTTTCAGAACACTCTGATCATCATTTTTATGATCTCTCTTTTGCCTCTCCATTGCTCTATCCAGTGCTCTAGCTTCCACTAAGAAATGAGTTTCTGAAGTGGAAATTTACTAAAAGTAAAAGTGCTAGACAGAGGACAGAGGAATCAGCTTGAAAGATGGGCAGGAAGATAGGAAAAGAAGGCAGCAGATGCACAGCCAAGTTGTGACCCAAGACCTCTTTATAAAGATTTCTGTCATTGCTGTTGGCCTTAGGTACCGTGATTCACACCAACAATGTTATTTCTGTGGAATGGAGTTTATTTCCTGGAATCTTGATATTATTGCTCTGGTTGCCTTTGCCACATTGTCTCTATACTTTCTCTACCTATCCACATTAAAAATCCTGAATATGTGAGTTTAGATAAATTGAGATCAATTCATGAGTTATTATATGTGTGAGGGGCATGGGAAAGTAAGTTCCTATGACTTTCAGGTTCTGAAGTATGAAATAGTCCTACCTATCAAACAGATTCATGTGTAAGAAATAATATTTTTTAAAAATACAGATTCTTGTCTTGTTCTTAATAGTCAATTCATAATACATTATGACTATTTCCTCAAAATGTATGATGTTTACGATAAGCTTCCGTGCACAGTAGAATCTTGAATATGCTTTGGGAAGTGCTAGACACTAACAGCAACTTCCTGATTGCTATCTTTGACTTTACATGCTTCTCCTCTATGGGCAATGTTTTTAAAAATACAGATTCTTGTCTTGTTCTTAATAGTCAATTCATAATACATTATGACTATTTCCTCAAAATGTATGATGTTTACGATAAGCTTCCGTGCACAGTAGAATCTTGAATATGCTTTGGGAAGTGCTAGACACTAACAGCAACTTCCTGATTGCTATCTTTGACTTTACATGCTTCTCCTCTATGGGCAATGTGTTCTATCTCAGATATTTAATTTAAATAATATTTTACCATATCATTCCATATATTTGAGAAATTGAATTCAACTTTCTTCTCAAGGAGTTCAATTCATGACCATCCAAATAGTTTTGCTTGAGATTCTGCATGTCTAGGACATAGAATTTATAACCACATTCAATAATTCTCAATGAATTGGTCAAAATCTTGTAAAGCACCTTGTTCCCTGTAAATTTGTCAATTTTGCATATTTATTGACTTAAGTTTCTGCCATTTAAATTCCTCAAAAATATTTTCTTCCCTTACAGTAGTATATATTCTGACATATGCACTTTATAAATGTATAGTGATTTTCCCTCAACTCATATTTTCCCATTTTCTTGTTGTAAATCTTTTTTGTTTATATTCACTGCATTTCTTTTCAGAAGACATCCAGCGAGGAAATGGCAATGAAAAATGCAACATTGCTGACAGAGTTTGTCCTCACAGGACTCCCATGTCAGCCAGAGTGGCAAGTTCTCCTGTTCTTGGTATTCTTGGCAATATATCTAATCACCATTGTGGGGAACCTGGGTCTGATCGTTATCGTCAGGAATGACTCTCACTTTCACATACCCATGTATTTTTTCCTTGGGAATTTAGCTTTTATAGATGCTTGGTTATCATCCACTGTGACACCAAAAATGCTGGTGAACTTATTACGCAAAAACAAGATGATAACTTTCTCAGAATGCATGATACAATTTTTCTGTGTTGCAGTCTGTGTAACAGTAGAATGTTTTCTGTTGGCAGCAATGGCTTATGATCGCTATGTGGCCATATGCAAACCTTTACTTTACCCAGTGATTATGACCAGTAGACGATGCATCCAGCTATTAGTTCTAACATTTGTAGGTGGCTTTCTTCATGCCTTAATTCATGAAAGATTTTTATTCAGATTAATGTTCTGTAATTCCAACATAATACATCACTTTTATTGTGATGTTATACCATTGCTTAAGATTTCTTGTACAGACTCTTCTCTTAATTATCTACTTGTTTTTATCTTCTCTGGTTCGATACAAGTATTCAGCATTATGACTATTCTTCTTTCTTATGCATTTGTTCTCTTCACTATTTTACAAAAGAAGTCTAAAAAGGGTATAAACAAAGCCTTCTCTACCTGTGGAGCCCATCTGTTTTCTGTGTGTCTGTACTACGTCCCTCTTCTCTTCATGTATGTGCATCCGGCATCTTCAAAGCAAAATGATCAGGAAATGATCTTCTCTCTATTCTACACTGTCATAATTCCTGTGTTAAATCCATTTATCTACAGCCTGAGAAACAAGCAAGTCACGGGTTCGCTGAGAAAAATGTTGAAGAGAAATGCTTAGAGCTCATATTATTATCTCCTTTGAATAAATATAGCATTGTGGAAGAATATATGAATAATTTTCAGTAGTATTAAAATATTTTATGTTTATAATTCTATAATGCTGATGAATTGAGTTTTTGTACCTTATCATCTTCTTCAATGTGTGTATCCCTTCATTAATAAATATTAATAATCTTAATGTTTTATTCATGTCATACAAAAAATAAATGTTGGAAATAAGTAAAAACAATATACATCTTGTTTTCTTGCATAATTTGTATACTGAGCATTAAAGTTCTTTCCAAAGGACTTGAGTGTGATAACTTTATAAAGACAATAATGCTGTGTCATGGGTTACAAATACTAGCATTGAATATAACTTACCTTTTATCAAAGATGTAATTGTTCTGGTATGATGTAGTGAGTCATGACTATTAGTTAATGTGCTGTAAAAGTAACTAAATTATTTTGCGAAATCATTACCTTGTGTTACTACTTATATAACTGGCAGAAACCATACTCCTCTGGGTCAATAAGAAACAGTTCTACTTTAAATATATATATATTCTTAGTAAAATAGAGATTAATGTTTGTAAACTGTAGTTAGAATGACTACAATTCTGTTTAGTTTACCTAAAAAATTCTCAAGTTTTTATAGATCTGTATTTATCAGTTTGATATTGATAAATGATGTACTTTCTCCTAACTGGTACAAGAAAATGGGACTTTATATGCTTAATACATATTCTGATGGAACTAAGGTTGCTTCACAAAAATGCTGGGTTTATTTAATTAAATTGAGCACTATTTCTTCGTTCAGGTCTGCCATATAGACTGAATTTGCTTTGCTCTTTGGGGCTTTGTTTTATGTATATTTGTAAGACTTTCAACTATTTATTGAAGTTCCAGTGCTTTGAGATGCTAACTGCTGAATACACAGGACTAGATTTGGCAATGAACTTGATAAATTCAGCCTAAGAGCCACTTTCAGAATCTCTGATATTGCTCATATTTAGTAAGATATGCTTACAACATTGACTCCAATTATCTGTCACATCCCCTCCAACGTGGGACCTTCTCTGCCTGACCAGCACTAAAGGAAGCTATGCCAGTACTAAGGGACACAGCTACACATGGTTAATTGGCAATAACTTTAAAATAGGGGGGTGGGGGAGGAAGCATTCAGAGACAAACTGAGAAAATTGTGAGCATCAAAGAATCACCTGTCAAGCCCATAAAATAAGTAGAGCTGCAGAATCTTTCTTTTTTTGGTCTATGTCTTGTTCTCTGAGTAACATTTTGGCCATTCTCTTAAAATCATAATACATAGGGTATATTAATTATTGTTATCCTCAAATTATTTCATTATGAAAGTTTGTTTTATTTTTCATAGATGAGGGATGTGTTTTATATTTGATTAATTAATGTCTACTTGTATTACGTTAAAATACAAATAAAAGATTCTTATACATGATTGTCAAAAAGTAAAAATCCCTTCCAACAAGTGCAACGATCAGGTATCTTTTGACTTGGGCTTTATTTTGTATTTGACATCACAATTTTTTTTGTGATCCTTTTATGGGCTCAAGCACCTAGCTTGATTTTGCTTGTGGATCAGATACCTTTGATGGACTCTATGAGTCCATCCAACATGAGAGTCAGCCAGATGATGTGGGCATCAAGGCCTCAAGATTGAGGGCTGGACTAAAACAAGAGGAGAGTTGTAGATGGCATAACAAAATTGAACAATAAAAGTTAGAATGTTTTTTCCCTTAATGGTAAGTGGCTTCTCAAAAATCTCTCAGGCCAAGGGCATAATGGCTACTCCCTCCTTTTTAAGCCTGAATGAGTAGACAGATGATGCCTATGATGGTCACAGGAGTTGAGAGCCCATTTTGCTTTCCACAAGAAAAGGGATAATGAGCTTTAAAGACTGGAAGTGATAAGCCAAGCATAGCTATCTGAATTATCTCCTGTGTTCCACGCTACTCTGTTTCTTACTATGAAAGACTTTTACTCACTTGTACCTGAAGAGGTGATGACTTGAGACCAATGGGCCCTTCCATCTCCTCAGAGCTAGTTTTGAATAAATTATTTTTCCTTTTGAAAAAAGTAATGGATTTGATTAGCAGAATGCTATGGAACATGAAGATATGAAAGTAAGTGTTCAGTAATGGTGGGGTTCAGTGAGAAGTTATTGCCATCCCCTTACCATTTCTGTGGCTTCTAGAAGGGTGACATCATATCTGCCCTTCACATATGTTCTTGACATTGTGATGTCATCTACTGTGAGGTTATACAGACAAGCAGATAGGAGCTCTCATTAAAGTTGCTGCCATGTCTTTGGAACTTTCAGCATCCATATCTGTGAGTGAAATAAATTTATAAATAAAAAAATAATAACCAGGTGTGATAGTGAGGCATGAGAATTCCCTTGCATTTGAGGCAGGATCCAGCTGCCTAGTGAGTTTGAGGCCAGCCTGAACTACATAGCAAGACCCTGTCTCAAAAAATAAAAATTAAAAAATGAATAAATGCTCATCCTCTGCCATTTTACTGTAGGAAACAAAATTAGCTAATAGAGCTCTCCTCGTCACGTCAGTCTTTGGTGAACATTCAAATGAAACACAAATATCTTCATATTTTTGGACAATGCATTAGTTCTACTACTCATACATTCCTTTAAGTTTTCCACCATCATTTTTTCAATCATGTTTCTTTGAAGTCCTTAATATTCCAGCCACATTATTGGATATAGCCCACAATAGGAAATTTTACATATCCTGATTTATCTTTCCAGGCAAAGGGAAGTGCTTGAGGTTCTACTTATTTGAATAGTGTCTTTTAGGAGTGGTTTATAAAGGGGTATCAGTACTGTAGCATTTCACTTAAGGGTGGTGTTGACAAATCAGGCAAAATGTTCTGTAATCCAGGCTTCTGTCTTGTCTTCTCTGTCAATTGACCCTACCACGCCCCCCGTACACTCCTTGCAACTGTAAATTCATGATAGGAGAGATAAGAATGTATTGAAAGAGTGAAAACCATAGCTTCCAGGAGCTTCTTAAGGCCAACATGTATATACCACATCCATTTGCTGATGGAATGCTACTGTGCACATCCAAATCTATTTCAACATGGAAAACTCAGCACACATGATTAAGTGTTTAACCTCCACTAAATACCATTAGCATGGCAACAGCTATATTCTCAAAAGGATAGTGGAGATATGCTTAAGATATAAGAGCTTTGCTATAAAACTCTAAGGGTCTACCCTATGATGCACCGATAGATGCCTACTGAAGGCTCCAATTAACATTGTACATAGCACTGCCAGTTGAAGCCTCACTGGATGCTGAGTTATATGACATCAGTTTGCAAGGGGAAAGCTGCTGCACAGCCTTGTCCTACTTGTATTCCACTCAAAAATAGAAGCTGTTTTGGATTTGTGGTAAATGTGTCACAGTAACACATTCAAGGGAAGTATATATGGCCTCCAAATAAAAAAAAATAGACTTTGTATTTTATTTTTGGTTGTATAAGGACTCATATGCAAAATACTTATGTTTTACCTTAGAAAGGATGTCTTGTTCTGCCCTATTTCCCTGACTCAAAGAGATTTCACTGAGTTAGAAGGGCTCTGGGTTTTTGTACAATTTATGCTCATCTTTTGGCCCAACAGTACTGCCAATAAATTTACTATAGCTCCTGTTTCTTGTTCAGTAGGTCTAATGAGCACAGTGAAACAGACAAGTGTGATAACCTCGGGAGAAAGCAATGATCAATATTCTTGAGAAGGTATTTGAAAATCATGTATCTAATAAAGAATAGAGGAAGAAAGGTGGGGAATGGAAAAAATAAGAACCAAGATATGTCATGTACAGGTACAAATTCTCTATAATGAATGTGATCATAATGTATACCTAAACTGTACCAATAAACTTGATTAATAAAAATGTCCATAATTAGAAAACTAATAACCCAGTTAGAAAATGTGCCTAAGGGGTTGGGGATGTAGCTCAGCGGTACTTTCGCATGCACAAGAGCCTTAGTTTTATCCTCAGCACCACAGACAGAGACCCATGAGCAAAAGATGTGAGCAGATATTTTGAAGATGAATATATGAAGATATCAAATGTGTAAACAAAAATATTAGATTCCCTTAAGTAAAATGCAAATAAAATTACAAAGTATGTCACAACTCATTAAGATGATAAAAATGGAAAAAGAAAGGCTCATATTAGAAGCACCAATGAGGAATTTTTACAATCAAAGACAGGCAACAGTTTGAGTTAAGAAAAAGTTACACAAACAATTAAGAGTCTGGTTAGCATAAGTCAAGTTTCAATCATGGTAACAGGTATCTCTGCACATCAGTTTACTTATTCAATATTTTTGCAGAGTTTTTACAATGACTTCTATTTTATCTGTGTTGTTTTTCCTTATACGTACTTCTTTTTATCCAGAAAAGTTCCAAGCAATCATGGTGATTGAGTAATGAAAAAATATGGTGTTGTTATTTATGCATTCATGGCTGGCTTGATGTTTGCAATCAGTTCAAAACATTTCTCTTTCACAGTCACTTTGACTTTGAGGAAGAGCCCAAAGTTGCTTGGGGTCAGTCAGAGCTGGTAAATAAAGTGGATAAGAAGAGATTATAATATTTTCATGAACCTGTCTTTCTCTTGGATTGCACTTGACAGCAGCATTCAGTATATGTTTGATCACATTTTGCAGAGACACTAACAAAAGTGGACTTCCAGAACTGCCTCAGAAATAAAAATGATGATATGAATATATTGCCTGAAAGAGGGAATATTTTGAGGGGGACTAATGACAACCTGTACTTTATTGTAATAATTGTTTTTAGTAATAACTATAATAATTGATTCACTACATATTTTGATAACTCCTTGCATGCCATTAGTTTTTCCTCCTATCTTTCCAGGCATGGTATGGAGATTTAACTTTTTATTTCAGAAAAACCTTTAACTACAGAGATAATTATATACTAGTATCCAGATATCAAATATGAATGTCATAATGTGTATATAGAATTTTATTTTTATAAATAAATGTTTATTTATTACCCATTTGGTTTATACGCAAAAGGAAATTTGAGCATGTTACTTCCATATTCACAATTCATTGTTTTTCCTTTAACCTGGGGGGAAGAACAAAGTGCTGGTCTAGTCTCCCAGGTTCTTTGTGATCTCTTAAATGCTGATTCCCTATGGCACCATCTAGAATCTTTCACCTCCTCTCTTTGCAGGGCAGTCATGTTTACAATTTTTGATTTCTCTAAGAATGAAGGCTCTCTTGTAATCTAGGGTCTTCATCACTGAAGGCCCTATAGGTGGTGGGTTGAGAAGTATTACTTGTTTAAAAAGTAAGATTCCCAAATTTGATCTCAGAGCTACTGAAACAAACCTGCATTTTAACAAGCTCTCTAGGACATTAGTGGGCTTTTGTGTTTGTGAAGGACAGATATAGGTCACCTTCTACTGGAAAACTTGTCTTTGTATAAAAAAAAAAAAAAGAAAATGTATTTGTTTTCTTTAGCTACTTCTAACATTTGACTAGTGGTACTTCTCATCAATTTTCATCTTAAAGTGGAGAAGGTAGGTATTTATCTGGGCTTGACACAGAGTTTTCAAGAGGATGACAACTATACGTGGGGTCAGTTCCTGCAAGGAACTAGATTTCAGGATTATCAGCATCATGTTTTGATTAGCTCAAACAGAGCCATACCAAAACCCTCACAGCAGTACATTTTGGATACAAACTAGTTTCTGTTATTAAACCAGAATTATCCCTTGTGATAGATAATATTGAGTCAAAGTGCATGTTTAGTTGTTACAATAAAAACATCTGTGATAACTTGATGTTTATGATTTCAGAAGTCTGTAAAGCCTGGGGACAACCTGGACTTCCTGTTCATGTCTGAATTCACAGAGCCCAGTAGAATAGTTTTACTCAGTCCTACTGGGAATTCTCTGGTACTCTTAAGAGGAGTTTCAGATCTACACTACTTCCACTTCTGGAAAAGCATATAATGTCACATAAGGATATAACGAGTTGATATTCATATTCAAAGTAAACATATAAATAACACTTTCTGAGAGTGGGAAATGAAAACTCCAAAATGAATCAGTGTGCAAATAATTGTTTGTTACTATGAAGGCCACACTATTGTATTTTTTCTGTTTTATGAAGACAGACTTTTAATGGATCTCCACAGTCTCATTTAATGTGTAGGTAAGCAAAAAATAATTTTTATTTTAAATTCTTTTTTAAAAAGATTAAAAGATTGTTTATTTTATAACAATTTTAAGTTGAGTGTGCAAGGTAGCTGAAAATGGAAGCTAGTGCACTGTCTTCATATTTTATTTTTGAGGTAACTTATGGATCAGCAATAATGCTGTGAAGTAAATTTGTTCCTTTTAATGATTTTACATGGTAATCTTAAATTTCAACAATTTAAACCTAGGTTTAAATATTCAGGTCATAATGAACCTTACATAAAAAACATTTCTGATACTGATGAAATGGCCTGTTCTGTTTTTTCAGCCATAATTCTGATTATTTTAAGTGTCACTTAAATACTAGCCCTGTCCTTTCATTCATTTCTGACCCCGTTTCATTATTTTATGCATATTTAAAATATGACACAAATGTTCTTCCACTGCTGCCTCCAGCATTTACATGTAAATCAGTGCCCATAAACAAATTGAGTGCTATCATTTTCAATTTTCTAGTGAATTCGTATTTCATGGAAAGAATTCCACTCCAAATAAAAATATATTAAATGTGGAATTCTGGGTGGAATTTGTACTTGTAAGTTTCCTGTCTTTGCCTGCATGTTATTCTTTTGTATTTTTACCTAAAGAAAGCACAGTTTGGATTTGAATGTCAACTTTTGAAGGGAAATACTGATGTACTCAGAAGTGGACACTGATAAGTACTACCAGACCTATCATGTAGATAGGAACATCAGAAGACTGTCATTCAGGCAGTAACCCTTGTGAGAAGATGAGCTTTGTTACACTGCTGAAAATAAACATGTCCTCATGCCTGACCTTTTCCTATGCATATCTACCTACATACATTTATGTATTATTTTTTTCTTCTTTCCTCTTGTTTTCTTTTACCTATCCCAAATTTACTTTGTAATTCTCCAATCCTATTTCCTTCTTTAATCTTTCTTGTTTTCTTTTTTAAAACTTTTATCCAAGTGCTCTAAAGGAAGTAGGGGTTACATTTGATTACACACAATATGAAAATGCCAATCGCTTTCTATGAATAAAGCCTCTTTAATTCCCTTTGCTGTTATGCTACTTGTTTCTAATATACTTTCAACTGTTCTCTTATCTTAATTTTATTACATAACAGAAACTGCTGCTAGCGAAGTTGCTAAAAATTTCATTTCCATGATCAAATAACTTTTTTGTTTCCTTGTCCTACTAGAACATTTCTTTTTGTATTGGGTACTATTCTTTACTTTGGTTGTTAAAGTAGTACTTTTCCTTTCTTTGTGTCCAATTATCTCTGCTTTTTGTTTTTCATTTTGTTTTTGAGATCACTCTACTCATTATTTTTTATCGTATATATTGCTGCTCTTTTATTCAGTTCAATGCTCTGGCAACCAATATGAAATGAGTTGCTTAAATGGGAATTTGCTCTGAGTGAAAACTGCTAGAGAGATTAAAGTTATTAGCTTAACAGCTGTTCAAGAATGTAGGAAAACATGGCAGTCAAAGCAGTCAATGAAAAGCCATGTGAGGACCCAGCACTATCTTGATAAAGATTGTTGTCTCTGCTGCTGGCCTTAGATTTCACAATTCACACCATCAATGCTATTCCTGTAGACAAGAACAATATTTCCTGGAGTCTTGATATTATATCTTTGGTTGCCTTTTCTATGTTGTCTCTGTACATTTATCTACATTTCTCCATATTAGAAGTCCTATATATGGCTGGATTATGCAAATATAGATTAAGTGCCTTGACTCTAGGTGTGAGGGGCTTGGGAAAGAAACAAGTTCCTACCTGTTTTGGATTCTCAAGTGCATGGTAGACTCTGCCTACCAGAAAGAATCATGTGCTAGAAAGGGGCTCAGATATGGCCATCTAATGAATGGCATCTGTGCACATTGTAATATCTAATCTCTTTAATAAAACTTCCACATTTTTCTTTCCTTCACCTCTTTTCTTTGTGTATCTTCACTAAAGTACATTATTCATAATGCGCCTCTAACCATTGCAATGAGACCCATGTTATTACTTCTATTAGCATCTAGTAGATCAGTGTTTAACTAAATGGTCCTTGCACAAATTTGACATGACTGAGGTTCACAATTTTATTATTGCTGATTACTTACCCAGTCCCTAAAGGACATCACTCTCCTTTGCTGTCCATCTTTTAATATGTGCTATGGAATCTAAACCTAGTAGTTCTCCCTTATCTTAATTATTACAAATGCCACATTATAGATGGAGTAGGTACTACTCTGACATATTACATCATCAGAGGAGCATTTTAAAGTACAATTCTTAACTCATTCTTGAACATTTGACTCTATTTCTCAAGTAGTACCTCAAACAATGTAAACTCATATTTTGTACAGTGAGCTCCCCTAGGTCATGGAGATGTATAATATGGTTTGATAAGTCTTGGGCAATAGCAATAACTTCCTGATTACTACTCCTGACTTTAAGCTTCCCTCTCTGCAGGCATTTTCTATGCTACTAAATATTCAAATAAAAGAAAATTGTATATTATTCCACATCTGAAAATATCTTAACAAAAGTGTGCTACTTGAAAAATAAAATTTAAATTTCTTCACACGACATTCAATTCAGCTTATTATCACGGCAATTTAAATAGCTTTACTCTGCACTCTGAAAATGTCCAGAACATAGAATTTCCTGCCAATATTCAATAGTTCTTAATAAATTTGCTGCAAACTTAGTCTATCATTTTCAGATTCTTCTATTTGAGCACATTTATTGAACTGAATTAATAGAAGTATTTGCCATTCTAATTCCCCAAAATCTTTTCTTCTATTAAAGAAGTGCATATTGTGAAAAGTAAATTTTATCATTTTATGAAATAATTTTATAGTAATACTTATCCTCCAATTTTCACCTTATAAATCCTTATTAATTTGGATTTTTTTTAAACTACATTTAACTTCAGGGGACATTCAGTGATGACATGGAAATGAAAAATGCAACACTGCTGACAGAGTTTGTCCTCGTGGGACTCCCATATCCACCGGAGTGGGAAATCACACTTTTTCTGGTGTTCTTGGCGATATACCTCATCACCATTGTGGGGAACCTGGGTCTGATCACTCTCGTCAGGAATGACTCTCACCTTCACATACCCATGTATTTTCTCCTTGGGAATTTAGCTTTTGTAGACGCTTGGTTATCATCCACGGTGACACCAAAAATGCTGGTTAGCTTCTTAGACAATAAAACAACTAGGGGATGCCATTTTAAAACAGTGTGTCTTAAAGTTTAGTGGGTATTGGAATCATCTATAAGGATTGTGTCAAAACAGAAATATTGACTTCACCACCAGACTATCTCTCTTATGATCGCTATGTGGCCATATGCAAACCTTTACTTTACCCAGTGATTATGACCAATAGACGATGCACTCAGCTATTAGTTCTATCATTTGTAGGTGGCTTTCTTCATGCCTTAATTCATGAAAGTTTTTTATTCAGATTAACGTTCTGTAATTCCAACATAATACATCACTTTTATTGTGATGTCATACCACTGACAAAGATTTCCTGTACTGATCCTTCTATTAATTACCTAATGCTTTTCATTTTCTCTGGTTCAATCCAAGTATTCAGCATTGTGACTATTCTTGTCTCTTATTCATTTGTACTCTTTACTATTTTACAAAAGAAGTCTGAAAAGGGTGCAAGCAAAGCCTTCTACACCTGTGGAGCCCATCTGTTTTCTGTGACTTTATACTATGCCCCCCTTCTCTTCATGTATGTGCATCCTACATCTTCACAAGCAAATGATCAGGATATGATCTTCTCTCTATTCTACACTGTCATAATCCCCGTGTTAAATCCATTTATCTACAGCCTGAGAAATAAGCAAGTCACAGATTCACTGAGAAAGATGTTAAAGAGAAATGCTTAAATTTCATAATGTGTACTCTTTTAATTCAAATATATTTTGAAGAAAGTATGAATGTTTTGGGTAGTAGTCCAAATTATTGTAATCATAGTTCTATAATGTTATGAATTGCATATTTTGTACTTTATTACTTCCTTAAAATATCTGTGTTATTTGCTCATAAAGAATTTTTACATATTATTCATGACCTCAGAAAAAGTAAGTTGAAAAGAAGTGAAATCATTTCAAAGGTTTTATTCTTACATTATAAATGCAAGAGTACTAATAAGAATCTCTTTTCAAATGGACTTTGGTATAATAAAAGTACAAAGTTTATAATGACATATAGCTTGGGAAGCATAACATATTTACATCATGGTGGAAGATTTGTCTGTGAATGAGAAGAAAATCTAGGAATACCGCTAAGCTTCAAAAGTATCTTTTATTCCACTTGTTTTGAGAAATGGTGGGTTCCACTTCTTGGAAGGATTGAACTCATATATCACACAGAAATACAAACAAAGCCTTGAACATAATCTTAACAATGAGAAGAGACTTAAAAACAGCATAGTCATGGGAAACACTAAGAAGATATTCTTAGTTTAGAGTTTTTGAGTACTGAAAAGAGGTGTGTCACATCTCTTTGCCTCTGATGCTTTGTAAAAGGCCTTTTACAGGTGTATTGGTTTGTTTCTGAGAAATCTAAAAAACATCATTAATCCAGAAAGATAATAGATTAAATAAATAAGTATGGATGGACATAGATAAAAAATGACAGCATAGAAGAAGTGTCTGAGGCCTGCTCAGAAGCTCAGACTTTCTCTCGAGCTTTCTCACACATCATTTCTACAGATTCTTCCTCTCTACTTTGTTCTTCAATTGAAACTTAATATTTTATGCCTTCCACAAATTCACCAAAATCACTGCCTTTGATGTAATCCCATTCTCACTTCTGGTTCTCATAGGTTCTTTCCTTCATACACACTGTTTTCTAAAATGTGGGATACCAGGAATGAGACAAAATAAACACATTTGCCAATCCATTACTTTTAATAAAATATTTGATGTTTTGTTTTTCCATGAAATAATGTAAATTCATATATTTATGAGTATTTAGAGCTGAAGAATGATAGTCATTTAACTAAGTTGTATAGAAATCTCTTGATACTGGCTAAGAATAATCTCACGGACGCACTAATAGCACAAAAGACAATTTTGTGGTGGTGTGGCCAATTTTTAACTTGAATATTCAAAAGAATTCTTAATTCTTCTTTACGTATTATGTGTACACTATATACTTTTATTGTCATTTATAAAATCTTTAACATGGAAATTGTTCTGTTCAAGTAAATGAGAAAGGTTGCATCAAACATAACTTTTCTCAAGATCTATATTTGATAGGACTTTACTGAGTGTGTGCCTCAAATATGTACCAAACCTCTCTGCTCCAGACATTTTATTTTGAGGGGATGCCATTTTAAAACAGTGTGTCTTAAAGTTTAGTGGGTATTGGAATCATCTATAAGGATTGTGTCAAAACAGAAATATTGACTTCACCACCAGACTATCTCAGTTAGCAAAATTAATATTGACTTCAGATGACGTTGTTGTTTGTCTGTTTGTTGTCATACAGGTACTCTGGTTCTGAAGATCGGATTGGGAGGGTGAGGCATGGAATCACCAGGCAGACTCCAGGGAGGTTTCTGGAACACTTCCATTGTTAATAGGCAGAGCAATCACTTATATAATCAAGGAGCAAGGGTAGGGACACTGTATGCTGGGCATAACGTGATTGGTTGATGCTCTCACATTTCTATATAAGGTGATCTTTTGAGTGAGCAATGGAGGCAGTGAATAGGAGGAACAGGACATTCTTCATCAAGCTCCTAACTAGTCTCAACACATGAGAGTGACCATGCTCAAACTCCTGAGTATCCCCTAGCATGCTAGGAGATGTGTATGCAGCTCACTTGGCTCAGCCATGCTTGAATTTCTCTCACAAGATCATACTTAGAGAATCATATAAACAGCAAGGAAAAGCTTTATAATGTCAAGGTATATTAAGTACCAGTCTAAGCATAGTTTCAATACCCCCTACGTTCTCTACTTAAACAACAATATGCAAATATTCTTAGTTTCAACCCTCTCCTTTGTACTACTGTCTTCCCTGTTTGGTCAAGTGGATTAGGAATAGAGTAGCACATTGGTTTCAAATATGAAATATTCTGAAACACTTTATAATTTTTATTTCAAATGAAGATTAAAAGCAATAACAGACAATCAAAATTCTACAGCCACATTCAGTAATAGGAAGAATTTCAGTCAATTACAAAAAATATTGTCAAGATGGACAGACACTTGAACATCATTCCTAAATTTTTGCATAACATGTTCCAATTGCTGAATTAATGTGATGTTTATAAATTCTAAGGTACCTTCTATGTGATATTTATTTTATGGTAACAGCTAACAATTCTATTATAGTATTTTCTACTAATTTTCAAAGAAAAAACAAGTTCACTTAATGTATAGTGATGCTAGTTGTGTTAGGGTCCTCCAGAGAAAAAGATCTCTCAGACTCTCTCTCTCTCTCTCTCTCTCTCTCTCTCTCTCTCTCTCTCACTTTCTGAATGTTTATACACATGTATTCTGAGCCATTAGGAGTCCCATTTGGTCAAATACATATAGTTGCGTATTGTTAGACTTTGTTCTTCAATTGAAACTTAATATTTTATGCCTTCCACAAATTCACCAAAATCACTGCCTTTGATGTAATCCCATTCTCACTTCTGGTTCTCATAGGTTCTTTCCTTCATACACACTGTTTTCTAAAATGTGGGATACCAGGAATGAGACAAAATAAACACATTTGCCAATCCATTACTTTTAATAAAATATTTGATGTTTTGTTTTTCCATGAAATAATGTAAATTCATATATTTATGAGTATTTAGAGCTGAAGGATGATAGTCATTTAACTAAGTTGTATAGAAATCTCTTGATACTGGCTAAGAATAATCTCACGGACGCACTAATAGCACAAAAGACAATTTTGTGGTGGTGTGGCCAATTTTTAACTTGAATATTCAAAAGAATTCTTAATTCTTCTTTACGTATTATGTGTACACTATATACTTTTATTGTCATTTATAAAATCTTTAACATGGAAATTGTTCTGTTCAAGTAAATGAGAAAGGTTGCATCAAACATAACTTTTCTCAAGATCTATATTTGATAGGACTTTACTGAGTGTGTGCCTCAAATATGTACCAAACCTCTCTGCTCCAGACATTTTATTTTGAGGGGATGCCATTTTAAAACAGTGTGTCTTAAAGTTTAGTGGGTATTGGAATCATCTATAAGGATTGTGTCAAAACAGAAATATTGACTTCACCACCAGACTATCTCAGTTAGCAAAATTAATATTGACTTCAGATGACGTTGTTGTTTGTCTGTTTGTTGTCATACAGGTACTCTGGTTCTGAAGATCGGATTGGGAGGGTGAGGCATGGAATCACCAGGCAGACTCCAGGGAGGTTTCTGGAACACTTCCATTGTTAATAGGCAGAGCAATCACTTATATAATCAAGGAGCAAGGGTAGGGACACTGTATGCTGGGCATAACGTGATTGGTTGATGCTCTCATATTTCTATATAAGGTGATCTTTTGAGTGAGCAATGGAGGCAGTGAATAGGAGGAACAGGACATTCTTCATCAAGCTCCTAACTAGTCTCAACACATGAGAGTGACCATGCTCAAACTCCTGAGTATCCCCTAGCATGCTAGGAGATGTGTATGCAGCTCACTTGGCTCAGCCATGCTTGAATTTCTCTCACAAGATCATACTTAGAGAATCATATAAACAGAAAGGAAAAGCTTTATAATGTCAAGGTATATTAAGTACCAGTCTAAGCATAGTTTCAATACCCCCTACGTTCTCTACTTAAACAACAATATGCAAATATTCTTAGTTTCAACCCTCTCCTTTGTACTACTGTCTTCCCTGTTTGGTCAAGTGGATTAGGAATTCAGTAGCACATTGGTTTCAAATATGAAATATTCTGAAACACTTTATAATTTTTATTTCAAATGAAGATTAAAAGCAATAACAGACAATCAAAATTCTACAGCCACATTCAGTAATAGGAAGAATTTCAGTCAATTACAAAAAATATTGTCAAGATGGACAGACACTTGAACATCATTCCTAAATTTTTGCATAACATGTTCCAATTGCTGAATTAATGTGATGTTTATAAATTCTAAGGTACCTTCTATGTGATATTTATTTTATGGTAACAGCTAACAATTCTATTATAGTATTTTCTACTAATTTTCAAAGAAAAAACAAATTCACTTAATGTATAGTGATGCTAGTTGTGTTAGGGTCCTCCAGATAAAAAGATCTCTCAGACTCTCTCTCTCTCTCTCTCTCTCTCTCTCTCTCTCTCTCTCTCTCTCTCACTTTCTGAATGTTTATACACATGTATTCTGAGCCATTAGGAGTCCCATTTGGTCAAATACATATAGTTGCGTATTGTTAGACTGAGTATTGTAGAAGTGGATTGTGTATTGTTGAAGTTTCCCATTGGCCTTAACTATGGCATAGTGTTAAGAGACACCATTAGAGATACCCTCTTCCAATGTGGTCTTACTTACCTCTCTTGTAGAGCCATAGTCACATTTCCCTGGTAGTTAGAATCACTCATTCTAGTCAACACTGTCAATCCTTGGTTTGTTCACCAAATCAGCAGAATTGTGAAACCAAAGTGACAAGCTCACAGTCTTAATTTTATGCTTAATCATTATTTTATCTCCTGTTGGAAGCATTACTTCTTCTAAAATGGAGACTTCTAGGTCAGAAAAGCCTAGAGTCTCAAGAACAGAAATCAATTTTGCTTGGAGATCATTAGGGTTATTGGGAAATTCTACTCTCATATTTGAACCTATGAATCAAGCTACTGAAACATCACACATACAGTCTTCATGAGGACCTTGTCCCAACCCTATACAATACTGCCATATGTATAGTACCTGAATGATTCTTCAAAATGTGATCATATCATTCTATTAAACTACTTTTCTTCAAGCTGGTGGAATATATGGCAAACCAGTGACTCTCATGAGCACAGGCTCATCGATGTACTTTTTTAAACTGTAAAATTAGTTCTTTGTTCAGAAGTGATAATGTATGAAAGAATATTGCAGTGAATAAAGAATTGTATACATCCACACACAGTTTTGGCATAAGAATTATGAGCAAGAAAGCATGTCAACATCTGTCTACTCCATTACAATCAAAACACTGCTCCTTCCATGATGGATCTGGTTCAGTTTAATTAGTGTACTGGTTCACCACTTTACAAAGTGGTGAAATAGAGGAAGCTCAGTGTTGATTTCTAAGGCTAGCAGACTGAGCACTTAGTAGTCTTTAAAGCAGGTTTAAATCAGTATATTGCATACTGAGACCATGTGTAAGCTGCATTTCAGCTACCATGACCACCATGTTTTCATGAGCCCTGTGGGTGGTGACAGAGGTACCTGAAGAAAAAGGCTGACTGCTCTCTACAAATTGGATCATTATGTCAACATGCTGATTAAAATCTCCCTCTTCTGAAATCACTCTTTGATAAGCATTCACATTAAACATAAAATGTTTATATTTATCATCTGCTAAAAGCAGTAAACCCTCATGTTTTTCCCTAAATTTTCTAGTTACAAATTTTCTAATCAGCCTCCTTTCAAAGCTCACATCTTTCAGCCAAACTATTGACCATAGACTATGGATCTATATATAACTGAACATCTGGTCATTTCTCTGGTCATTTCTCCTTTTTAGCAAAAAAAAAAAGAAACAACTCAGTTCAGTCCTAAAAGTACTTTCAGATGGAAGTATGACCCCCCATCAATATCCCTTAGTCATATCAAAGAAATGGGTTACAGTAGTGCAGCCATCACCTCTGAATAATAGAATTTGTTACAAAATAGTATCTATCTTAATGCCTTCTTCCACTGTCAAATTATCACAAGGAACTCTACACAAGGCTCCAAGCTAAAAAATACAAGTGGTGTAGCTGGACTGGAAATTGTGAAAATTTGGGTAAATTCTTTGTGTAACTATTTATACCTTCAGGGTCCTTTTGGGCCAGATTGCATATATTCACTTTCATTTGAAGTAGTACTTCACACCCAATTTTATGGCATAGTGGGCCAATAACACTGAGCTCATGATGGGTACCTCAGACTTCACAGTAGTTTAATGGACTGTGGTAAAAAAATTCAGTCTAGCTGCAATCACCCGGCAGCGTGCGCGCGAGCTCCCGGCCTGCGCGACAACAGACCCAGGAAGGAAGGTAGCCGCGTGGGTGCCCTTGAAACACCCACACGACGCCCCCCCCCGTTCTCAAAACTCCTGATCGGGCCAGTCCTTAGACCAACTCTGCAGAGGCATAGGTTCCCATGAAGGGTAGCTTTCTGAGCTCCAAACTTTGAACATCTTTAAAGAAAGGGCAGGGGAAACCTGTAATAGAACAGAGTGGAGTTCAACCGTGAGGGTAAGGAAACTAAAGTTAGGCTTTGTAGATTGTGTTCAGTCTCAGTCGTGAGGAACAGCCATTGGCTAGCTAAGACCAAGGGATTGGGTTCCGCATATGACTGTGCATGTGGTATAATATGAGATCAGAGATAGCCTGAAAGAGGACCTTCAAATTCTTTTTCTTTCCCTCTCTCTTTTCTCTTTTTTCCTCTTTCCACCCTAAAATTTCTTTCTTTTTTCTGTCCTCTCTCTCCAACTCAGTCTCTTGCTCCACCATAGTGTCCCTCATCTCCCTTTTTATTCCAGTTCCTGAATAACTCAGACTTCTTTTATTATTTTTTGTTTTTAGGAGGGGTTTCTCTTTATGTTCTTTTCTCCAGTCATTTTACCTCACTCATGGCTCTGTACCTTCAAGGGAAGGCAAGCGCCTGTTACTGTTAAGGGGATATATTCCTGTCCTTATTCCTGCACTCTCTCTATCCCCCCTGAACTTAATAGCTTTGTAAAGATAGTAAGGTAATTCTACAACCTCTGGATTCACTTCAAACCTGCTCTAATTCTTTCACTTATCTAATCCTCTTGTTCTAAGTCGAACCCCCCATCCTAAATGGTAAAGATGCCATATTGAAAAGAATATTCACTGCAAACATACTATGAGCTGCTTCTTGAAATTAATCTAATTCACATGAGTTAAAGGTGATACATTAATGACTACCATAAGTGGTCAGTTGGCAAGCTGTGCCTGATCCTATTGGGCTGCTGAATGTATCAATTGGGACAAAGAGTGGTGATTGATTTAGAGAGTTGTTTTCTCTGATATTATGAAAATGAGAATGTCTATGAGTCATTAGAAACTCAAAAGCTAAAACGCAACTATATTAGGAAGATTTAACTAATACCCAGAAATTAAAGAAGGACAACCCAACAATAAAAATAAAAATGAGAAAACACTTAAGCAAGACACAAAAACAGATTTCCAGTTCACCAATAGCAAATAGTAGGACAAATGAGGATGAAAAGTCTGATAGTGAACCAGCAGGGCATCCTGAACCCATAGCACAGAAAGTAACAAAAAAGATCAATCAGGCTCTGGAAAATTCAAAACAGAAATAATTTCCCAGATAATCTTAGATATGGAGAGTAAAATGGAAGTCTTGATGCGAGACTCTGGAACAGAAACTGAGAAAAAATAGATGAGCACTGGACCACAACAGAGGCCATGAAGGCCAAGCAAAAGAAAGAAATGGAAACAATGAATGCCCAACAGAGGAAAGAAATGGAATCCATAAAAAAGATTCAAACAGATATCCAGGAGATCAAACACTCTACTGAAAGTGTAAGCAACAGAATAAAAGAATGCGAAGATAGAATCTCAGATACAAAAGATAGGATTGCAGTCAGTGACTGTGAAAGGAAAGGTCTCTGAAAAACAGTAAGGGATCATAAGAAATCAATCGAACAACTCCTAGACGATACAAAGAAGATTAACATAAGACTGATAGGAATCCATGAAGTAGCAGGAGAAAATACAAAAAAAAAAATGACTTTAAAAAGCTGTTCACAGAATTAGTGACAGAAAACTTCCCAAATAGAAGGGAAAAATTAGACATACAGATAAGTGAGGAATATAGGACTGCAAATAGCAATGATTAAAAAAAAATCTACACCTAGACATATAATAATCAAGATCCCAGAAACCCAACACTAAAACAAAATACTATAAGGACTAAGAGAAAAGAAACAAATCACATGCAAAGGAAAGCCCATCTGAATCACAGCAGACTTTTCAATACAAAACCTCAGGTCAAGGAGAGCCTGGAGTGAGGTATTTCAAGTCCTAAAACAAAACAACCTCTAATCTAGACTGATGTATCCTGCAAAACTCTCTTTCAAAATGGATGGAGAAATAAGATACTTCCATGGCAAAGAACACCTGAGAAACTTCATAAACACCAAACCAGCACTAAAAATAATTCTAAATAATATACTAAAAAAAGACAATGAAGGTCACAATAACATGAAACCCAACAAAGCAAATCAAATAGGCAAGGCAAGAAACTAGAAGGAGAGGGGAAAAAAGTACAAAGAGTCAACAAAAGAACAATCACGTGACAATAATAAGTCAGTACCTACCAGTTATAAACATCAATATAAATGGACTCAATTCCCCAATCAAGAGAAATAGATTGGATTAAGAAGCAAAATCCAACATATGTTGAAAACTAGAAACACACCTAGTGCAAAGAGAAGTCCATAGACTGAAAGCAAAAAGATGGAAAATAATTCTCCATGCAACAGCAGCCCAGAAAAAAGCAGTGATAGCAATCTAATCATCAGACAAAGCTAATTTCAAACCAAAACTCATTAAGAGAGACAAAGAAGGTCACTATATCCTTGTAAAGGGAACAATTCAAGAGGAAGAGATGACAATCATAAACATATATGCAACACATATTAATGCCCCTAACTATATAAAAGAAATATTAAGTAACATGAAAACCCATATAAGCACTAATATAATAATAGTGGGGATCTAAAACCCCACTTTCACAAACAGGCATATCACCTAGGCAGAAAATCAACAACAAATACTACAACTGAACCAAGCTTTTGAACTCATGGACTTAATAGACGTCTATAGAGTATTCTACCCCACAAAATCAGAATATACATTCTTTTTTGCTGTACTTGGTTCATTCTCCAAGATAGATCACATCCTAGCTCACAAAACAGGTTTGAATAAATACAAAAGAATCAAAGTTATTCCCTGTATACTATTAGATCACAGTGCAATCAAGCTGGAGATCAATAGCACAAGTAACTGTAGGAACTTCACAAACACATGGAAATTGAACAACACTCTCCTGAACAATCAATGGATGACAGAGGAAATTAAAAAAGCAATCAGTTTTTACAAATAAATAAAAATGCCAATACAACATACAGGAATCTATGGGACACAACGAATGCAGTTCTACATGGAAAATTCATAGCGTTGAATGCCCACACTAGGAAAACAGAGCAAGCTCAAATAAATAACCTAATGATGAATCTTAGATTACTAGAAAAACAAGAGCAAGAAAAACTCAAGGCTCAAATGAGAGGAAATAATAAAGACTACAGCAGAAATCTATGCAATGGAAACTAGGAAAATGATGCAAAAAATAAATGAATCGAAGAGTTTGTTTTTTGAAATAATAAACAAAATTGATAAACCCTTAGCAAACATTATCAAAAAAGGGAAAGAAAAGGTTCAGATCCATTCAATCAGGAATGAAAAAGGTGATGTCACAACAGATCCAAAAGAAATCCAGAAAATAGACAGTACCTACTTTGAGAAACTGTACTCTAATAAAATAGACAACATAGAAGAAATGGACAGATTGCTAGACACTTATGAATTACCAAAGTTGAACAAAGAAGATAAAGACATTTTAAACACCCCAATTAAAATCGGTGAAATTGAAAATGTAATTAAAAATTTACCAACAGAGAAAAGCCCAGGTCCTGATGGATTCACTGATGAATTTTACAAGACATTTAGAGAAGAACTACTGCCATTACTCTTCAAACTTTTCAATGGAATGGAAAGGGAAGCTATACTTCCAAATTCATTCCTGGAAGCAAGTATCACTTTGATTCACAAACCAGAGAAAGACACAACTAAAAAAGAGAAATACAGGCCAATCTCCTTAACGAATATTGATGCAAAAATCCTTAATAAGATACTAGCAAACAGAATACAGAGAATCATCAAGAAGATCATACATTCTGTCCAAGTCAGATTTATTCCAGGGATGAAAGGATGGTTTAACGCATGTACATCAATAAAGGTAATACACTATATTAACAGCTAAGGACAAAAACTATGTGATCATCTCAATAGATGCAGAAAAAGCATTTGAAAAAAATTCAACATTTGTTCATGACAAAAACCCTGCAAAAATAGGAATATATGATCTATATCTCAACTTAATAAAGGTTATGAAAAACCAACAGTGAACATCATATTAAATGGCCAATAACTGAAAACCTTCATGTTAACACCAGAAACAAGACAAGGATGCCCACTATCACCACTCCTCTTCCATATAGTTCTGGAAACATTAGCCATAGCAATTAGACTAGTGAAGAAATTAAAGCAATAAAGATAGGAAAGGAAGAAGTTAAACTGTTATTATGTGCTGACGATATGATACTGTACAATGAAGACACAAAAAACTCCACCAAAAGAATTCTAGACTTAATTGACACTTTTAGCAGAGTAGCTGGATACAAGAAAAACACCCAGAAATCAATAGCCTTCTTGTACACAAATAACAGACTCACTGAGAGAGAAATTAGGGAAACAATTCCTTTCATAATAGTATCCAAAAATATGAAGTGTCTATGAATCAGTTTAACAAAGGAAGCAAAAGACCGCTACACTGAAAACTACAGCACTCTGAAAAAAGATATCTAAGAGGATAAAAGAAAATGGAAGGTTATCCCCTGCTCCTGGGTAGGAAGAATCAACATAGTGAAAATGGCCATACTACCAAAACTGCGATACAGATTCAATGCAATGCCAATTGAAATTCTAACACTATATTTCACAGAACTAGAAAAAAGAGCCCACAAATTCATTTAGAACCACAGGTGACCTAGAATAGCAAAAGCCATCCTGGGCAACAGAGACACGCTAGAGGGTATAACATTCCCCAATTTGAAACTATACTGCAAAACCACTGTGATAAAAACAGCATGGTACTGGCAAAGAAACAGACCTGAGGATCAGTGGAACAGACTGGAAGACACAAAAACAACTCCAGATGTATTCAACTACCTCATATTTGACAAAGGAGCTGACCATCCCCACTGGAGGAAGGATGACCTCTTTAATAAAAGGTATTGGAAAAACTGGATCTCAACCTGCCAAAGATTAAAACTACACCCTAATCTTTCACCATGCACTAAAGTAAAATCCAAGTGGATTAAAGATCTAAATACTAAAACAGAAAAACTAACCTTGCTGAAAGATAAGTTAGGCAGAACTCTAGAAGACACTGGCAAAGGAAAAGACTTTATTAACAAATCCTCAGTAGCACGGGAACTAGCCACTAGCCAAAAGAATTAACAAGATCTCATCTTATTAAAAAGCTTCTGCACTGCAAAAGAAACCATCAACAGAACTAAGAGACAACCTACAAGGTGGGAAAAAATTTTTACCAGCTACTCCTCAGACAAAGGACTATTATCTAGAATATATAAAGAACTCAAAATAATCAGCCCCCCCAAATATAAAGACCTGATTCAAAATTGGGCATGTGAAATTAACAGACATTTCTCAGAAAAAGAAGCAAAGGCAACAAGTAAATACATGAATAAATGTTCCACATCACTGGTCATTCGAGAGATACAGATGAAAACAACACTCACCCCACAAAGATTGGCTGCTACCAAGAAATCAACCAATAACAAATGTTGGCGGTGTTGTGGGGAGAATGGTACGCTTCTCTATTATTGGTGGAGTTCATACTGGTTCAACCACTATGGAAAGCAATATAGAGATACCTCAAAGCGCTGAGATTAGAGGTTCTATTTGACCCAGACATGCCTCTGCTAGGTATCTTTCCAAAAGAAAAGAATCATACCAGAGTGATATATGCACACCCATGTTTACAGTGGCACAGTTTGTAGTAGCTAAAACTTGGAAACAGCCCATTTGCCCATCAGTTGGAGATTGGATAAAGAAAATGTGGTTTTTCTATTAAATTGAATACTACTCAGCTAAAAAGAATGAGAAATTAGGCTCTTAGGAAAATCGATACATATTGAGGATAAACTCCTAAGTGAAATAAATAAATCACACATGTGTAAATACTGAATAGTTTCTCTGGTGTGAATAGCTGTAATAGTATGTAAGATCCTAATGAGATAACTGACATTGTGAAATGGCAAGAAAAGGACTAAAGGTGTAGGGAAAGTGGGAAGGGTAGAGGAATGGTAATAAGGGAAAAATATGAGAACATGCAAAAATGGAAATAAAATGTTTGTAAATGGGGAGGGGAGGAGGGGGTGAAGGGAGGGCAGGGACAAAGGGAAACAATGAGAACCAAGACCAACTGCCATGTAAAGGTACAAGATCCCAATAATGAATGTAACTCTATTGTATATTTAAAATGTACCTATAAACTCAATAATAGAGAAAAAATAATAAATTCCAAACTTTGTAGGGAATTAGAAAAACTTCTAGCTATCTATAGAATTCTTGAGTACAATAAAAACCTAGGGAATAACTTCAGAATATGCTACAAACCCATCGTAAAAAAACAACACCACCATTTATAAAATCAGACATATAAATCAAGTTGCCTTTTTTTGTTTGTTACTGGGTATTGAACTCAGGACCTTGCACTTGCAAGGCAGGTGGCAGAACCACTGAGCCAAATCCCCCACCCTATGAATCAATGGAATAGAATAGAGTACAAGAAATAAATGCACATATTTATATCCATTTTCTACAAAAGCACTAAGCACGTACATTGGAGAAAGGAGTGTCTACAAAGAAAGTGCTGCTAAAAACATGGGATAGTCACTTACAGAAAAATGAAATTATTTTTTCAAGTAACAAAAATCAATATAAAAAGGATCAAAAACGTAAAGGTAAAATTTGTAACTTAAGAAAAAATTTTTGTGAGGCCACAAAAACACAAGCCATGAAAGCAAAAATAGACAACTTGGACTACATATAAAGAAATCCAGCAACTCAATAGCAAAACAAAATATCAACAAATCATCTGAATAAAAATGATCAAAGAGGGCCAGGGATTTAGCTCAGTGGCACTATGCCTGCCTCAACAAGCACAAGGTCCTGGGTCTGATCCCCAGTACCAACAAAATCCAAGCAATCAACCAACCAACAAACAAAATGAGCAGAGTCTGAACAAATACTTTGCAAGGGAATACTACAAATGAATAACAAGTGTCTGAATGAATGATAAACATCACTAGCCAACAAGAAAATAAAAATAAAAACTGAGATGTCACCATTGTAAATTTATTTCATTTTTAGTAGTACCAGTTTCTCATACATAATGATCATATTTCTTATGAGAAATTTGTATGTGGTGAGGCAGTCAGATATCATCTTAATATAGTTAAGATGGCAAAAAGAGCCAAAAAATAACAACTGTCTGTGAATATGCAGCGGAAGTGGAGCTCTTATGCAATGCTGAGAGAATGTACACTAATATAACTATTAAAAACATGGCATTTCCTCATAAAAGTAAAAGTAGGATTATCATATGTTCCAGCTATCCTGCTACTGAATGTAGATCCAAAAGAAAGAAAATCACTATATAGAAAATATATTTGTGCTCCATTTTCATTATAGCACTGTTTATAATAGTCTAGATGTGGAATCAACTCAGATGTCCATAATTCAAATAATGAATCAACATGATATATATGCACAGTGGAATATTATTCAGCCACAAGAAATCCTGTGAATTGCAGCAAGATGGGATGGATAAGTCTATAGGACATTTTATTATTTAAATTACCTAAACAGAGAAAGGTGAATACTATCTATTCTCACACGCATGTGAAGGCTAAAAAGTTTATCTAGTAAAATTACAGAGTAAAACAGTCATCATCAGTGGCTTGGAAACATAGCAGAAAGGGAGAGAAACACAGGTCAGTTAATGGTACAAAAATATTGTTAAAGGGAATTAAATCCTAGTGTTCTATCATACAGAAGGACAATTTATTGCGTATGTCAAACTAATGTCCAACCCAAATGACAAAGCTTTGAGGAATGGATATTTTAATTACCCTGATTTGTTCATTGCACATTTCACCTCAGCCTTCTGGTTGTTTCGTTTTTGTTTTTTTTTTTTTAATGGTACTGGGGATCAAATTCTGGCCCTTGCACTTGTGAGGCAGGCGAAGGAACCACTGAGCCAAATCTGAAGCCCCATTGCACATTTTATATTTCAAACTATAACACTGTACTTCATTAATATGTGTGTAATTATTATGTACCAGTTGAACTATATTTAACATATATATGTAGTAAGATGGTAATAAATATAAGGAGATAGCATTGGAGGAAAAAATAAAAATTATTGGTTTTAAGAGAAAGAATAATATTTTAGGCAGGGAATAAAGCTATGAACTTCTTAGAATATCACTTGTGAACAAATATCTGAAGGAGGTGAAGAATATCATGCCATAATTTATTGAGACAGCAGAAACAATCAATGCAAAGGCTTTATGGTTGAATTCTCCAAGGAATGATAAGGAGGTAATGTGCCTGAAAGAGGAAGACATACAGAAAGCCAAAGAGGCACTGTGAGAAAATAGAAAATGAAGAGTGATAATAGATTGACTATCCACCCATGGGACTTGTGAGGATATTGGCTTTTTTGCTAAGTGAAATGGGGTTTCATTTCAGTGTTTTGAAAAGTATAACATGACATGACTCACATCTCTGGCTGCCCTGCTGAGGCCAGCCTCCAGTGTGCATGGGTGAAAACAGAGAAATCTGATAGGCAATTGATAGGTAAGAGATGGTGGTTTGTACCAGGATGGGAAAAGTGCTTGACTTTGACTTCATTTTGACAATGGTGCTTATATTCAATGATAACCTATAAGATTTTTATTTTTCTGAGTTACTGGAAAAGAAGAATGGCCATATTCTAAAGTGCAGCATATTCAGCTAATAGGAATTAGGGTGTGGCATTTGTAGAGAAACAGGTTTGGCCAAGTAAATGTGAGACATATTAATCATGTATGTGAAGATATTAAGTAGGCAGTTTGATATACTAATTAATATGGCAGATTTTCCTATTTATATTCAAGGAGCTTGTTTCAAATTTTCTCACTACAGAATTTTCTTGGGAAAAAATGAAAAAAAAAATTTCTACTCTTCTCATTTAAAGCATGAGAACACTCAGAATTTCACAGAACTTTCATAGCTCTCCTCTGACACCTGAAGGTAAGTCAGGAGGAAAAATAGTATTAACAAAGGAAGTTTAAGAAAATAATTTAAAAAGAGAGACAGAGAATATGGGAAACTAAGAAATATTCAAAAGCCAGAGATTAGAATGGGGGAAAGGGACTTAAGAGACAAGAAAATAATCACTGCTGGTCACATTATAATATTTTATTTATTAAAATTCACTGCATGAAAAGTGTATGCAATTAAGACTTTCATTCATGAAATTAAAGATTCTAGTTTCTGTCACTCAAAATTTATTGCTCAATTAGTTTCCAATATTTAATACTGATTTTTCATGTATTATAATCCAATAGATTCAACAAATCTGGTTCAGAAAACTGAGAAACTCTTCTTAGTTTTATTAGGAAGTGAAGATGTACAGAACATTGATTTATTTTTTCAGAACAGTTATGATTGAAATACAGTATTTTAATTTCTGAGGCAATCATTAGCCTTTGAAAATCAGTGCATCAACTGAGAATTATTGATGTTAGTTCTCACTAACATGCTCAATCATTAGCTGAAAATGTAATAGTAACGCTGAGAGTCTCCACTAGAGATGTTATTAGAAGTTTGATGGCTTCAGCTGGGAATTGGCAAACTTCTGTAATTGTAAATATGTACCTGCAATTTATATGCAATTCTCAGTAGACCTTATTAGGGAATCAGTAGAGATTTCTTTGGGAACATAATGTTACTTTTGTCAAATGAAAAGAGTGTTTACATAATATTGATGAGACTCAAGGGTAAACATTGAAAGGAATATTTCTTTCTCTGTTCTGGCGCTCAGTCAATTCGGTTTTACATTCTCATAACCTCTTCTTCTGAAACCAGGGTTAAATCATTATAACAAGATAATAATGATTCTCTGAAATTTCTTGTATCCATTTATTCTGTTTATTGTCATTCATTAGCACTTATTTGTCTCCTCACCATCTAACTCCATACTTTATCAGATGTCTTTCTAATCTCCAAAATGTGGTAGTTCTGGGTCATATATACTCCCAAGGAATGAGTTCATTATCCCAATCTAAATTCAAAACTGGACACAGGTTACAATAATAGAAACCTACTAAAGGAGTTTATTAATACCTTCACTTACCTGCTCTAAATCTCCCTGAACTAATTAAACAAAAGAAATAGGATATTGAACTGTTCTTGGGGAGCAATATCCTCAATCATTAATGATGGTAAAATGGAGTTGGACACAAATAATCTTTAGATTCAATTATGTGCTGAAATCTGACTCTCTTTTGTCATAGTCATATATTCCTGCCTGATTCACAAACTATCTGTACCTCTGTTCTCTCATTTCTAAAAGGGGAAATATTATGAAAATAATAATATTAACTGCAAGAATTTGTTGTGACAATGTATAAGATTCAAACTTCATAAAATGTTTGGCATAGAGACTGGCACACAAATACAGCCAGGTGATACTAGTTAGAATACTCTAATATTTTGGGGGAAACAATGCTCTTGAAATTATGTGCACATACCTATAACAGGTCAAAGAAGATGATAATGACAGATATACTTGGACATGAGGAGTATTTTGCTAGCTTTCAGTGTTGAATTTTTGGATAATTTTCCAACTGGGCATAAATAGATTCCAAAGTGACTTTATAGAAAGTTAAAACAATATTTTTATTTAGACAGTTGCTCATTTATTAGACAGATGTCATCTTAAATGAGCCTTAGGCTCAGAACATCCTGAGTAAGTTATAGTAGTCTTATCTCCAGATCAGACTTAATAATTAGAATTTGAATAATGTTTTAAGTATAAAAAATAAAAATTATGAATATATAGTATATATAACATCTACCAAGCTTCTTTCAGACAAAAAAGAGAAAAAAACTTTCAAAGGCAAGAAGAAATGAGAGAATTCATCAATACATTCTGGTCCAAAAGAAATGTTGAAGGGAATCCGGCTTTTAGAAGACAAAAACATAACTACTAATATAGAAACACACAAAAGTATAGAATTCACTAAATGAACAAATACACAAAAATGAAAATAATCAACTATTGCCAATACAGGAAACCACCAAATCACAAAAATTAACAATGAGAGATGAATAAACAAGGTATATAAAACAACTACAAAAAAATCAAATTGACAGAAGTCCCTGCCAATTAATAATAACCTTGAGTGTAAATAGAGTAATGTACCTAAGTAAAAGTTAGACTGGCTAAAGGGATTAAAAAAAAAACTGCTTAGGCTGCTACCCAACCTCCACTGCTCTGGGTCTCCAAACAACGAAAATCAGTGAGGAGTGGAGCCACATGGGCACCTCCTCAGCATCACCCCAGCCCCTCCCCAGCTCTGTTTGGGCCTCCTGGTTGTGCTGGTACCTGGATCCATACCACAGAGGCACAGGGGACCATAAGGTCATTGCATTGGCCTCCAGAAGAGAGCAGAAGTGAACAACAGAGAGAGGGCATCTCTCAGGCTCCTTGATGAAAATCGAAGCCCACTGGAAAAGTGAAGAAAAACCTCTGAAATAAAGGCACACCAGACCACTGTGGTTGGCAAGTTGGAAGCATCATCACATTCCATAAGAACCTGGACCATCCTTATGGAAAGGGCAGCTGGACCCTACAATAGAACCTTGCAGAGTTCAACCCTACAGGAGGGCAGGAGTTCAACCTGGGCACTGCATCCAGATATCAGCCTGAATCTCAGGGGTATGCTGCTGGCTTGGTGAGACTAATTTACTTATATGTGCACTCCATCCACATTGTCTATTGTGACAGCAGAGAAATACACTGAAGGAGGCCCTTCATTTTTACTTTTTATTTTTTGATTTATTTTCTTCTTTTTCTTTTATTTTTAATTTTTCCCACCCTTCAAATTCTTCCTTTTTTCTTTCTTCTTTTTCTTTTTTCTCTTTCCTTTTCTTTCCCACTCAAACTTTAACTCCCATATTGTTCTTTATCTCCCTTTTTGTTCCTGTTTCTGCCCTAATTCAGATTTCTTTCTTTTTCTTTTCTTCTCCCTTTTTCCTTGTCTTGATTGACATAAGTTTCAAAAGAAAATGAGTAAAGTTTCTAGCTTTCCTATTGATGTTAGGTTGTTCTCTTCTTGTTTTTGTTCATTTATTCTGACTTTCCCTCTTGTCTTCAACAATTTCACAGTTTCCTAGAGTGTGTGTCATCTTCCTGCATCCTCTGGCCTCACTTATAATCTTCCCCTATCCTTCTACCTATCTTTCTCTTTATCCCCAACTCCTTCTGAGTCCCCATTCTGAGGGATAAAGCTGCTATAATGAAGAGTTTAAACACTATAAACATATTTTGGGCTTATCCTAGATTCTGGTTTAATTCACGTGGTTAAAGGTGATAGATTAATAGCTATCACAAATTGTCATTTTCTAAGCTTTGCTTGAGGCTATTATGCTATTGATTGTAGCACTTGGGCTAAAGTGTTGTGATTGATCTAATCAGTTGTCCTTCCTGGTATTCTGAGTGTGAGAGTTTCTCTGAGTCATTAGAGACTCAAAATCTAAAGACCAGCTATATCTGGAAGACTGAAGTATTACCCAGGAATTAAATAAAGGACTGTACCAACAACAAAAATAGAAATGAGAAGGCATTTAAGCAAGGCACACAGACTTTCAGCTCACCAAAGGAAAATTCTGGTGGGTATGAGATGGAAAAGTCACAGTCAACCACCTGGACAACCTGAACTGATAACACAAGAAGTAACAAAACAGATGAATGAGACTCTAGAAAAATTCAAAAGAAAAATAGATAACTAAGGTGGTGAGCAGAGTGAAAGACATGACTACAGATTCTAGAACAGAAACAGATGGAAAAATACATAAGTTCAGGACCATGACAGAAGCCATGAATGTACAGCATAGAAAAGAAATGAAATTCATGAAAAAGATTCAAATAGATATCCAGGAGATTAAAAAAAAACTCTATTGAAAAGATACACAACAGACTAACCCAAACTGAAGACAGACTATCAGATAAAAAAGACAGAATGACCATGAAAAAAGAGATATCTTAAAGTAAGAGAACATTAGAAATCATTACAACAGCTCCTAGATTTTGTAAATTAAAATAATATAAGACTGATATAAGTCCATGAAAAAGCAGGAGAAAGTACAAATGACAAAAATCTGTTCATAGAATTAATGACAGAAAACTTCCCAAAGAAAAAGAATTTGACATATAGATAAGTGAGGCATATAAGACTCCAACTAGCCATGATGAAAACAAAACAAAACAAACAAATTTATACCTAGATATATAATACTCAAAATCCTGGAAACCAAAGAGAAAAACAAAATACTACAAGCAGTTAAACAAAAGAAACAAATCACATGCAAAGGAAAGCTCATCGAATCACAGCAGTCTTATCAACCCAAAATTTCTAGTCAAGGAAAGCCTGGAGTGAGGTATTTCAAGTCCTAAAAGAAAACAACCTTAAACCTAGACGATGCATTCTGAAAAACTGTCTTTCAAAATTGATGGGGAAATAAGATACTTCCATGACAAAGAACACCTGAGAAACTTCATGAATACTAAACCAGCACTTCAGACAATTCTAAACACTGTCCTAGAAAGATACAATGAAGGTCATAACTCTATTTGGCCCAATAGAGGAAATCCATTATTCCAGGCAAGAAATTAAAGGGAGAGGTAAAAAATATTAAAAAGAACCAACAACAGGACAATAACATGAGAATGTTAAGTCAATACATAACAGTTATAACCATCAATGTTAATGACATCATTCACCAATCAAAAGTAATAGACTGGCAGAATAGATGAAGAAGCAAAATCTAACAATGTGCTCTATAGAAGAAATTCACCGAGTTCAAAAAGAAACTCATAGACTGAACGTAAAAGTATGGAAAATAGTTCTCCATGTGACAGGAATCCAGAAAAAAGCAGAGAAAGCAGAGATATATTATTTCCAGACAAAGTAAATTTCAAACAAAAACTAATTAAGAGAGAAAAGAAGGTCATTAAATCCTTGTAAAGGGCACAATCCAAGAGGAAGGGATGACAATCATAAACATATTTACACCAAATACTAATGTCCCCAAGTATACAAAATAAATGTTAAGGGATATGAAAAATCAAATAAGCACTAATGCAATTGTAGTGGGCCACCTCAATATCACACTATCACAGATAGACAGATAATTTAGACAAAAATTCAACAACAAAATACTTGAACTAAACAAAGCTTTTGAACGAATGGACTTAATAGACATCTACAGAGTCTTCCACCCCACAAAATAAGACATATACATTCTTTTTGGCTGCACATGGGTCATTCTCCAAAGTAGACCACATACTAGCTCATAGAATATCTTTAGGCAAATGCAAAGGAGTTGAAGTTATCTCACATATATTATCAGACCATAGTGCAATTAAACTGGAGATATAGCAAAAGAAACAACAAGAACTTCAAAAGCACGTGGAAATTAAATAATACTCTCCTGAATAACCAATGGACCACTAAGAAAATTAAAGAAAAAATTAGACAGTTTTTAAAAATAAATGATAATGCTAATACAATCTATGGGACATAATGGGACACAATGAAAATAGTTCTACAAGGGAAATTTACAGCAGTGAATACCCACATTAGGAAGACAGAACAAGCTCAAATAAATAACCTAATGCTGAATCTTAAGCTTCTAGAAAAAGAAGAGGAAGACAAACCCAAAGCTAATACAAAGGAGGGAAATATAAACATCAGAGCAGAAACCAATGCAGTGGAAACTAAAGGAAGTATAGGAAAAAAACCCAATGAACCAACAGTTGGTTTTTCAAAAGAATAAGTAAAAATAGATAAACCCTCAGCCAACCTTATCAAAAAGAAAGAAAGAAATGAAAGAAAGAGAGAAAGAAAGAAAGAAAGAAAGAAAGAAAGAAAGAAAGAAAGAAAGAAAAAAGAAAAGAAAAGAAAATGCTCAAACCCATGCAATTAGGAATGGAAAGGTTGAACTCACAACAGATCCAGCAGAAATCCAGAGGATCATTAATACCTACTTGAAGAACCTGTACTCTAATAAATATAAAATACAGAAGAAATGGACAGATTCCTAGGTACATTACCAAAGTTGATCAAAGAATATATAAAAATCCTAAACACTCCAGTTATAATCAGTGAAATTGAAAATGTCATTAAAAATTTACCAACAAAGGAAAGTCCAGATCCTGATGGCTTCACTGCTGAATTCTACAAAACATTTAGAGAAGAACTATTGCCGCTACTTTTGAAACTTTTCAGTGAAATTGAAAGGGAATCAATACTTCCAAATTCATTCCTAAGCAAGTGTTACTTTGATTCCAAAATCAGGGAAGGACACAACCAAAAAGGAGAATTATAGGCCAATCTCCCTAATGGACACAGATGCAAAAATCCTCAATGAGATACTAAGAAACAGAATACAGAAGATCATACACCCTGACAAAGTCTGATTTATCCCAGGGATACAAGGATGATTCAACACACATGAATCAATAAATGTAATGTACCATATGAATAGAGTCAAAGACAAAAACCACATGATCACCTCAGTATACACAGAAAAAGAGTTCGACAAAATACAACACCCATTCATGAAAAAAAAAACTATAAAAAATTGGAGTAGATGGTCTTTATCTCAACTTGATCAAGGCTATCTGTAAAATACCAACAGCCAACATCATAATAAATGGTCAAAAACTGAAAACCATGGTAAAATCAGGAACAAGAGAAGAATGTCAACTATCACCCCTCCTGTTCAATATAGTTTTGGAAACATTAGCCACAGCAATTAGACAAGAGAAAGAAATAAAAGCAATAAAGATAGGAAAGGAAGAAGGTAAACTGTCATTATTTGCTGATAATATGATATTCTACTTAGAAGATCCAAAAAACTCCACCAGAAGACTTCTATACTTAATTGATAGATTCAGTAGAGTAGTTGGATACAAGGTAAACACTCAAAAATCAGTAAACTTGTACACAAATAACAAAATCACTGAGAGAAATTAGGGAAACAATCCCTTTCACAATAGCATCCTTAAAAATGAAATATCTAGAAATCAATCCAATGAAGGAAGAAAACAATCTCTACATTGAGAAATACAGCACTCTGAAAAAAGAGATCAAAGAGGATATAAGAAAATGGAGAGACATCCCATTGTTCCTGGGTAGGAATACCCAATATAGTGAAAATGGCCATACTTCCAAAACTGCTATACAGATTCAATGCAATACTGATTGAAATCTCAACAGTATATTTCACTGACCTAGACAAAACAATCAAAAATTCACTTAGAACCATAACAAACCTAGAATAGCAAAAGCCATTTCAGGCAACAGAGACATGGCAGGGGGTATCACAATCCCTAACTTTAACTATACTACAAAGCCACTGTGATAAAAACAGCATGGTGCTGGCAAAGAAAGAGACCCAAGGATTGGTGAAATAGAATAAATGATTCACAAATCAATCCTGACATACACAGCTACTTCAACTTTGACAAAGGAGCCTACTATACTCACAGGAGGAAAGAGAGGCTCTTTAATAAATGGTGTTGGAAAAATTCGATTTCAGCATACCAAAGATTAAAGCTAGAGCTTTATCTTTCACCATGCACACAACTAAAATCCAAGTGGTTTAAAGATCTAAATATTAAAACAGAAATAAACTTGTTGGAAGATAAGTTTGGTAGAACTCTTGAGGACACTGGCATAGGAAAAGACTATGAATAAATCCTCAGTAGCACAGGAAGTAGCAGAAAGAATCAGCAACTGGTATCTCATCTTTTTATAAAGCACTGCAAGAGAAATGACCAACAGAGCTATGAGACAACCTATAATGTGGGGAAAAAATTTACCAGCTCTTTCTCAGACAGAGGTCTACTATCCAGAAAATATAAAGAACTTAAAAGAGTCAGAACTCCCAAATTAAAAAACCCAATTCAAAAATGGGCATCTGAAATGAACAGACATTGTTCCAACAAAGAAGTAAAAGCAGCAAGAAAACAAATGAAACGATGTTCAACATCACTGGTTATTTGACAGATGCAGATGAAAACAACACTGAGATTCCACCTCACCCTCCAAAAGAATGGTCACTATCAAGAAATCAACCAATAACAAATGTTGGTGGAGTTTTAGTGAGAAAGGAATCCTTCTTCATTGTTTGTGGGACTGCAGACTGGCACAACCACTGTGGAAATCAATATGGAGTTACCTTAAACAACTAGGATTAGAAGTTCCATTTGATCCAGCTAATCTGCTGAGTATCTCCCCAAAAGAATTACAGGAATCATACCACAGTGATTTATGTCCACCCATATTTATAGCGGCATAGTTTGTAATAGCTAAATCTTGGAAACAGCCTAATTGTCCATCAACTGGAGACTGGATAAAGAAGATGTGTTTTTTCTATAAAAAGGAGTATTACTTAGCCATAAAGAACTAAAAACCAGAGACATTTATAGCTAAGTGGATGCACATACTCTTAACTAAAATTAATAAGACACACAGGTGTAAATACCAAATAGTTTTTCTGGTGTGATAAACTAAAAGTGTAAATAATTATCAAAATGCATAAATGAGATTGTGTAATAGGAAAAATGGTTTAAAGGTGTCAGGGAAGTAGGAGAGTAAGGGAAAGGCATGAAGGGGAAAGAAAACATAAGAGAAAAGGAAAAAATGGAAACAAAGTCTTTGTAAATAGGGAAGGTTGGAGGGGGTAAAGAGAAGCCAGAGGAGTGGAGAAAAAATAAGTTGCAAGATAGATCATGTAAAGGTACAAGATCCCGCTGACGAATGTAACTGTATTGTATACATAAAATGCACCAATAAAGGTAAAATGAAGGATAAGCTTGGACCTAGAGACCCTACTCTTGTGAAATAAATCAGACAGAAATGTATAACTATAGCAGTATTTCTCTTGTGTGAGAAACTGAAAATGTAAATAAAAATGTATAGTAGATATTAAATAGGAAAACAATGTTCAAGTGGGAAGGGATATAACAGAAGGGAAAGAGGGAAAGGAAGCGAGAGAAAAAAAGAAGAAAACAAAGATAAAATGGAAACAAAGCTTTTGTGAATAGAAAGAGGGAGAGCAATAAAAAGGAGAGGAGGAAAAGGGGAAAATATGAATCAAGATATATTATGCCACTGATGCAAACTCCTCATGATGAATGTGATCATTGTTTATGTCTAATTTTTACCAATAATTTTAATTAATGATAAAAAGTAATTACACCTAACACGATACCACCACCCTGCATACAAATGAAAATGCATGAATACACACTCCAGAGTAGAAAGCAAAATTTTTCTTTGTATAATGTTTATTCTTCTAACATTCTATAAAATAAATATTAAAATGTAGATTTAATAATATTTAAATACTGATAGTAAGTCAATCAATGCTATTTATATGATGTTACAATGCAAATATGGAAAAGAGATATCTGTTTACTATATGTATATATGCACTAGACTATTTAAAATAGAAAAATATATTCAAGATAATTACAATTCTCTTTTATGTAAATTACTCATGGGTTGTATTTATAATTTTTTTCTACTATCCTTTCTGTATTCCCATGGCCTTCAGCAAATATCTTAGTGAGTCTTGGTTGACCCATATTTTCATTCCTGAGGGATCTGGGTCATTGTCACACTGCCTGTATTGGATTGTTGAAGGTTTTCACTAACCTCAACAACATGGCATGGTAGTACTCAGCAATTCCTTAAGAAATCTACACTCCAAACATGCTCTTCCTCACCCTTTCCTGTTTTGGGGTATGTTGTGGGGCAGGTGTTGTAGTCCAATTTCTCCTTGGAGTTCTGGATCAATCACTCCAGTAGCATTGTAATTCCTTTTTAGCCTGTTGACTCAGTGGTATGAGGAGCCCAAAATGGCCATGAGAAAGTCCTCATTTCTGTTTCAGTAGAATAATTTCATGTTCCTCCTGGTAAAAGACTTCTTTCTGTAATGAAAACTTCTAGGCTAGCAGAGCAGGAACAGGAACAGGAAGCAAAATTTTTTCTAGTGGGTCACTAGGATCATCCCTTGATTTTTGGAGCCATGGATCCTGAGTATGGAAGAAATAGTATCATTTATATGACATTGATTCAGGGCATACGTAGCCTTCTGGAGAATCATATCCCAACCTTGCAAGGTATTGCTATCTAGCAGTTTTTGGAACAGCATCTTCAAAGGACCATTTCAGTATTATAACAATATAGTTGCCTCTGTATGGTAAAGAATTTGGTAAGACCAATAAATACCATTAGCACTCTCAGCCCATTTCCACACTTCTTCAGCCATGAAGAGCATTCCTTGGTTAGAATTAATATTGTGTGGAATACTGTGACAGTGAATGAGGCATTCTGTAAATTCAAGGATGATAGTTTTAGCAAAAGCACTGCATTCAAAGGTAAATCCATACTTAGTCTTTTGTTCCTCTGTCACTGATCATATGACACTCCCCATGAGGCAATAGGTGGATGCTGGGAGACATAAACCAATTTAGCAAGAATAGGAACCATGGGCATTTGGGCAACTTCTTCAGGTAGCTTATTTGTTCCCTGTAGACCTTCCCAGGCCAAATCACTTCCATTTAATAATGGACTATTGTTTGACACGTCCAACTTTAGGTCTTGGTAGAGCAGATAACACCTAGCACATGATGGCAGCTAAGGTCATATGGTAACCAGGTGTCCCATGGTCAAACATTTTGGTTCCACTAAGGCCAAGTTGAAGATCCAGGAGCTGCTTTTCAAGGAGAGAACACTTGTCTGTAGATTATGGCAGAGCATTTCTCTAAAACCCTAAATGCCTCTGCTGCAAGACACTACAAACACCATCTCTATCTGCCACTGACACCTCAAGTACCACTGGATCTTCTGGATCACATGGCCCCAGTGGCACACCAGGCACATCAGTCTGGATCTGTGTTCCACTCAAAACTAGCAGTGTTTCCAGTCACTCAGTAAATGAACACATCCAAATAAAAAATGTGTTGCCTGAAAAATTCAAATAGGCACATTAGGTTTTGTACTTCTTTCATGGTTGTAGGAGAGGCAAGGTATAACAACTTATCTTTCACCATAAAAGGGATATTACTGCATGCCCCACTATTGGGTGTCTAGAAACTTTTTAAAGGTAGAGGAAACTAGCATTTTCTTGAATTTGTTTTCCATCCTTTGACATAATTGTTCTACCAAGTACAGAGAAGTTGCTTTCTCTTGCTCATTGGTCAAATCATTATAATGTCATCAACAAAATGAATATGTGTGGTAGAGGAAGATAACCAAGAAAAGTTGAGAAACAGGACTAGAGAGTTGATATACTCCTAAATCAGGACAGTAAATGTGTATTACTGGCCATATCATCTGAAAGCTTGGCTAAATTTCCATTGATAACCTAACTTACATAGTTTGGGATATTTATACTTACTGGAAGGCTCGGATGATATTTTAGCTCTTTTCACATCAATATTTATTCAGAAAAAGTGTCCAGTAGTCCCTTAAATGACTGAACATTTTCTTTTTCTCTGGTAAAAGGCCACAGGCCTCTATGAGAAAAGATGAGGGAAAGATGCACAGTATAAGGTTTTGTTAGTAGACCAGGGCTATTCACTTTCATTCAGAAGTTTCTGGACCTGCAAACTGGCTCAAGTCTGGAAACTAATTGAGGGGACATGATTCTCTCATACTATGATTTGAGGTAGATTTTTGTTCATATGCCCTGAAATGTTTCTGCTTGTTTAAAGTGATGGCACAAGTTTAACCCAAGAGCTGTGACATTCAATCCAGTATCTGTACTTAATGAACTAATATCAAGAAATTAAACCTGAACTAGCTTTATGTTGCATCCACCACTCTCACACTCTTAAAATCCATGCTCATAACTTTCCTTCAAACCTCCTCTTGTAAGAATTAGAAAATTGGAGAGGTGTTTTGGGGGAGTGTAACATACCTCCTATGGATTATGCTGCATATCTCATCTTTAGGAGTCTTTTGCCATTTGAGATTGATTATAGGTCTAGTAATAAGGTGATAAGGGTGATAAGGTGTATCTTGAAAAGTCTGGACATATCTTGTTTGACAACTGCATCAGGGGAAGTCATTACTGCCTTTGTAAGCAACATCGGATTAGTTTCTTCAGGTAGAGGTTGAAAGACTATCATTATATGGGGTGAAGGTGGGGAACTGAAGGGAACTGCTACTGAAGGTGGGGAAATCTCTTCTTCTGGAGAAATAACTTCATCAGAATATAGGTGCCAAATGTCTCCAGCTTCACGAGGCTCCTTCTAAATATCTCCATCCCAATTTGTGGAATTACATCCGTTTTGGACCAGCACCCTCAATTTACCTGCAGATAACCACTGAAGCTAAGAGTTAAATTTGCCACATCACACAATAAGGAATTGTTTTGACTTTTTTACAGCTTCAACCCTACAGCTTTAAGAACAAAAAATTCTCTTTCATGATACATTTAGACACCTTTATGTTGTTTACACATGTATAGAGCTGGGAAACTAAATCTTTGAGTTCATTTTTTCCCTTATTACTTTCTCTAGCGATAGTAAGAACAACCAGCCAATTTCAACATATTTCTTGGTTTTCAAAAGTGTTCAAAAGAATTCAGAATAGAATCTTCAAATCTTTTGCATCTCATGAGTGATCAATTATGATAATCAAATCGATCTATGTGGCATACTTCTTCTCAACATAGACTATCAGCACTGCCTGTAGTACCAGGAGACACCATGGCAACTTTATATCTTACTAAATTACAGATTTATCTCCAGGAACCACTAAACAGATTTAAGGAATTCATGATAGAAGTTCTGTTTCACTAGAACCAGTTTTGGTACCCAAATCTGTATTGGATAGGGTTTTCTAAAGCAACATAGAAAAATATAACTATCTCCTTGCATTATTTATACAAATTTATATAAATTGCAAAGGAGGTTATTAGCTTATGTGTTTATAAAATAATGAAAGAGGATGTATCAGTTATGGTTTCAAAAACAGTGGCTCTCTGTGCACTGGCGAGCCAAAGAATCTAGTAACTGCTCAGTGCAAGCAGCAAGAAGCTGTGGTATAAAAGGGGTCAAAGATTCAATACTGGCCTGAGACCAAAAGCTTGGAAGCTCCTTAGAGAGTCCTTGACATGAGCCAGTATTGGAAGGCTGAAGAAACTAAGTCTGATGTCAACAGGTGAGTGCAAGAAAAGTTTCACCCCTTCCAAGAGAATGGAGATCTTGAAACATGTTCCAACTTCCTCCTTCTTTCCCTTTTATTTCATCCAAGCTACAACCCCCATTGGATGTTGCAATCCACAGTTGGGGTGGATCTTCCCCTCTTACCTTCCTGGAGTACATGCCAATCTTATTTGAAAACAATTCACAGACATACCAAGAAATGTGCTTTCTCGTCTGCTAGTCATTTATTAGTCAACTCAAGTTGATATATGATAATTAAAAGAGAAGTTTTGGAAGTGATTTATGGGAGCAAGTTTGAAAGGTTTAGAGATCTGGGCAAGTGAAGCCCTTGACTAATGTAAGCAGTTTCCATGGCACCCTAGTTAGAACTCAGAAGAATGAAATCCTCGATGTGAATGTGGATGGTAAAGGCTAAGCTCAAGGTTTTATATGTAAATGAATACTATTACAGACGCTGTACTAGAACCACATATTTTACACTCTGGCAAAGAAGTTGTCCACAATTTGTTCAAGTCCTAAGGCCTTGTATGAGGATGATTTAGATATATTAATCTAAATATATTAATTCATTCATTAGAGGAAAGTTCAAGGCAGTTCAGTGTTCAGGTGATAGCATAGGTATTGCTAAGTGATTGTAGTTAGATCTCCAATGAGAATTAGAAACCAAAAACAGAGACAAAAGATGTGAAAATGTTGCAGTTTTACAACAAAAGGGTGTGTACACAAAGTTGAGACAAGAGGGAGTATGGTTGCTGAAATGATAGTGCTTTAAAAGTAAGCCAAGTGATTTGCACCTGAACAACAGGAAAGATAGCTTACAGACATCACAGTAATTGGCAAGACTTCAAAAATCACATGCTCAGGAGTATAAAATGGTAATTTTTTGAGAGACTGCTTTGAGATAAGAGCTTTAAGGTGCCCATTCAAGGGCTGCATGAGGAAATATATGGCAGAGTTCAGCCATCCAGGCATTCAGAGGCCACTGCAGCTGTTGTCCAAGGGGGTCTAGATATCTCTTGAGCTGGCAGACCTTGGTGTCATCCATGTGCTGCTTTTACGGGCATCCAGAAGAAAAGAGTTAGGAGGTCTTGAAAGCATCCACCCAGAATTCAGAGAAAGGCTTTAGGGACCAGTCAATATGGCGTGACAGGGTGGCAGTCCCTGCCAGGAGGCACGAAAAGGGTGATGCATGAAGCTGTGAGGGTGAAGCTAATACCACAGTGGGCACCCCAGGAATGTCTGCTCAGAAAAACTCAGGCATCAAATGGAGCCAGCCCATAAGAGAGTCCATGTAGGCTGAAAAAAGCAGAACCACTGGGACTGCCCAGGCCCCCCAGATGCTGAACATGGAACTAAGGAACTTACCATTTGCCTTGCTGGTTTTCAGTCTGCTTTTATCATATTCCTTTTGGAATAGGAATGCTTACCCTGCGCCATTGTATGCTGGAAGTATTTATTTATTTTTTTCATTATCACAGCTAAGAGTTCATTCCTTTTACTTAATTCCTTTTTTTCACCCCCTTTCCCTTCTCTCCCTCTATCCGTCTCTTGATCCTGTTCCTTTTTCTTGGTCCATGTTCTCATAATGTTTACATAGTGTTTACACTCTTAGTGTTGAGTTGGTCTATGTATACATTTTAATTCTTTTTTATCTCCTTTTCCCACCTTCTATCTCCCTGCCCTCCATCTCTTTCTCCTTCTCCTTTGAAAAAGATCTAGCTTCCTATTTTCTATTATCTATCTTCTATTTTCCTCCTTATTTATACTTTGGTTTTCTCATAAAAGAGAAAACATGCGATATTTAAGCGTCTGGGTCTGATTTATTTCATTTAACATTAATGGCCTCAAGGTGCATCCATTTTCCTATAAATAGACTAAGTTTCTCTTTCTTTATGGCAGAGTAGTATTCTGTTGTGTGTAAATACCATATTTTCTTTATCAGTTCATCTGTTGATGAACATATAAGTCAAACCCTTGTGACATCTTACAATGAGTAACCATGTAGTACAGTATAAAGGTTCACTGGGTATGACGTCAATATTTAAAATAATTGTGGAATTCAGGATAACATATATTGTTATTCTAACAAAAGGTAGGTATTCTAAATTTGAAGATTAATTTCTCATAAGTACTTATTAAATATTTTAAAGTAATAAATACTTTTATTTCATCTGTTAACAGAAGTGTAATGATTAGCTAAATGAACAGTAACTACTTAAAAAAGGAAATCATACAGTGCAGATAGAATATTGAAAATATGCTTGGGATGTTTCCATATTATCCTTATATGATTTTTTTCTAGAAAAAATACAAATAATAAATTAAAAATGCATGTTTTCATATTTTTTAAAAACTCAAAAACATTATTTTTCTACCTGTGTAAAAACCTCAATTTAAACATTTAAAAAATATGTAATGCAGGAAATTTTTACTGGCCAGAAAAAACAACTTATTGACATCAAAGAATATGATTATTTGCTAGCTAAACATCAGAAAAGTATTATATAAATTAGTGACTAGATTTAAAACAAAGCACACAATTTTCTGAATGTACCTAAGGATGCACTTGTTTCAATGATTGTGAAAGAAAGAAACAAAACACATGTAGTAGAAAACATGAAGGATAACCAGAGATGTACGAATAAAAAGAATTATGACAGAATTCTAAGGAGGGAATGAATTTCAAAGTGTGGTTAATACTGTCAAATCATATAATTAATTGATTGATGTAGTAATAAACAGGAATACTTTAGATTTGATAATTAGGAATTGAGTAATAATAGCAGCAAGAAAGTAGTGTGACCAAATGTAGACAGCAGAAGTACAGTCAGTTACACCCCAACTTTCTAACTCCTCCTATTCCTAGCAGGTACCTACAATCTCACTGCCCTGTTTACTCTCCATTCCCTAAATAAACTTTGAACTTTAAGCATCCTTGTTTTTTTTCTTAAATCATGTGTTTGTTCCTTTAGCTATCATGCCTTTTCAGACATCTTCTGTCTGTTATAATTTAATTTATCCTTCCACAATAATGTCATATATTTGGTAATGTCTTTTCTTAGAACCCTAAGTTAAATCCTTCTTTGTGTTTATAAATATCTTGCTTATAATTCTATTCTTAAGGAAAATAGCATTCAATTTTATTTTAGTTTTTAAATTTATTTTAACTGATACATAACATATATATTGTATATATTAATCCAATTTTATATTAGGTTTGATTCCTACCATGAAGATGTCCTCAAATTTCTAATCTGAAAATTCATTGCAGTTATTCATGATAAAAGAGCTCTTAATCAGGCTTCATTTGAATGTTCATTTGAATGTTCATAGGCAAAACGTCTTCATGGTGGGAATCAAACTTCATATAAGATTGGATAGCATTTAGATAGATGTATGTTAAAGAGTATTTAATCTGAGGACTAGAGTCTCAATAAATAATACTGAAATCTAGTGCATTGAGAAATAGAGAAGTGATGAGTTGGTCTCTGAATATGGATTCTTAAAGGTAAATGGTAGAAAATAAAGTCATAGGTGCTATAAATCTAGTCTCTGGAGCCAATGGAATATTAAGGTAAAGGACAAAGAGTTGGTCCAAATAATAAAGTGCATCCGAAATCATTTTAGGGCATAAAAGTATAACAATAGTACGAAAGGATGAAGCTACGAGTCCAGTTAAAAAGTGACCTAAGTTCGGGGTATAGCTTGTTGGTTGTGCCCTTGCCTAACATGCAGAAGTCTTCAATACCCACCTCCCTCAAAAAAGAAAAATATAGCTTATGATTATGACATTGATTATGATATACAGTTATCTCCAAATTCACGAATTTGCAAGTATTAAATACCTACAAATTGTGCTTAGTAACATTTTTAATAATTTTATGCAGTTACTATATCTTAAATAAGTGAAAGTAAAGAACACAATGTCAGAGATTTTCAGAGAATAAATCTATAGGTTTTAATAACATTCTTTTTAGGTAGTGAAAGAAAGGCATGCAATTGTATTGATCACACTAAAGTTTTGGCTTCTTTGCAAATCCAAATCTCTCTTCCAGTCGTTTAACTTCCACTCTAATCAGTACAAATCTTTTCTATCAACTACAGATTTTAGATAGACAATATGGAAGGAGGGGAATATGAAATCAAGACGACCCTTAACCTGACTTTAGTGATGGCCATTTGATGAAACTTTAAAGTCTCAAACTGCATCCCTCTTTAATTGTTTGGTTTACTGGTGTTTTGGGAACCACGCTCTCATATCGGGAGATTCTGCAGAAATACCCTAATGGCAATGCCAGGCAAATCCCTTTAGAGATGAATGGACAATTTAAATTTTGCCCTGAGACAACTACATAATTATTGTTACTGACCTATGAGTGGAGAGAATATCCTATTTTCATAATGTATTCACCAATGTTTTAAAGACCAAAGTTTTTATTCTTAATTTCTATTAAAACAGCATACATGGCCAATCAGCCTCTCTAAAATGTTGTTATTTTGTGAATTCAAAGTATGATGGTGGATTTCTAATTTATTTATGATATAAATATGCACAAAGATATATTTCTGTAAATACATATTTTATCGATTACATTTTATTAACTTTGTTACTTCATCTATAAATTGAAGACACTTTGCAAAGAAGTACTGAGACATAGTAAGTGGATCAGTTTGACTAACCTTAGTTTAAAAGAATCATCTTTTTATCAGCAAATATACAGGTAGGTCTACAAAATGTGTAGAGTATTTATGGAATGAATAATGAAATTGATTTCTGATTCACACACATGATTATATTTTGGAATGAGTAAAAGAGTTTTATAGAATGCCTTCTAAGAAAATTATTAAAAAAGAAAATGATAATCACTAAAAAACAAGTATTTTTACCAGAATTTACATAAGTATTTTCAGCTGATTTACCACTAGATGTTATTAAAATAATAATAAAATGTATTTTTATATTTTTACAGATATTTTTCAAAACATAATCCTGAAAAATATTTTAAAAGAATTATAGACATGGAGTATGAGAGATACTTTATTTTATTCATTTGATTATAAGATTTTAGTGATAAAACTAGAAAAAACTAATACGTGAGTGAATAGAGAAACCTACCATGTGAGTGAATTTTTAAAGACACTGCATTAAATTCAGCAATGCAAGAATAAGAAACAGAAAAATATTAACCAAAATATGTTTTTAAAACAATGCACTTTGAATAACTATTGTAGGCTTTTCTCCAAAATTGTGTACCTGAAGTATACTAAAGCCAAGAAATTTTAGCAGTTTCTGGAAGAAATCAAAGATACTTTTATGAGTCTTAAAAACTCATATTGCTTCTTCATTTGAAATATTATAATATTGTACTTGCCAGACTATAGTAAATATATAATTAATTTGGGTGTTCATTAGACTCCAATCCATATATGACAGATTGTGAGTAGATAAGTATGTAAATTTAAATGCATAATTGAAGGACCTCTATGAGACTAAAAAAAAAAAAAGAAGATGAGTTTCAGAGAGTACAAGGTAGATATTTATCATGAACATTACTCATGCTGTGAGTGAACCCTTTGTACTAAGTCTTATAATGTGAGATATACATAAGAGACACAAAACTATGGACATGAAATATTAAGACAAATAGATAAGAGGAAAAATTTGTCAGACAAGACAGGAACAGAAGCCAAAAGATGTTAAAATGAATATAAAATATCTTCGTTAAATTTCTTGATAAAAGTACAAAGATGTCCTTTATTCTTATGCTGTCTTAAAAGATAAATAGATCTTTCTTTCAAATGTCTTGATGATCTTATCTGGAAAAGACTAATAAGCCATAGAAAACATTTTAAAAAAAACTCACAGTTCTGTGCAGTTTCTAAAAATTAGCCATGTTTTCACTTAAAAGCTGTTAAAAGAGCAATTTTTTAAAATATTGCATAAATCTCATAGGATAATATGTAGCACCTGTTAATTTTTTGTGAAGAAAAAGTTCACTTAAAATGTTTTTTTATGTTAGGAAATGCAAAATTACATATACTGAATATATGAATTACATATATGGATTTATTAATGAGTGCAAGATAATTCATGTAGAAAAGGAGTTTCCGCACCAGGCATTCACATAGACATTTCAAAACCTATATAGAGTTTCCTGTGTGAATATTCCATGATACATTTCTGTTCACATGCCTTGACCTATGATTATGTACTAGCTTTTAAGATAGTTCTTCTTTTTTGTATATAGAATAATTAGAAGTGATGAATTAGACATACTCTGCTCATAATCTTAATTAATATCTTTACATCTTACATTTCAGCTGGGAAATTGGGAATGGCTAAGGCAAATCACTCGTTGACCACTGAATTCATCCTCATAGGATTCACAGATCTCCCAGACCTGAAGAGCCTTCTGTTTATCCTGTTCTCTGGCATCTATCTCATCACCATGGTGGGAAACCTAGGTTTGGTGGCCTTGATTTATATAGAGCACCATCTTCACACACCAATGTACATCTTTCTGGGCAACCTGGCTCTGATGGACTCCTGCTGTTCCTGTGCCATCACTCCCAAGATGCTAGAGAACTTTTTCTCTAAGGACAGAAGGATTTCCCTCTATGAGTGCATGGCACAGTTTTATTTTCTCTGTCTTGCTGAAACTGCAGACTGCTTTCTTCTGGCAGCCATGGCCTATGATCGCTATGTGGCCATATGCAGCCCACTGCAGTACCACACCATGATGTCAAAGAAACTCTGCATTCACATGATTACTGGGACCTTCATAGCTAGTAATCTTCATTCTATGCTTCATGTCGGACTTCTGTTAAGGTTAACTTTCTGCAGGTCTAATCAAATTAATCACTTTTTTTGTGACATTCTTCCACTGTACAGACTGTCATGCACAGATCCTTTTATTAACGAACTAATGATATATATTTTTTCAATGCCAATTCAAGTCTTTACCATTGCTACTGTCTTGATTTCTTATCTCTGCATTCTTTCCACAATTTTCCAAATGAAATCTAAGGAAGGTAGAGGTAAAGCATTTTCTACCTGTGCATCCCACTTTCTCTCTGTCTCAATATTCTACATTTGTCTTCTAATGTATATTCGACCATTCGAAGAAGGTGATAAAGATATACCAGTCGCAATATTTTATACAGTAGTAATTCCATTATTAAACCCTTTTATATATAGCCTGAGAAATAAGGAGGTAATAAATGCTGTAAAAAAAGTTATGAGGACTTATACTTAGGCAAGCTTCATCTACCACAAGTTGATTTCATTTTATGAAATTTTTTCATAAAAGTGGACATAGAAAAAGATTTTTTTAAAAGGTCTATCTTTAAATCAATAGGCTGTGTTTGTTAAAACATATATGAACCGAATTTTAAAACTATTTGATGTCTTAATCCATTATACAACCAGTATAAAGCAATGAAAACTAAGTAGTAACTGTATTTACCAACTGTCATTACTCTCATGGAATTGTGAGATGGTATTGTTTCAAAACTCAGTATGTCAACATAGCTTCAAAATTAAATACTGAAGTATGGAAAGAGTCTTGAGTAATATTTTCTAGTTAACAGAAGAAATTTTATCTGGTTCTTGGTAAAGTTTTTAAAGCATTTAACACTCTCTAGCAGAAAAGTGAAATGATAATTGTTTTCTGGAAAACTGACCTGACAGATACATGTGGTTTAGTTTAAAGGGAGATAGAATAGAAACAAACTAATTGCAGTAAATTATACCTGCTGCAATAAGGTTTTATTTACATGAAATTCCTAGAATGAACAAAAGAAAATAATGAGAAAAATAAATATATATTATGTAGACTAACACTGAATATAACAAAGTGGTAAATTTTTCTTTTATCTGAGGTATTATCTGAGGCTTTATCTGATGCTATTTTTATTTTGAAGGCATCAAACTGTGCTACATATTACAGAATATTAGAGAGTGGTTTGCATATTAAACACTCAATAAAAATTTAAAACATGTTCATGAAAATACTGCTTTTTTAGTACAACAAGATTTACCAAAATTGTATATGTTTATTTTTACTATTGTTTACAGAAAAAATATATTAAAATATGCAAGTATTTATGGCAAATAATTTCTTTGAGTGCTGCTGTCTTTTTTGTGTTTTTAGTCAATATTTGTTTACGATAGTTATAATCTAATAACATTTATTTTGAAATACATGTACTCATGATTTTTATGTAATTTTAAAAATATTCTCTTGTCTACAGTTTCTTTCTAAATCCGAAGTCCAGTAGTAATTACTACATTTTATATTGTTCTCTTTATCTTCTCTCCTGCTTCCTTCTCATTTTACTCTTGACTTTTTTGGATAAAACTTTGATGTTGACTGTTTATTCGTCTTAGAGTTAACGGAGAATACGGCACACGACCTTCACACTGAGCTACATCCCAACCCCCTTTTTCACTTTCATTTTTGAAACAGATTCTTGCTGAGATTCTCACTAAGCTGCACAGGCTGTACTTCAACATTCATCATTCTGCCTCAGCCTCCCAGAGTGCTGGGATTTCAGGCTTACATAAACTGCCTTGGCTTCAGTTAATTTCAATTATCCACTGGTTTAAGAGCCTTCTGATGAGATGATTGGATTGTGAGAACACTAACTTCATCGATGAATTAAGGTTTTGATGAGTTCATGGCTCAATGGATTAATAAGAGGCATGGCCTAGTTGGAAGGAGTGGGTCTTGTAAACAGGACCTGGAGTCTATATCTGGTTCCTGGCAACTTCCTCACTGGTTCTTCTCCTGTGTTCAGCTTCTTGACCAGCATGAAGCAAACAACTTTGTTGCATCACGCCTTTCTGCAAAGATGTTCCTGCCTTGGAGCCAGATGACCTTTGACTGAAACTTCTGAAACTGAGCCAAAATAAGCTCCTCCTCCTTTAAATTGGCATATTAGCTATTTTTTCCCAGAATGGGAAATAAACTAATAAATGGTACAATTTGAAGGTGTTATTATATATGGCCTGTTTCTTTAGAAATAACCCACAGATTAATTTCATTCTTTTTCTTATGCATTGAGTTTATTGGTATATTTTAGGTATACAGTACTGTTACATACATTATTGGGATCTTATACCTTTACATGACAGGTCTTTGTTCTCATTTTTCCCCTTGTCCCTGCCTTTCCTTCACCCCCTCCTCCTCTCCGCTTTAAAAAAAACTTCATTTCCATTTTTTCATTTTCTCCCACTTTTTTCTTTTCCCTTATTAACATTCCCATACCCTTCCCCCTTTCCCTACACCTTTACCCCCTTTCTTCCTATTTCACATTGTCCATTATATCATTAGGATCTTATGTGCTATTAAAGTTTATTCATACCAGAGAAACTATTTGGTAATTACACATGTGTGACTTATTTATTTCACTTAGGAGTATATCCTCAATATGTATCCATTTTCTAATGAATGAATCTAATTTCTCATTCTTTATGGCTGAGTAATATTCCATTTTATAGAAAAACCATATCTTCTTTATCCAGTTTCCAACTGTCTGTCACATGGGCTGTTTCCAAGTTTTAGCTATTGCAAACTGTGCCGCTATAAACATAGCTGTGTATATATCAGTGTGGTATGATTCTTTTAATTCTTCTAGAAAGATACCCAGCAGAAGGATGCCTGGGTCAAATGGAACCTCTTGTCCCAGCTCTTTGCAGTATCTCCATATTGATTTCCATAGTGGTTGCCCTAGTCTGCACTCCCACCAACAACGGAGAAGGGTTCCTTTCTCTGCAGGACCATGCAAACATTTGTTATTGCTTGATTTCTTGATAGCAGCCATTCTTTGTGGGGTGAGGTGGAATCTCAGTGTTGTTTTCATCTGCATCTCTTGAATGACCAATGATGTGGAACATTTTTTCACGTATTTACTTGCTGCTTTTACTTCTTTGTCTGAGAGATGTCTGTTCATTTCAGATGTCCATTTTTGAATCGGGTCTTTATATTTGGGGGGGATGATTATTTTGAGTTCTTTATATATTCTGGATAATAGTCCCTTGTCTGAAGAGTAGCTGGTAAAAAAATTTTTCCACATTTTAGTTTGTCTCTTAGTTCTGTTTATGGTTTCTTTTGCAGTGCAGAAGATTTTTTAATAATATGAGATCTCAGTTGTTGATTCTTTCTCCTAGCTCTTGAGCTACTAAGGATTTATTCATAAAGTCTTTTCCTATGCCAATGTCTTCAAGAGTTCTGCCTAACTTATCTTCCAGCAATTTTAGTGACTCTTTTTTTTATTATTTAGATCTTTAATGCACTTGGATTTTAGTTTAGTGCATGGTAAGAGATAAGGGTCTAGTTTTAATCTTTTGCAGGTTGAAATCCAGTTTTTCCAACACCATTTATTAGAGAGGTTAGATAGCTCTAATTTTAAAATGGGCAAATGATTTCAGTAGACATCGCTGAAAGAATATATATACAAGGCCAATAATATTAAAAAGAATGCTTACCATCACTATTCTTCAGGGAAAAATACTGATCAAAATCACTGTAAGCTATCATTTCAACCCAGGTGGAATGATTTTCATCCAAAGGGGGGAAAAAAGGAAAAAAAAATTACTAATGCTGACAAGTATGTAGTGAAAGGATAATACTTACATACTGCAAATAGAAATGTAAATCAGGGGCCAGGGATTTAGCTCAGTGGTGTTACCACCTGCCTCGCAAGCACAAGTTCCTGAGTTCAATCCCTGGTATAAAAAAAAAAAAGGAAGAGATACAAATCAGTATAACCATTATAAAAAAAAAAGGTGTGGTGTTTAACACACACACAAAACCACTACAAACCTAACTACTAAATGATCCATCTATCTCACTTCTGAGTATATATTTAAATGCGTAAAATTAGTTTTTCAAAGGGACGCCTATACTACTATGTTTATTGTGCAGCACCTTTCACCATAGCTAACATATTGAATCAAAAGAAGCATCCACTAATGAGTGAATTCATAAAGAAAATGTGGTGTACACACAATGATATATTGTTCAGCCATAAAAATAACAAGATATGCAGCCAAAATAGCTCATTTGGGGGACTATTAGACTGAAAAGAACAAAGTCTTTTTTTTTCATTTGCAGAAAAATGGAGGGGAACAGAAGGATACTACGTTGTGAAATAAGTACAGAAAAACAAACATCATTTGTGATCAGTCACAGATGGAAGCTAAAAAAAGTAAAATAGAAGTTGAGAGAAGAATGCCAATGACTAGTGCCTGGGAGGAATAAAAAGAAGGGGTAAACAAAAGATGCATAATGAGTACCAAAATGCAGTTAGATAGGAAAAATAAGTTCTGGTCCTTCTATACTGCAGTGTGTGATTAGAATTTAAGACAGTTTATATTTTTAAACAAATAGCAGAGGGGAATTCTTAGGCTTCAAGCACAAAAAAAAATGATGAATATTTTAAGAAAATGATAATTATCACAATTTGATCAGTACACATTGTTTACATGTATCAAATTATCACACTATATCCCATAAAATGTTCAATTATTATTTGCTAGGTAAAAATACATTGCAGAGGGCCGGGAATTTAGCTCAGGGGTTTGGTGGCCTGCCTTGCAAGCTCGAGGACCCAAGTTCGATCCCCAGCACCCCCAAAAAAAATTTTTGCAAAACATTAAAAGTTTGAAAATTAATACAAGCATATTCTTGAATTTCTGTGTCATCCTGCCATGTAATAATTAAAAAATAATGGTCAAATAGCACAGACATTTTTCCAAATATATTATAGCCATTTAATTAATAATAGTACAAGAGTATTTAATATACTTTTGTATCATTCATACATACTATAAAATGTTTATACCATTTCTTTCCTTAAATTTTATTCTGAACTTTTTGCTTATATTTTTTCTAGTATACATATTTTAGTATACTGTTATATATACCTAATTTAAAGGAGATATGCATATATTTATATCTTAAATGTTTGTATTTAGCATTAATGTACAAACAATGCAGTTGTAGTCTCTCTTCTAATGCAAGATGATAACTGAAAGCAGATGGATGAGAACCGAAACTCACAATAAATGAAATGGATAATCAAAGGCCTGTTCCCAAATGAAAGAAGAGGGAGGACAAGGACAAACCCAGAGAAGCACAAGCATTATATAGCAGAAAGAAAGAAATATGAACTAACATAAAAGGTGGAGCTAGAACAACTAGGAAACTAGAACGAGTGAGTGTTATTATTATAGAGACAAAAGTGAGGAGAATTCCAGTATTATCAAACAGTTTAGTTAGGAAGTTAATCAGAAGTTCTTTGGAATGATATTTAGAGTGGATTTTGACCTTAACAAGGCAGTTGCAGTGCAATGGTGGGTGAGAGAAGAAAAAATAATGAGAAATTGAATAGGACAATTTGCAATCTAACAGTCTGTCTTCCATTTCATTTGTAAATGTTCTCTTACATTGTGAGTGTTGGTTCCAGCAAATTACTTTACTATTCAATTTTTAATTGCATCTGGCTCTTTCAAATTGCCAGGGTTTTTTCATGTTGTTCTCTCTGTTACTTTTGCCCATTTTATCTGCCAATTCTAACCCTGCTTATGTTGTAAAGTTCACCTGAAAGGGCATTTCCACTTATAAAGCTTCCTTATTCTTATAGGTCACCATCTTCCAGATTTTCCTCCTTTGAGCTTCTTGTCAGGAGCAATGTGAAAAACCTAAAAAGTTCTTATTCCCATCTTCATTACACCACATATATGTCTCCTTTACTTATTGAAGTTTTAGTGGACTGTATATATTTTAGGAATCAAGGTAATACATAGTAATTGAGGATTCAGCTAGGTTTGCTCCAAAAAGACCCCCAAAAGGTATCAACTCATCCCTAACTCAAAGCTATTTGATACAATTCAGGGACACATACTTCATACCTGTAAAGTGGAAACTATGTTATAAAGGAAGATATGTGTCACTTTTATCAAATATAAGAAAAACAAATGGTCTGTTTCCAAATTTTAGCTATTACAAACTGTGCCACTATAAACAAGGAAATACATTTTTAATTCATTCAACAAATACTGAGCACTGAAAATGCCAGACACTATTCGTAGTGTTAGAAAACTGGGATTGGGTATATTACAATTTTTTTCTCTAAACCCAGATGGTTATGGTGGGAAATGGGAAAGATTAACAAATTAAAGATTTACAAACTTGTAAACATGGAGTTTAGTGAAGAAGAATTAGTGGAATTAGGATAAACAAAAGAATGCAGATGATATGAACACAAAAGATAGAACAATCTTAGTAAATAGTCTACAGGAAAATAATAGTATTAAATTTTGAGAACACTTTTTAGGGCAGGAGGATGAATTCAAACTACAGACTAAAGTTGATGACCCTTGTTGAACCCACCAAAACTTCTAGTTTCCTCTCAAAATATTACTTTTTCATAAACCATATTAATTTCACTTCCTCCATGAAGGGATCAAATGAGATAGAGACTACTTTCTTCCTGGTTCATATTTTATGCACAGAGTGATGCACAGAATTGAAAAAACATGGTCAGATACGTGCAAATCAGAAGGATGATCATCAGACCTTAGTGAAGGTCATTTGCTGTTGAACTTCATTGTCTCACAGGGCATCTTTAATTACTTTCAAGTGGTTTATGTGTTTTTAGAACTTAGTATAGCCAGAGAAATACACTGATGTCAGTGTAGGAAAATCCCTTTAGGAATTGATGGAAAACTTTAACTTTGCAGTGTAAGGGACATGATTATTTACAGCGACTTGTACATAGACTCTGAAACTTCCATTCTCTTAACCTCAAATGCTTTAAAGAGCAAAGTACGTACATGTGTTCTTATATTCTGAGAATTTCCCTAAAACAGGACATTTAAAAAGCTTTTGTCAATAAAATCTAGCTAATATTCTAATTTCCTTTTATTTTTAATTATAGCAAGCCTTATTTGCTTACTTCCTTGAATTACTTGTTAATTTCTATTGTCCCTAAATTTTAACTACTTTCTTATCTCCTTTGCTATTCTCAAAATTAAATGACATGGGGAACTAAAATGAGGAACAATACTAAGACTCATCTGACTGTCTGATTATAAGATACAGCTTCAAAATATACAGGTAAGACCACAGTATTTTCTGTTAAATATGTCAAGCATGGAAATTGATAGTGAATTGCACTTTAATTATATGTCTTAAGTTTTCTTTCATGTGTCTTTTGATATTTTGATTATAGAAATACAAACCCATTTGACCATATGATTTATAAGAATAGATATGTCAATCACTATGTGCCAGTGGATCATTAAGTAAAAAGAGGAAATAACCTTTTAAAACAAAAAAAAGTCTGATTTCAAAAATTCTTTTAGAGCTTACAGGATTTTCTCCTTTCTAAATGTTAAAAACTGAGATGTACTGTTGACCCTACTTTTACTAGCTTTTTATCTATTATGATATACTTTAGATAAACTTTTATATTTTTCAAAGGAATCAGAAAAATAGTAGCAATTAGTCTGCTTAGGAGAAGGAAAGATGTCTGTTTCTCTATATGCTTCTCCTATTCTCTTTGAATATTTTTCCTGTAGATTCTTCACAGTTAACAGTTTGAATAGGCAGAGGCAAAGCTGTTACAAAGGATCATCACTAAGATCCCGAGAAAAAGGTAGACCATTCCAGGTTATCAAAGTGAAGTTAGGGTTGGAATTAATTCTCTCTCTGCTTAGCATTTTAGAACTCCTTTCACAGAAGTATGTAACAACTAACCTCGAAATTCTTATTAAGAAAATTATTTGGATACATATGAAAAGTAAAGCAATGTAGATTATAATCACGAAATTATAGATTTTGTTGGTTAAAAAAAGACATGCCTACAATTCAGAAATCTAAATCAGTTTGGTCTAAGATATTCAGTTAAAACTTTTTGAAGCAGCACTCTATATAAACTATGACATAAAACAGTGGAAGGACTTAATTTTATAGGGAAAAATGAATGAGAATATTGACATGGACACAGTGTTTATGAAAATGGGCGTGACACTGGGGAAAGGGATGGGACAGAAAATAATAGTGAATTTTTTTTTAAAGCTCTCCTAGGTAATTTTCTTTAAAGATCAATAGTGCCCATCATCATTCGTCTTTAGTCATCTTTGTGCACTCTCAAAGACATAAATGGAACAATCAGTAATATGATATTGTAAAAAATTCACTCCTGTAGAAGAATGTATAAAATCTTTTCTCAGCAATAAAAATATACAACATAAGAAAACTGATGTTAAATTTACTATAGGCATCATAATAAAATTAACACTGAAATTATTTGAAAAAAGAAGCAAATATAGGTGCTCTACATTTTTTTGCTATTCTTGCAGGGATTAAAAAAGATAACCTTTTTCCACACTATGCCTTTTCCTAGAAATTATGCAATATTCTTTTGAATTTTGAGAGTCACATCTTGAGGACATAGATGCTGACATTTTAAGAAAACAAATGCCTCCCAAGATAAAAATAGCTATATTTTAAAGATCACATGGGATGCTTTAAGGAGAGACTTCTTGTGTAAAAAGAAACTGAGAAAGCATGTTATATTATCTCAACTAGAATCTAATTACTTCATAATTCCTATCTCAATAGGCAACTTAGAGATGACTGAAGACAACCATTCCTTGACCACTGAATTCATCCTCATAGGATTCACAGATCTCCCAGACCTGAAGATCCTTCTGTTTGTCCTGTTCTCTGGCATCTATCTCATCACCATGGTGGGAAATCTAGGTTTGGTGGCCTTGATTTACATGGAACGTCGGCTTCACACACCAATGTATATCTTTCTGGGCAACCTGGCTCTGATGGACTCCTGCTGTTCCTGTGCCATCACTCCCAAGATGCTAGAGAACTTCTTCTCTAAGGACAGAAGGATTTCCCTCTATGAGTGCATGGCACAGTTTTACTTTCTCTGTCTTGCTGAGACCACAGACTGCTTTCTTCTGGCAGCAATGGCCTATGACCGCTACGTGGCCATATGCAGCCCGCTGCAGTACCACACCATGATGTCAAAGAAACTCTGCATTCACATGATCATGGGAGCCTACATAGCAGGAAACCTGCATCCCATGATTGAAGTAGGATTTTTATTTAGGTTAAGTTTCTGTGGTTCTCATCAAATTGACCACTTCTTCTGTGATGTCCTTCCATTATATAGACTCTCTTGTATTGATCCTTATATCAATGAATTGATATTATTTATCCTGGCAGGCTCCATTCAAATATTTACTATTACTATAGTCCTAATTTCATACATCTTTATACTTTTTGCTATATTCAGAATGAAATCCAAAGAAGGAAGAGGCAAAGCCTTGTCTACTTGTGCTTCTCATTTCTTGTCTGTGTCAATCTTCTATGGTTCTCTTCTCTTCATGTATGCCAGACCAGGTTCTGTCAATGAAGGGGAAAAAGCTATACCTGTGTCTATTTTCTATACTCTAGTAATTCCTTTACTGAACCCGTTTATATATAGTCTAAGAAATAAGGAAGTAATAAATGTCATGAAAGGAGTTGTGAAAAAGAGATTATTGTAGCAACCTGAAACAAGTACCATCTTCCGTTTTTTCACAGTTAAGTTTACTGGTACATTTAAAGCAAACAATACAGTTACATTTATCATTGGGATCTTGTACCTTTACATGATATGTCTTGGTTCTGTTTTTTCCCCATACCATGGCCCTCCCTTCACCCCCTTCACACTTTCCCATTTACAAAGAAGTCACCATCTTCCTTAGAAAATCAATTATAATTTGATAATACTTTCTTCAAGATCTGCACATAGTGAGAAAGTGAAAAGAAGGAACTTTTTTTTTCCTTTTCTTTTTGGTTTTTTTAGATAGTGTCTCACTATGTAGTTGAGACTGACCTGGAACTCACTATGTAGCCCAGGCTGGTCTCAAACTCACAGCCATCCTCCTGCCTCAGTGCTGGGATTTCAGGAGTGTGAACCACACCCAGCAAGAAGGAACCTTTTTAAAAATATTAAATTATTGACACATCATGATTTCTGAGTCAAATTAGTTTGGAAAGGAAACATTTTGCTAAAGTTTAATCAAAATCTAATGTACTAGAACCCATCAGAGAGGAATTATGTAATTACTGATGAAGATCTGTGTACAATCACAATTTTTGACAAATCCACCAAATGTTAGAATGAAAGTATTTTAAAAGGTGTCTACCAGACAAAATTCTAAACTATCAAATCTGAATCTTACAATCTCAAGTACATTCTACATTCTGAAACATTGTTTTTCTAAAGCAACATCATCCGTGGAATGTTTTGAATTTTATTTTTTACTCAGATTTAGTTCTTTTGACAGATTATGTTTGAGTATGTATTAATTCTACATCTTTATTTTTTAATCATGAACATATTATTATTTAATATTAATCATGTTTTACTCTCAAATTATCTGAAATGAAGTATGTGTGTACTGGTGAAATATAAATCTTTGGTGAAAATTGTGTCATTCATACCAAAATCCCCATAGATTTTAATTTTTTATATAATTTTATATATATTCAACAGATAAAATAATGTAGGTACTGAATACATAAGTGGAGGCAAAAATTCTCTTCCTCACATTACTTATTTTCTTGGTCATCATAAATACTAAATAACTACACTAATTCCAAGAAAAATATTTACATGTTCACAGCCCTAACAAAAGATGCACATATTCAAGACTAAAGGAGGCAAAAAAGCCATAAAATATTAAAATAAAAACACTTTTTATATAATTAAATGCATATGTGAAAAAGAAAGGTAATTTACTGAAAATATACTACACACTTTGCTAGACTTTTCATATCTATTACCAGCTAAGTGGGCATAAAATGCCTTTAGTGGATGAAAACCTCAAACACTGACATAGTGCGGAGCTTTCACAAGCTCATTCAGGTAAGTTGGATGAGTTGGATTTTGCGTCAGCATTGTTTGTTTTTGGGTTTTTTTTTTCACATCCTTGGGAATTTAGAAGTTGAAGTCTACATTGCCGGCAGTATTTAGTTATTAATTAACATTAACAGTAAATTGTACCTTAAAAGATGGGGAGAAAACATTCACAGCTGAAGAAAATGAGACATGAGCATGAGCAGAGTCAATCCTTTTGGAAATGAGTATGTCACCAGGATCGGGGCAGGAAGTTAAACTATGCGACAGAAGCAACAAGGTGGTGAGCAGTTGGACTGAGGTTTTGCTCAGTATAGAAAGTAAGGGTGGCAGTAGAGCAAGTTACTGAGATTCCTAAATGCCACCCTAAGGATGTGAATTTATTTTAAGGAATCAGACACTGGAGTCTTCCTGGCTGCAGGGTAAGGTGATCGCATGTTTCTTAAAATTGATGTAGTAATTGATTAACAGGAGACTAGAATCAGACTAACTTAGTTATTTCACGCACCAGGTGGTGAGAATGGAATTTGAGAACAGTCTAAAAAGGACAGGGGTACACACATCTAAATAATTGTTTAAAGAAAAATAAGTAGTAAATGATAACTGTGTTGGAATAAAATATGGTATGTATTTAAATAAAAAAAAAACAATGAAGGACACATTGTTACTTATCTCCCCTGAAAAACTTTCCTTTACTTCAAACAGACTTTTCCCAAGATTCTTGCCACTTTTTGAGGCAGTTCTGGACACCCTTTTACATTATTGTCTTTAGTTGCTCTGTCCTTGCATCCTTTTGACTTGAATTTGTTCAAAATATTTACCTTTCATAGTCTTTTCGATTTTGAACAAGAGACAGAAGTCACAGGTTACCAGATCCAGTGAATAGGTAGTCGAAGACTCATTGAACAACTTTTACAAGGCTTCGCTTTCATTAGACGCCACTAAGCAATGAAATTCCTTGATTTTTTAAATCACTCTTCAGAGAAACATTCACAAAACAAGAGTTCTAGAACTGTTTCAGAAAGTGGTAAGAATGGTGGGATGTTTGTTGAAAGTGAAGAAGAGTACTTCGCAGGAGATAAATGACTATATGTCTTTTACTGTAAACAATTGTCAGAATACACCTTATTTTTAAATCACTTGTTGTATATCACCAGTACTCAGAGCCTGACATATATTTGCCTGCAGTAAATATTTCCTTCAAAATGTCTTAAGTATAACTATAGTAGGCCTTCTATAATGTGCTTATTATTTTTATTTTTTAGTGATTAATATTTTTATTTTATGGTTTTAATTTTTAATAAAGTAAATATTAGTAGGTATGGCCTACATGAACAAAAGCTATTTAAGGACCCTAATGGGCTTTAAGAGTATAAACAAATAAAGAGACCAAAAATGTCTGAATCAGAATAGATAGTACTGTTTACATTCTTTATTTTACTGGACATTTTTAGTTTCAGAGTTATAGCTACTGATTTCCTTCCCATTTTCTCATAATACATATTTTTATTATATATTTCTGCACCACCCATTCATAGTCCTTACAGCACTAAATCCAAGTCATGGACGAGTATGTGAGAAAATCATCCTCTACAGATTCAGTGGCTGAAGAATCACAGAAACAGACCAAACACAACTAAAATAAACCAACTTTCCTGATCATATAATACAAGATATCTTTCTAATATTTAGGCTTGTTTATGAAAGCTGTTGTTTTGGAACTGATTAAAAACTAATAGTGACATTCATGATTCTTGCTTATCTATTATATCTGCATCTTTGTACTGTAAAGTAACCCTCATATGCACCTTTTCTGTACAAATAATTTTCAGTGGTGTCCATTTCACTTGTCTGTTGGGGATCAGGTTATATGACTGAGGTCCTATAAGTCCGAGGCCAATATAACCTGTTTCAGGAACAAAAACATTAATTAAAAAACCCACAGGTTTTCTGGCTGTGTGTAGAAAACCTCATAAGCACTAGCACTCCCAAGACAAGTTAACTTTGCTGAGGATGATATATAGAATGTAGTCATCCAGGTGGAGGGAAGTTTCTATTCCATATTAATCTTGTTCCCCATTACACATTAGTTACATACTTACTGACATTCACTGGTAGTCACTGTTCCATAAATGATGCATGACACACACCCCTGTACTTTTGGCTTTCTAATAAAAATGGGTCAATCTGGATATTGTTGAGAGTGTCCACTGTAGGTATATCTCCCTCTAGACTCACTTGCATAAATTATTGTGTCTGTCTATTTTATCCTTTGTCATACCCTTGCCCAGACAATTTGGGGTCCGATTACGCCCTAATACTATTCAGCACATTTATCAAATATTTCACTGTCATTACTTTTCAGTTTTTAAAATTCTACAATAAAAATTAACAGACAGCTATCACAATTTTTCAGCAGTAGATTTTAGAAATAACATCAAGGTTCCCACTGAGTCATAGTGTAAATGACATAAACTGAAAGTTGCATGAAAGTGACATTTTAAGTGTAAATTGTGGAGTGAACAAAAATTTAAAAGATATTAGTATCCATCAAATTAATTATTGTAAGACTTCCACATAAAAAATTTAGAAAATTAATTACTGGTAATATATTTATAAATATAAATTAATTTCTTTTCATTTAATGAAATAAATGTGCTGATTAAAATTTCACTGGTATCAATAGTATTAATACTTATATTTGGGTAGTAATTATTCAAATTCAAGTAACTAGATTTGGTCCATTTGTAGACTTCTATTAATTTCTTAGTAAAGAGACCAATAAAAGTGATTAGATCTGTTTGAAGTACCAGTGGTACAAGCTGCCTGATGGAACAGTCACACATGGATTACTGGTAGGTCGAGACAGAAGGAATGTTTTAACTCATTTTCTTTCCTTAGTTTCTTTTTTCTTCCTCTATTTTGCTCTGTTTATTTTGTTGCTTGTTTGTTCTTTTCTGTTACTTTTGTCTAATACTTTTACTTTCTTTTTCTCTTCAGTCTCCTCTATCTTACTTTTCTCTCCTCTTCTCACCTTTCATTGATTAATTTTGAAAATTTTACTTTCATTTTTTGGTTCATTGCTCTTCTATATGTAGTAGTATAGTCATTAAGCTTTCTGAATCTTTAGAGTTAACTCTATGCCATTAGTGCTGACTAGTCTTATATAGTTAGTTTGGAGCTATAGTTGTTTCATCTGGTAAATATCAAAATTTAGTCTGTCTTGGTGTTTATATTACAATTACAGATTATTTTTCTATTGTTAAGGATGGTACAGTCTAGATTCTTAGGGTTTGTCAGTATCCAGTTTGCTATTCAATTGTTACTGTAGCTGATTTTATTGTTATTACCAATGTAGTATAGTTGTTGCAAATCATTGATTTTCTCTGTATTCCAGTATCTGGAATGCCTATCATTAACAACACTGTAGCCCTTCCCAGAAAACTGGGAGCTGGGGCAGATACACTACAGCCACCCCGCCCAAATAAACACAGATGGTAGGATCTTGGGACAGAGGCAAAGGCCTATAATTAGTCATGTACACAGTGGATGGCTGAAAAGTGGACACTTACACTACCTACAAACCTCAACACAAATACAATAAGAACAAGAACAAAAAGAAAACAATAGAAACATGAGGTAGGCCACGAGGCATCAAGGGGAAGGATATCAAAAGCTATGCTACTAAATTATTGAAAAGTATTAGGAGATAAAAAACAGATTAATATGGCACTATGTGAACTCAAACAAGATATACATCAACATGAAATGGATCTAATAAGCAAATTGTTTCACAAATTCATAGAAGACACTAACAAAAAGGTAGCTGAACTAAACAAAAGGATACAAAACATTAATGACTAGTTTAGCAAAAATTAGAATTCATAAAAAGGAATGAATGGAGATTTAATGCAGTGATGCTGCTGCCTCCTTTGCAATGCAAGGTCCTGAGTTTGATCCCTGGTATCAAAAAAAAAAAAAAGTAATGAAACAGAAATTCAGGTGATTAAAAATTCTATTGAGTGTTTAGGCTATAGAAGTGAGTAATGTAAGGGAAGAGCATAAAAACTAGGAGCTAAAGTAGATGTTGGAGAACAAATATTCAGAGATACCTTAAAAATAATAAGACAACATAACAAATTGATCCAACAGTTACAAAGTGATGGAAAGAAGACTAATCTAAGATTAATTGGAATTAGTGAAAAATCAGAAGACAGCTCAAATGGCACAAAAAAGTGTTTATAAACATGACAGCAAATAGATTCATTCATAGGAAAATGGACACATATTGAAGATATACTCCTAAGTGAAATAAATAAGTCACACATGTAAATACCGAATAGTTTCCCTGGTGTGAATAATCTGCAATAATACATTAGATCCTAATAAGATAACTGACATTTAGAAATGGGAAGAAAAGAGCTAAAGGTGTAGGGAAGGTGGGATTGGTAGGGGAAGGGTAATAAGGGAAAAGAAAAAAATGTGAAATAATGAAAAAATGAAAATAAAGTGTTTGTAGATGGGGAGGGGAGGAGGGGGTGAAGGGAGGGCAGGGGTAAGGGGAAAAAATGAGAATCAAGACTTGTCATGTAGAGGTACAAGATTCCAACAATGAATGTAACTGTACTGTATCCCTAAAATGTACCAATAAACTCAATTAAAGCTGAAAAAAAAAACATGACAGCAAAAAACTTTCCAAACATGGGGAAACAATTTAATATAAAGATAACTGAGGCATATAGAACTCCAATTAGCCATGATCAGAAAAGAAACTCTCCACAACGTATCAAAGTTAAGAATCCCAGAAGTCCAATACAAGAAACAAATTTTAAAAGATATTAGAGAAATACAATGAATCACATAAAGAGGTAAACCAATTAGACTTACAACAGACTTTTCAACAAAAACTTAAAGACCAAAATATCTTGAAGTGAAGTGTTTCAAGTCCTGAAGAAAAGCAAATGTCAATTCAGGCTGATATATCTTGCAAATTATCTTTCAAAAGTGATTGAGAGGGCCAGGTATTTAGCTCAGTGGATCCAGCGCCTGCCTCGCATGCTCAAAGGCCCAAGTGAATCCCCAGAACTCCCTCTCCACCCCACCACCACTTACTTTCTCTTTAATGGTACTGGAGATTGAACTCAGGACCTTGAGTTTGTGAGACAGGCAGCAGAACCACTGAAATAAATCCCAAGTCCCATCTTTTTTATCTCTTTTTTTTTAGAGGCCTACCAGAGTAGAAGATTTTGTTTTCTTGTTAGGTTGATTCCTAGGTATTTTATTTTTTTGGATACTATTGTGAAGGAAGTTGTTTCTCCAGTTCCTTTTTCGGTGAATCTGTTGTTAATGTACCAGAAAGCTATAGATTTTTGTCTGTTGATATTATATCCAGCTACTCTACTAAATTTAGTTATTGAGTCTAGAATACTTTCGTTAGAGTTCTTGTAATCTTCTTTATAGAGTATCATGTAGTCTGCAAATAATGACAATTTAAGTTGTTCATTTCCTATCTTTATTCCTTGTATAATTTCTGTGGCTAATGTTTCCAAAACTATATTGAACAGGAGTGGTGATAGTGGACATACTTGTCCTGTTCCTGATTTAATGTGAAGGATTTTGGTTTTTGAACATTTACTAAGATATTGGATATTGGATTTTTTTTGTTTTTTTGTTTTTTTTTAATTGAGGTTATTGGTACAATCTACGTATACAATACAGTTACATTCATCATTGGGATTCTGTACCTTTACATAATAGGTCTTGATTCTCATTTTTCCCCTTGTCCCTGCCCTCCCTTCACCCCCTCCTCCCCTCCCCATTTACAAACACTTTATTTCCATTTTTTCA
>NW_022900936.1:42969228-42969611 GCF_012274545.1 Fukomys damarensis
CTATTTGATTTGCTCTGTTGGGCCTCATGGTGTTGTTGCCTTCATTGTCTTTTTCTAGGATCTTGTTTAGAATTGCTTGTAGTGCTGGTTTGGTATTCATGTAGTTTCTCAGGTGTTCTTTGTCATGGAAGTGTCTTATTTCCCCCTCCATTTTGAAAGAGAGTTTTGCTGGATACATCAGTCTAGGTTGGAGGTTGTTCTCTTTTAGTACTTGAAATATCTCAATCCAGGCCCTCCTTGCCCTAAGGGTTTGTGTTGAAAAGTCTGCCGTGATTCTGATGGGCTTTCATTGTATGTGAATTGTTTCTTTTCTCTTACTGCTTGAAGTATTTTGTTCTTCTGTTGGGTTTCTGGGATCTTGATTATTATATGTCTAGGTGTAG
>NW_022900936.1:42970411-42985755 GCF_012274545.1 Fukomys damarensis
TGCTTTACCCCAACTGATACAATCAGCAACACATTAAGATCAAGCACAACTTGGACACTGACCACCTGTGGTAGTCACTAGTCTATCACCCTTAAATCATTGGAATTAAATTGAAATCAAGAAGCAGTCCAGAACATGTCTGCAGTGAACAAACTATTCAATATAGTATATTTACCATTTAATGGCTCAGACAGAGCTAGGATGCAAGACCCCTGATCTCAGTTAGCTGATTGCTGAACCCCATGAAGCTGACCTCCGGCTGCAAGGTCCAGATTGAGTTCCCCATCCTTCTGAATGGTTGAACTCCGCAACGTTCTATTACAGGTTTCCCACGCCCTTTCTTTAAAGATGTTCAAAGTTGGGAACTCAGAAAAATACCCTTGATGACCACCTCTGTCTTTGCAGAGTGGGTCCAAAGACTTGCACAGTCAGGAGGTCTGAGAGTGTGGATGGGGGAATTATGGGGGTTCAGGGGCGCCCACGTGGCTACCTTCCCGATGCTTGAGCGATGGCTGCTGGGTCAGGAGCAGGCGTGGTTCTCGTTCCCGTGGTGGATCGGGCCCGTCCTATCTCCCGGCACTTGAGAGATGGCTGCTGGGTTGGGAGCAGGCATGGTTCTCCTTCCCACAGTGGATCGGGGCCCGGCCTACTTCCCAGCACTTGAGCAATGGCTGCTGGGTCGGGAGCAGGCGTGGTTCTCGTTCCTGTGGTGGATCGGGCCCAGCCTATCTCCCAGCGCTTGAGAGATGGCTGCTGGGTCCGGATATTGGTTTTTAATGCATAGCTTTTTATCAGGTTGAGGTAGAGACTATTTCAATTTTTCTAGGGTTTTTATCATGAATGCAAGTTGGATTTTGTGAATGCTTTTTCTACATCTATTGAGATAATCATATGGTTTTTGTCCTTAGATCTATTAATCTAGTGTATTAAATTTTTCAACTTGTGTATGTTGAACCATCCCTGTATCCCTGGGATGCATCCCACTTGACCAGGGTGTGTTATCTTCTTGATGATCTTCTATATTCTATTTGCCAGTATCTTATTAAGGATTTTTGAATCTATGTTCCTTAGTGAGATTGGCCTATAATTCTCTTTTTTAGTTGAGTCTCCCTCTGCTTTTTGGGTTTATGTGATGCTTGCTTTCTGGAATGAATTTGGGAGTATTTGCTTCTGTTTCAATTTCATTGAAGAGTTAAAACAGTAGTGGCAATAGTTCCTCTACAAGTGTTTTGTAGAATTAAGCAGAGAAGGCATCAGGATCCAGGCTTCTCTCAATTGGTAATTTTGTAATTACATTTTCAATTTTGTCAATTGATATTGGGTTATTTAGAATGTTTAGGTGTTATTTGCTCAACCCTGGTAATTCCTATGTATCTAGGAATTTGTCCATTTCTTCTGTGTTTCCATCTTATTGGTGTATAGGTTCTCAAAGTAGGTATTGATGATCTTCTGGATTTCTGCTGTCTGTTATAATTTTAACCTTTTCATTCCTAGTTGCATGGATTTGAGCCTTTTCTTTCTTTTTTTATAAGGTTGGCTAAGGATTTGTCAATTTTTGCTTATTCTTTCAAAGAACCAATTCTTTGCTTCATTAATTTTTGTATCATTCTCTTAGTTTCCATTGCATTGATTACTAATGTTATCTTTATAATTTATTCCCTAGTTTGAACTTTGAGTTTCTCTTGCTCTTCTTTTTTTTTTACAAGCTTGAGGTTTAGCATCAGGTTTTTTATTTGAGCTCAGTCTTTTTTCTTAACATAAGTATTCAGTGCCATGAATTGCTCTCATAAGACTGCTTTCATTATTTCCCACAGATTCTGAAATGTTATACTCACATCATCATTTAATTGTAGAAACTGTTTCAACAGCCCATTTGCCCATTAGTTGGAGGCTGGATAAAGAAGGTGTGGTTTTTTTCTATAAAATTGAATACTACTCAGCCATAAAGAATGAGAAATTAGAGTCATTCATAGGAAAATGGATATATATTGAGGATATACTCCTAAGTGAAATAAATAAGTCACACATGTGTAAATACTGAATAGTTTCTCTGGTGTGAACAAACTATAATAGTACATACAATCCTAATGAGATAATTGACAATATGAAATAGGAAGAAAAGGGCTAAAGGTGTAGGGAAAGTGGGAAGAGTAAGGAAAAGGTAATAAGGGAAAGGAAAAAAAATGAGAAAATGGAAATGGAAATAAAGTGTTTGCAAAAGGGAACCAGAGGAGTGGGGTAAAGGGAGGGCAGGGACAAGGGGAAAAATGAGAACCAAGACCTGTCATGTAAAGGTACAAGGTCACAATAATGAATGTAACTGTACTGTATACCTAAAATGTACCAATAAACTCAATGATAGAAAAAATAATTGCAGAAACTGTCTGATTTCCCATTAATTTCCTCTGTGACCCATTGGTTGTTCAGAAGTGTGTTGTTCAATTTCCATGTGTTTATGATATTCTTGCAGTTTCTTTTGTTAATGATCTCAAATTTCATCACACTATGGTGTGATACTACACAGGGGATAACTTCAATTCCTTTGCACTTACTTAAATATGTCCTTTGAGCAAGTATGCATTCTGTTTTGGAGAATAACTTGTGTGCAGCTAAAAGGAATATGTATTCTGATGTTGTGAGGAGGAACATTCTGTAAACATTTGTTAAATTCACTTGTTGAAGAATTTGAATGAGTTCTAATATTTCATTGTTTGTTTTCTGTCTAGTTGATCTATATATTTGTAACAGTGGGGTATTGAGGTCCCTTACTACTACTGTATCAGTACTTATTTGATTTTTCATGTCTGTTAGTATTTGTTTTATATAACAAATCTCTAGCATTTGGTGTGCATATATTTAAGATTGTCTTCTCTTCCTTTGGATTTTTCCCTTTACAAGGATGTAGTGTCCTTATTTGTCCCTCTTAATTAGGGTTGGTTTGAAATCCATTTGGTGTGCAAATAGGGTAGGTATTCCTGCTTTTATGAGAGTTCCTGTCACATGGAATATTGTTTCCTCCCTTTAACTTTCAGTTTATGAGTGTCTTTTAATTAAGTGTGTTTGTTGTATGCAGTGTATTATTGGACCTTGCTTCTTGACCCATTCTGCCAGTCTATTTCTTTTTGATTGCTGAATTGAGACCATTACCATTAATGGGTATACCTGATATGTATGAAGTTGTCCTTGACATGACTTTTATTTTTGTTGGATTGCCCCATTTTGCATATAATTTCTTGTAATACCTGATGGATCCATTCTGTTGGGCTTCCTGGGATTGTGATACTCATTGTCTTTTCCTAGGATATTCTTTAAAATTTTTTGGAGTGCTAGTTTGGTATTCATTAATCTCCTCATGTAGAAATAAGAATATCTTATTTCTCCATCAATTTTTAAAGATAGCTTTTCAGTGTACATCAATCTTGTTTGCAGGTTGTTTCCCTTTAGAGTTTAAAATAACTTACTCAAATCTCTTCTTTCCTTGAGGGTTTGTGTTGTGAAGTCTGCTGTGATTCTGCTGGGCTTTCCTTTTATGTAATTTGTTTCATTTCTCTAACTGCTTGTAGAATTTTGTTCTTCTGTTGGGTTTCTGGAATCTTAACTATTATATACCACGTGTAGATTTTTTTTATGGTCATAGCTAGTTGGAGTCCTATATGCCTCACTTATCTGTATATCAAGTTCTTTTCCCCTGCTTGGTAAGTTTTCTGCCATTACTTCTTTTTTTATATTGTCTACACTATCTCCTGTTTCATCATTGTCTAAAATTGGTCTTATGTTATTCTACTTTGCACTGTTTAGCAGCTGCTAGATTGATTTCTCATGGTCCCTTACTATTTTTAAGAATTTTTTCTTTTCCTGGTTATTAATTGTAATCCTGTCTTCTCTGTCTGAAATTCTGTCCTCACATTGGCTCATTCAGCTGTGTAAACTTTCAATAGAGTTTTTTTTATCTCCTGGATTTCTGTTTGCATCCTTTTTATGAATTCCATTTGTTTTCTTTGTTGGGACTCCATCATGTTCCCCAGCTTCTCTATTTTTTAAAATCTTTATCCACTCTAGATTTATTAATCATGTCTTGCACTATAGGCACAATCTCTGTTGATACCTGAGAAATTATTGCTGATTTCATTTTTTTTCTGATCCTCTTTTTTTGCCAGTTAACTGATATGTGGCTGAGTATCAGATTATTCCATCTCATTGCTCCTTGTGGTTGCCTTGGATTATCAGAAAGTCTTCTTTTAAGACTTGTTTTCATGTCTTCTCATTTCAACAGATGCAACTTGCTGTGTCTTTGCTGAGGCAACTTTTTGCTCACACCGTCAGTAAGTGGAGCATCCTTTCCTCTGGTGCTCACCACTGCACCAATTCCTGGGCATGGAATGGTGGCCTTCTTGATTCCTGCAATAGCCTGTTGTCTGGTAGAAGTTCTCCCTGTGGCCTGTGCACACCTGGGAAAGTATCTAGGCATGCCTCTGACTAAGGCCTGCCCTCCTATTTAACTGTTGTCTGGGAGGGCCTTTGGCTAGGTGATGAGAACCCCAGTTGCCGGTGTCTGTGTGGGCTTCTTGCTAGGTTCTGAGTGCACTTGCTAATGGTCAGCGCAGGCCTCTGACTATTGCTTGTGTGCCTATGAAGCTCTTTTCTTGATGTATCTTTGGCTGGGGATTGTTAGCCCTAGCTGTGGGGTTGAGGTGGGGCCCTCCCTGACCCTGTAACCATGCCACTCTGGTCCCCAATGGCTTCTTACTGGGATCTGCATGCACTTACCTATGGTGTAATGGTGGGCCTCTGGCTTTTGCTTGTGCACCTATACAGCTCTTTTCCTGCTGGTCTTTGTCTAGGGCTTGTATGCCCAAGTGGCTGGGGTTGGGGAAGGGCCCTGGCTGGACATGACTTTAACTGTGCCTCTCTGGTGCACACCAGTTTCTCACTGGGATGCCTCTATTAACCTTTTTATTCCTTCTACTTTACCCATACATTTTTGCCTGACTTCTTTCTCCTGTTTCTTTGCCTTTCACTATTTTTTTACTTCTCCCTTTCTTTATTTGTCTCCCTTTAACTTTTTCTCTATTATTTATATTAGTTATAGAATCCTTTCTCATTCCCATTTCTTAATACTGATTTTATATCCAGTTTTCCTTGTTACTCCCATCTAATTATACAACATGTCTCTATCACTTTTAGGAACTTTGCCCTGCTCCTATTTCTGTCTTCTCATACCACACAGCAGAAGACTTCAAAAACAAAACAAAACAACACAAAACAAAAAACAGTCTTTTCTATTTCCCTCTGGCATTGCTAAGTTCCCAACTATCTCAGCTTTAGATCATTGAGTCTATAAAAATGCTGTTGAATGCCTTCTTTATCATTAGAGGAAACATAGCCATGACATTTAGTGTTTATTAGCTATGGACAAATATTTGGGCTGTTATGATGCTTACACTGTAACTGTGGATTTTTCTCTTGGCTAAAGGGAGATCCAAAATTTTGTCTCATGATAGTTTATTAACTTGCCCCAATAAATAGCCCTGTAACTGAAGAAATTAAATAGTTTCTACTGGAGCTAGCATAATTGCCCAAGAATATACCTCACTCAGTGGACAATTTTGTGCCTATGCATCTGGATACCAATTCCATCATTACACTCAGGGAGAGGGACAGGAAGAGTTTTTAATCCAAGAACTTGGACTGGATCAGACTCTGTAAGAGTGCTTGTAACCTGGTGGAGAAAAGAAAGTCCTTAATTGATTTAATTTCAGTATTGCAGTATAAGATCAGGGAAGTTATTGTGGTGTGAGCACTCAGGCTTTCTGGCAAAGAAGCTAAATGTCAATATACAATCACATATACACTAGCTCATTGAAATATTCCCATTGGATATCTTATTGGATTGAGTTTTTCTTTCTTTCTTGATTATTAAGTAATGTGGGGTTATGCAATGTTTATGGTTTTTGTTTTTATTAATTTTTTATTTTATAAGTGCCAAGGATTTAGCTCAGTGGTGTTGCCACTTGCCTTGCAAGTGCAAGGTCCTGAGTTTGATCCCCAGTACCTACCCCCAATTTTTTATTTTATGTATTTTTCTTCCATTGGATCTGATTTAACAGGTGTCTAGGTTCTCTCCCTTGTCTCAGATCCCTGTCTAGTTTCTTCACCTCAAACTCCCAAGCAATACTATTACCATATTTGTTTATTATTTTTCCAAATACAGTGGTTCCTTGCTTCAAAAAATATATTCTTTCCATGATTCTGGTCATAAACCAAATTGGACAAGAACCAAATCAAATTTCTCCATAAGGTCAACATTGAAAACTAATCTTATAATTTTATTCAATTCTCCTCCAATTCAGTTTGTGACTAGAATCATGTAAAGAATTAAATTCATGAACCAACACACCACTCTACATAAACTCCTCCCAAGTTTTTAATTTCCCAAACAGTTCTCCTACAGTCAGTCATACCTTCTCTAGTATTAACCCTCAATCCACCCTATCCTAATCCTTTGAATCTTCCATATTTCACCCAGCTTATTGTCCTCCCTATCAGCAGATTCTGACAACTATGTATCCTTCCTCAATCACAAAGTAAACCTCCTTCCTCCCATATCTTGCCCATTCCCCCATGAATATCCTCTGAAAACTCTCAGTACTAACCCTTCAACTCTACTAAAAGTACTCCATAGAATCAGATCCCACATCAAATTTGTCTTCTCATTTATCCGTATCCTCCCTCAAGCCTCACCTTTAGTGTCTTACACTCCTCATGAAACCACCTCCCATTATCTCTCCATTTCACCTACTTCACTGCAGAACAACTACCAGTAATAAATGGTCATACTATACATAGAGTATTGACAAAGTGGGGAAGTCTAACTGCAAGGACTACCATATAGAAGTGTTTTTCACTGAATCTGTTGAACCTATTATAACAAGAATTCTTTCAGCACAACATATGGGCAGAACCCAGATCTCTTAAGGTAAATAATAGAAATTAATACAAGCACTAAACATACAAAGTTGAAAATTATTAATGGGAAGGCGTCATCCTACTAAAAATCTCCATGTTAACTACATACTCTCCTCATTCTTCTTCTAGTCCCCAACTTTCAGTACCCATTCAAAATAAGAAAAAAGGGTAAAAATATATAAAAAAATACATATTCACATAAAAGCATGGGACATGACAACTCAAGATTCTTGAGTTTTCCCAACTCTCTCATGGTAAGGAAAGGAGTTATTAAGGGAGAGGAAACCAAATACCATTGTGGAATTCTACAAAAAGTTTATAGGAGGGATAAAGAAAAATAGATGAGTCCAAAGAGGAAATAAACCAAAAATTCACAGAAATTTTACTCAATATACTCATAGTAAATTTCGGGGAAATATGTAATAAACTGAATGAGCTAACCAAAGCACCTCAAAACTTTAGTATCATATTAAACAAGAATGCAGAATCCACAAAAAGACGTCAGACAGAAATACCTGAAATATAAAATTGTGTAAAATCCACAAATTGCAGAAATTATCAATGAGAAAAAGGTGCTTGAAATTGAGGAAAAAATAGTTTCAATTAAGTACTCAAAGAAGCCACAAGGAAATAAGAAAACAATAGAGGATTATTCAGGAGCTAATAGGAACAATAAGAAAACCAATTTAAGGTTAATTGGAGTTGAGAAAAACTAGAAAACACAGATTTATTTACTATCATGTTTACAGAAATCAAAGAAGAAAATTTTCCAAATATAAGAAACAAATTTAAAATTCAAAAGTGAGGTTTACAGAACAGCAAACAAATATGAGGAGAAAAGAATCTCACAATGGCATATCCTTATTACACTACCAGATATCCATAAAAATACAGGTTCTAAAAACAATCAGAGAAATATTTAAAATTATATATAAATGTAAACCAATTAGAATCATAGCAGACTTATCAACATAAACCCTTATTGCCAAAAAAGTTTGGAGTGAAGTATTATAAGCCCTAATAGCAAATAATTTACAACATAAATAAACTTATTCAGGAAAGCTATCTTTCCTAACAGATGAAGGCATAAGATATTTCCATTAAAAAAAGCCTAGCTCAAAAGATATATGAGTGCTAAAACAGCACTCAAGAAAATACTTAAGGATATTCTCAACAGAAATGATGAAACTGACACCGCTAAAAATAGAGGAAACAAAAACCCTGAATCAGGTCAATAGATACAACCAAAATGTCAAGGAAAGAAAAACAAAGAATTCAGTTACAGAAAGAAGGCAATGATAGTAAATAATCATCAAATTATAGTAATATCTCTCAACATTGATGCTCTCAACTATCCAGTTAAAAGACACAGATTAGCAGATTGGATCAAAAACTAGACGCCAACAATCTGTTGCATTCAAGAAACTTATCTAATCCAAATTAATATTCATAGATTAACAACTGAAAGATAGAAACAATATTTCATGCTTCAGAACCCTGAAAATAAGCAGTCATAGAAAGTCAAGTATCGGACATGGTAAAATTCAAGCTAAGACTGATTAGAAGAGACAAAGTAGGTCACTATATAGTAGCTAAGGGAATAATCCCATGAGAAGAGATAATATTGAAAAACATGTATGCATTGAATACTAGAGCACCTATCTTCATAAAACAAAAAAACTTCTGAACTTAAAGGATCAAATAAATACTAATACAATCATCATAGGAGATATTAACACCCCACTTTCACAGAGACAGATCAACTAAACAAAATATCAATAAGAAATATCAGCTGAACTGCACCCTTGAACATAAAGACTTAATAGATATTTACAGAGTACTCCATCCCTTACAAAAGGGTATACATTCATTTCAGCAGCAAATGGTACTTTTTCCAAAATAGATCATATACTAGTCTATGAAACCTGCTTAAATAACTATAAAAGAATTGAAATTACCTCGTGCATACCCACAGAACACTGTGCAATTAAAATAGAAATCAGCTATAATGAAATTTTGGAAAGGCAATAGCTCCTGGAGAATTAACAATATGCTCATAAGCAACTAATGCATCACAGAACAAATCAAAGAAGAAATTCAAAATTTCTGTAAGTTAATGACAGTAACTAAAAAACTTACTCAAACCTCTAGGATGCTATGAAAGTAGTTCTAAGAGGGAGATTCAGTACAATCAATGCCCACATTTGGAAAATAAAGCAACCTCAGATAAATAACCTTATAAGAAATCTAAAATACTTAAGAAATAACCACAATCCAGTTCCAAACCCAATTTAATTAGGGAAATTACTGAAATCCAGAAAATAGTAACTATTTAAAAAATTATATTCCAAGAAATTAGAACATTTTGAAGAATGGGTTCCTAGACACGTAATAATTACCAAAACTAACCTAAGAATACAAACATATGCTTAATACCCCAATGACAAGCAATAAAATTGGCACAGTAGTGAAGAATCTCCCAGGACCTGAGGGCATGGACAGGGGAAAAAAATGAGAACCATGACCTGTCATGTAAAGGTACAAGAACCCAATGTAACTGTACTATAAACCTAAAATGTGCCAATAAACTCAATGAGGAAAAAAGAAAAACTCCCAGGACCTGATGGATTCATTGCTGAATTCTACAAAACCTTTAAGGATGCTTTATTAATAATATTCCTCGTCATTAATGAAATGATAGTGAGACGGAGGAGAGGGAAATCACACTGGGTGAATCTTGATGTCTCTGAATGCTAATGTTCTCCTGTGAAAAATGAGGAGGACAATATTAACCAGTTTCGTTACACAGATGTCAGAAGTATTGTATTCTACAATTGGAGTCAGCAGACTACTGATTCCTGGCCAAAGCCCTGCTTGCCTAATTTGTAGGACCCACAAGCAAAATGATTTTGTGAGAGGACCACTCCCACCACTGTGGCACCATCACATGGTAGGGCCCAGCACTGCCCCTGCTATCCCTGCATCCAGCACCATCACACAGAGTGCTGTACCCCCAGACTGCTGTGTTGGCCAGGCCTGAATCCACACTACAGAGGCACCCTGGCCATAGAGTCCATGGCTATGAGCGCCAAAAGATAGAGCAGAAGTGAACACTAGAAAAAGGGACTCTCAAAGCCTCCTTTATGAAATTGAAGCTCACTGGAAAAGTGAAGAAAATCTCTGCAATCAAGGCACATTGGACAGTCGTGGTTGGTGAGTTGGTGGGATCAGCACTTCCAGTCAGAACTTGAACACACTTTAGGGGAAGGGCAGCTGAACCGTGCAGTGGAACCCTGCAGAGTTAAATCCTGTAGGAGGTCAGGGATCTCAACTTGGGTCTTGCAGCCAGAAATCAGCCTGAATCTCAAGGGACTTCAGCTGGCTCACTGAGACTAATCAACTTAGATCTGCACACTGCTGCTCACATTGTCGATCATGACAACAGAGCCCTTGAAGTAGGAGGCCCATTATTTTCATCTTTTCCGCTCTCTGTTCTTGTTATTCACTTGCATACCTTTTCATTCTTGTTCCCATCCTATTTTGAATTTTTATTATCTCCTTTTCTTTCTTTCAATTATCATTAAGGAGAATACAACCTCTAGCTTCCCAATTACTGTTCGTTTATTCTGTTTTTCTATTTGTTCATTCATTCTGTCTTTTCCCCTTCTCTTCAGAAGTTTTCCAAAGTTTGCATAATCTTCCTCTTTCCTCTAGCCTCACTTCTGACCTTTCCCTCTCCTATCTCTATTCCTCCCACCCAACTCCTACATCCTCATCCCAAAGGATAAATTTGCTATATTGAACAGTTTATTTACTACAAACATATTTTGGGCTGGTCCATGATATTGATCTAGTTTACACAAATAAAGGTGACAGACTAATAGATATAACAAATATTCATTTTCTAAGCCTTGTTTCATGCTATTGTTGATGCTGACTGTATCACTTGAGCTAAGGTGTGATGGACCTAATCAATTGTCCTTCCTGGTATACTGAAAATGAGATTGTCTTAGAGTCATCAGGGATTCAAAACCTAAAGACCAGCTATAACTGGAAGACATTTCTGAGAAGCAATAATTCCATACGGGTTCTAAATATACATAATAAAGATACTCACAATAAGCAATACTGAAGTATCAACTGAGGAATTTAACCAAAAACAGCACCAACAATAAAAATCAAAGTGAGAAGACAGTTAAGCAAGGTATAAATCCACACTGCCAGCTCACAAAAGGACAATTCTGGGGGCACAAAGGTGGAAAAATCTGATAATCAACCACCTGGTCACCCTAAACTGATAGCACAGGAAGTAACAAAACAGATGAATGAGGCTCTAAAAAAATTCAAAATGGAAATAATTTCCCAGCTAACTACATAGATATTGTCAGGAATAAAGACATAATTAGAGAAAGTAGAACAGAAACAGATAAAAAAAATAGATGAGGTCAGAAACATGATGGAAGCCATGAATACACAGCATAGAAAAGAAATGAATCCATGAAAGCCCAACATAGGAAAGAAATGGAATCCATGAAATAGATTCAAACAGATATCCAGGAGATTAAAAACTAATGAAAGTATTAACAGTACAATGAGCCAATGTGAAAATAGTATATCAGATACAGAAGACAAGATTTCAGTTAGTAACCATGAAGAGATTTCTTAAAAATAATAAAGGACCATGAGAAATTGATCCAGCAGCTGATGCAAAGAATAATATAAGACTGATAGAAATCCAAGAAAAAAGAGGAGAAAGTGCAAATGACATAAGAAAACTGTTCACAGAAGTACTGAAAGAAAACTTCTCAAGCAGAAGAAAAGAATTGGACATACAGATAAGTGAGGCATATAGGACTCCAACTAGCTATGATCAAAATAAATTTATACCTAGACACATAACAGTCAAGATCACAGAAACCAAACAGAAGAACAAAATCCTAAAAGCAGTAAGAGAAAAGAAAGAATTCACATACAAAGGAAAGCCTATCAGAATCACAGTAGACTTTTCAACACAATCTCTTAAGTCAAGGAGAGCCTAGAGTGAAGTATTTCAAGCCCTAAAAGAAATCATCTTCTAACCTAGATTGATGTATTCTTCAAAACTATCTTTCAAAATTAATGGATAAGTAAGATACTTCCATGACAAAGAATACCTGAGAAACTTCATGAATATGAAACCAGTACTCTAAGTAAATTCTAAACAATATCCCAGAAAAAAAAAACAATGAGGTTCAAAGCTCCATGAGGCCCAACAGAGCAAAGCATCAGTCAAGGCAAGAAATTAAAGGAAAAAGAATGAAAAATAAAAAATAAAAGACCTAACAAACAGGAAAATGGCATGACAAGGATAAGTGAATACATATCCCCTATAACCTTCAATATTAAAGGCCTCAATTCACCAATCAAAAGAAATAGACTGGCAGAATAGATTAAGAAGCAATATTCAAAATATGCTGTATATAAGAAACTCACTTAATTCAAAAATATATTTAGACTGAAAGTAAAAGGGTGGAAAACAGTTCTCCATGTGACAGGAACCTGGAAAAAAAGGGGGAGCTATTTTACTTGCAGAAAAAGTAGATTTCAAACCAAAACTAATTAGGAGAGACAAAGGAGATCACTACATCCTTGTAAAGGGAATTATGCAAGAGGAAGATATGACAATCATAAATCTATATGCACCAAATATTAGTGTACCCAACTATATAAAACAAATATTAATGGACATGAAAAACCAAATAAGCAATAATGCAATTGTAGTGGGGGACCTCAATACCCCACTGCCACAAATAGGTGGATTATCTAGACAGAAAATCAACAACAAAACAATAGAACTGAAGCAGACTTTTGAGCAAATGGACTTAACAGATATCTACAGAGTATTCCATCCCACAAAATCAGAATGTAAATTATTTTCACCTTCACTCACCTGCATACCTATTCTCCAGAATAGACCATGTCCTAGCTCACAGAACTTATTTAAGTAAATGCAAAGTAATTGAAGTTATCTCCTTATATTGGCAGACCATAGTGCAATTAAACTGGAGATCAATAACATATGAAACCACAAGAACTCCACAAACACATGGAAACTGAATAACACTCTCATGAACAAACAAACAATGGGTCACAGAGGAATTAATGAAGAAATTAGACAGTTTCTACAATTAAATAATAATGCCAATACAATACATGGGAATTTATCTGATACAATGGAAGCAGTTCCATGAGGGAAATTTAAAGCAGTGAATGCCCCTACTAGGAAACCAGAACAACCTGAAATAAACAACCTAATGGTGAAGGACAATTGAGCTGTTTCCAAGTTTTTTTTTTTTTTTAATTGAGTTTATTGGTACATTTAGGGATACAGTACAGTTACATTCATTGTTGGGATCTTGTACCTCTACATGACAAGTCTTGATTCTCATTTTTTCCCCTTACCTCTGCCCTCCCTTCACCCCCTCCTCCCCTCCCCATCTACAAACACTTTATTTTCATCTTTTCATTCTCTCACATTTTTTTCTTTTCCCTTTTTGTTCTTCCCCTACGTATCACACCTTCCCTACATCTTTAGCTCCTTTCCTCCCATTTCTAAATGTCAGTAATCTTATTAGAATCTTATGCATTGTTGCAGAATATTCACACCAGGGAAACTATTCGGTATTTACACATGTGGGACTTATTTATTTCACTTAGGAGTATATCTTCAATATGTATCCATTTTCCTATGAATGAATCTATTCTCTCGCTCTTTATGGCTGAGTAATATTCCATTTTATAGAAAAACCACAACTTCTTTATCCAGTTTCCAACGGATGGGCAAATAGGTTGTTTCCAAGATTTAGCTATTACAAACTGTGCCACTATAAACATGGGTGCACATACTTCTCTGTGATATGATTCTTTCAGTTCTCTTGGAAAGATACCCAACAGATTATGCCACTATAAACAGGGGTGCAGATATATCACTGTGGTATGATTCTTTTAATTCTTCTGGAAGATACCTAGCTGGGGAATAGCTGGGTCAAATGGGACCTCTAATCCTAGTTTTTTGAAGTATTATATTGATTTCTATAGTGGATTTACCAGTCTGCACTCCCACCAGCAATGGATAAGGCTTTCTTTTTTCCCAAAGCCCTGTCAGCATTTGTTATTGTTTGATTTCTTGATAGCAGCCTCTTTTTTTGAGTGAGATGGAATCTCAGTGTTGTTTACATTTGCATCTCTCAGATGACCACTGATGTTGAACATTTTTCATCTGTTTATTTACTATTTCTACTTCTTTGTTTGAAAATGTCTGTTCATTTCAGATGCTCAATTTTGAATTGGGTCTTTAAATTTGGAGGATCTTATTCTTTAAAGTTCTTTCTATATTCTAGATAGTAGTCCTTTTTCTGAGGAGCAGCTAGTAAAAATTTTTCTCACATTATAGGTTGTCTCTTAGCTCTGTTGGTGGTTTCTCTTGCAGTGCAGAAGATTTATAAGCAGATGAGACCCAGTAGTTGATTCTTTGTGCTAGTTCCCATGCTGCTGAGGATTTGTTCATAAAGTATTTTCTGATACCAGAGTGTTTAAGAGTTCTGCCTATCCTATCTTCCAGCAAGTTTAGTTTTTCTGTTTTAATATTTAGATCTTTAATCCACTTGGATTTTAATTTAGTGCATGGTGAAAGATATGATTCTAGTTTTAATCTTTTCCAGGTTGAAATCCAGTTTTTCCAACAATGTTTATTTAAGAGCCTATCTTTCCTCCAGTAAGGATGGTTGGCTCCTTTGTCACTGAGGAGGTGGCTGAGTATCTGGAGTTGTTTCTGTATCTTCTAATCTGTTCCACTGATCCTTGTGTCTGTTTCTTTGCCTGTAACATGCTGGTTTGGTTTTTTATCACAGTTGATTTGTAGTATAGTTTCAAGGTGGGAATTGTGATATCATGTCTCTGTTGCGTAGAATAGCTTTTGATTTTCTGAGTCTCTTATGGTTCCAAATGAATTTTTGGATTGTTTTCTCTAGTTCTGTGAATATACTGTTGGGATTCCAACCAGCATTGTATTGAATCTATATAGCAATTTTGGAAGTATGGTCATTTTCACTATCTTGGTTCTTCCTACCCAGAGGATATCTTTCCATTTTCTTTAATATCAAGGAATCAATGTAGTTGTCTTTTGCTTCCTTCCTCAGATTTATTCCTTGATATTTCATTTTTTTGAACGCTGTTGTGAAAGGAATTGTTTCCCTAATTTCCCATTCTTAAGGTGTGATGAGAAAGCCACTTTTATGTTTACAAGGACTTCTGTTCCTACCGGTAAGGACATTATTATTCTTTGTTTTGTGCATCTGGCTTTGGAATTCCAGCTTTTCCTGATATATACATATATATAT
>NW_022900936.1:42985792-43054507 GCF_012274545.1 Fukomys damarensis
TAATATATATATGTATAATATATATATTATACACATATAAGAAAAATTAATTCTCTGATATAGAAGTCCCAGTTATTTTCCCCTTCTTGAGATCTTAGCAATTCTGACCCTCATTCCTTTTTTTTTTCTTATAATATTAGCAAGTGTCTAGATAAATGGGAGACTTTGATTTTGGAACTTATCATAAATTACTGTTTTCAGATTATTACAATCCTTTCAAATGTTATGCCATAGCTTTGATTGTGTAGCTTACAAATTTTGGGAAAGTTATCTTCTAAATGCTGTGCTTCTATGTGAAGCATTTCCTATTTTTTGCATTTCCTATTAACATATCTCTTTAATATATCTTAGAGTTCAAGTATGCCATTTATAAAGCTAGCATCCAGAGCAGGAACTCTTGGGGAAGTCAGTTGCAACCATTAATGCTCTTTCCATGTTGCGTATGATGAATGACGTTAGTTAGTTATAGTGTCCTCCCTTGATTGTATACAGTTTTGTTGGTATAGACCTGATGAAAGGGTCCTGGAAACTATTCTGTTACTTCTCTCAGTCTCACATGTAAAGTAGAGTTAGTCTGAGTCCTTTGACTCCTCAGAGATTGTAGTCCATTTGTCCTTTTCATTTCCAAGTGAGTCATTTAAAAGTCCAAAAAATGTTCTCCATATTTGGAGGAGTACACCCCAATAAATAGTCTTACTTGTTCAGTAAATATTTTTTCTTCTATCTTGTGTCAAGAAAGTCCTTTGAGATGGCATCTAATCTGGATTAAGACCAAGTTTTAAGTGATTTCTTCTGTGGATCTGCTTTAGAATGAATACTGGCTCTATCTGTATTTCATCTGCAGCAGGAAGTTAGTCTTCAATTTATTGGGAATTATTTGTGTATAAGAAGGCTATTGATTTCTGAGTTTTGACCTTGTATCCAGCTACTCTGCTAAAATTGTCTAGAAGTCTTTTGGTGGAATTTTTGGGGTCTTCAATATAGAGTATCATATCATCAGCAAATAATGACAGTTTAACCTCTTCCTTTCCTATCTTTATTGCTTTAATTTCTTTCTCTTGTCTAATTGCTGTGGCTAATGTTTCCAGAACTATGTTGAAGAGGAATTATGGGGCTGAATGTGCAGATAAGGACATTCTTTGAAAAAATGAATACAAAAGAGATCTGTTAAAAGCCCTGTGGGAGATTTTAGAGCAACTCCAGAAAGTTTACAGGGTTAGACAATTTTGTCAGAAGACATATTTAGGAGCCTAAAATGTTGGAATGTTTCAATTGCTTTGTCACTTTTGGTTCTTCATATAAAGTTAAATAAGTGGAGCTGTGTTTATATAAAATTTTAACTCCTTTTGTTCTAAGATTTCTGTAAGTTGGACCATATTAGTGATAACTCAGCAGACCTAAAGAAGCCATTGTAGCTCAAGAAATTTTTCACTAAAGTTTTTCTAGCAAAAATATGTTGGGACAATGGCAGGTTGGTAACAAGAGGTTTTTTTGGACTCCCTAGTTTCCAGGAGAGAAACAGAATCTAACAGGAAAATAAAAATAGCCCTTATAGAGAGCCAGAAAGGACTTCCATCCCATGGAGTCTAAGAATAATGATATCTACTCAGAATGGGGACTAAAAATCTGCTGGGAAATAATAGAACTACTCACAATAGCTGAGAAAGGGATAAAACCCATCAATCAACTAACGAATGAGGTATGAAAATGTAATACATGTACAAAACAGAATAATATTTCTCCAGAAAGAATGAAATCCTGCCATTTGTGATAACACAGATGGAATGGGAAGTGATTTTTTTAAGTGAAAGGAAGCACAGAAAGACTAGTACCATATGACATGACACATATGACATCTAAAAGAGTTGATCTCATAGAGATTAGATATGGAATAGTGGTCAAGAAATGAGGGGGAGAATAAGACAGGTGGAGAGATAAAAGGTTGATCAGTGGGTACTAAATTAACAATGAGATAACTGCAAAAAGTCCTGCTGCCCTATTGCACAATAAGGATAACAGACTTTATATTTTAATGTTCGAAGAAAGCATTTTAAACACTTCTCAGTACCAAGAAATGCTAAGTAAAACAGGAGCTAAATAGAAGTTAAAATGGTGAACATAAGTTTAATTCAGAAATGTTTCAAAAAGGAAAGAGAGATGCCAATATAAAAGTCAGTTCAAGTATAGAAGAAATAAGTGGGCATTATAGTCAAGAGGCATGGAGTTGGGTGGATTGAAAATGACTACAACAAGTTATGAAACCTAGGGAAAATTGTGGTTGAATAAGAACAGAGAAGGCCAAAGTAATCAGACAAGTGTTGGAAAGGAATACTTTTGATATCAAAAGCAAGTATATCTTCATTAAATTTACTTTATAGCATATACAGTTGATGATATGATGAAACTTTAATAAAAATACTTCAACAAATATTTCAAAAGAACAAAGGCATTTCTTTCCAAAATCATGTCATTAGTATAACCTAGAAATTTAATATCACATAATATACACATCATATTCAAATTTTCCCAATGATTATGAAATTATCCACCATGATTAATTTTTATCTAGTTTTCACATGCTGATAATTATTCACTTTCATTTGTTATCACTTTTACTTCCCTGACATCTAGAAAATTTCTCTTTCATTTTATATTTATTACTGTTTAAATTTTCAAATGTTTGATTAGACATTTTATAAAGTATACCAAAAGGTGAAAATTTTTTGATGATTCCTCATGACTGAAATTAAGTAAGATGACAGTAGTAACTGTGCTAAATCTCTGCATGTCATAAGAGACTCAAAATGTTGTTTTGTCTTGTTGCTGGATTAAAGATGCTCAGTTTCATAATTTGTTAGGAAGTGTTTTCTTTATCCTTCCATGGTAAAGATCTCAAGTTTGTTTGTTTATTAACATGTAATCTATTGGGTGAATTTTCTGTTCATCAATAATTTTTAAATAATTGTGGTATTATCTTTCCTTAAATTGAACATTATATTTTAGTTAAATAATACACTTGGAAGTGAACAATAGTGATCTTTTTCAATTACTATCTCATTTTATTTTGAAAAGAGCAAGTTTACCACAAAGTCTTTTTCTTTAAATGAACACTTAATAAAAATTTAGAACAGTCTCAGATTTATAGACAATTACAAGCTATAGAATAACCTCATATATCACACCCTCACATCAATGTATTATTGACATTTTACACTAGTATGATGATTTTATTAAAATAGTAACCAAATATTGATAAATTATTAGATACTGTTTATACTTTATTGAAATTTCCATACTTCATACCTAATATCTTGCTGTTAAAGATTACATGTAGGATACTATATAATATTTCATGTCATGTCACTGTAGTTTCTTCTGAACCATACCAAAGACCACCGAAATTTTCTCCTATATTCTTTTCTGGAAATTGTATGAGTGAATTATACACTCAGACCTATGATCCATTTGGAGTTAATGTTTGTGAAATAAGTAGAGTAGGTGTCTATGTTCATATTTTTAGCACATGGACATCCAATTCAGCACCATCTGTAGAAAGTCTTTCCTTTGTGCCTTTAACTACCCCTGCTATGTTGTGAAGGATCTATTGACTGTATTTGCATGGTCCTAGTCTGACTTCTCTACTCTAGTTCCTTTGGCTATGAGTTTGTTCTTTCAAAATGGCTTGCTGATTTGATTACACTGACGTTAGTACAGGCAAACCCCTTAGGGTTTGATGGAAAAGTTTAACTTCAGAAAGAAAGACACATAATTATTCTCACTGGCCTGCAAGTAGATTCTGAATTTTCATTCTCTTAATCCCAAAAGTTTAGAGAGCAAAGTATATATATACTGTTAAGCACTAGACCTTCACCATAACACAAGGAATGAATTTTCCAAAAGCTTCTCAGTGAAATCTAGGTAAGATAAATATTCTAGCTTATTTTTTTCTCATTGAGTTTATTGGTACATTTTAGGTATACAGTACAGTTACATTCATTATTGGGATCTTATACCTTTACATGATAGGTCCTGGTTCTCATTTTTTCTGCTTGTCCCTGCCCTCCCTTAACCCCCTTCTCCCCTCCCCATTTATAAACACTTTATTTCCATTTTTTCATTTTCTCATATTTTTTTTCTTTTCCCTTATTACATTTCCCCTACCCTTCCCACTTTCCCTACACCTTTAGTCATTTTCTTCCTATTTCACATTGTCAATTATCTCATTAGGATCTTATGTACTAATAGTTTTTCACACCAGAGAAACTATTCAGTATTTACACATGTGTGAATTTATTTCACTTAGGAATATACCATCAATATGTATCCATTTTCCTATTAATGAATCTAATTTCTCATTCTATTCTAACTTTATTATACTTTCAATTTTAGCAATCATAAATACTAGATTCCCTGAATTATTTATTGTTTGTATAAGTCATAGCTTTTAAGAGTCATCCTAATCTTTCTAGATCATCTCAAATTTGTATGACATATGGAGCTAGATTTAGATACAATAATGTAAGATTGTATTTCATTTTGATTATAAGAAAGAATTTCAAAGCATTCATGCAAGATTTAAAATTTTTGAAAAAATATTTCAGACATACATTGAAACTTTTATCTAATTTAACTAATTTCATGGTTTTTACTGAATATTTTAGACCAAACAAATTTCTAGTGATTTTATTTTGATGTTTTGATTATAGAAAACAAATCCATTTTGACCATAGAATTTATATGATTAGATTTGTCAAACTATGTTACAATGAATCACTAAGCAGTAAGAGGAAAAAGCCATTTAAGCAAAACAATATTTTAATTCAAATATTATTTTAGGACTTAAAGGACAGTCACCTTAATAAGTACTAAAATCTCAAGTAAACATCAGAGCCTATCTTTATTGGCATTTATGATTCTCCCCTCAGAAAACGTCAATTTTAATGAAACAAGGATATCTGTTGATGATGATTTTGAATTTTTTTGTAGATATTTCTTTAAAATTAACAGTATCTCTGATCCCTGGTACAAAAATAAAAATTAAAAAAATTAGCAGTACCATTGTACATAGGAAAAAAGAGATTCCTAAGGATCATTAGTAGAACAATGAAAAATCATTGGGTTGGAACTGAGATTGAAATTAATTTTGCCTTTCACTATACAATTTTAGAGTTTCTGTCATAGACATATTTAACAACTAGTTACAAAACATTTAAAATATAATAAGAAAATTGTTTAGATACCTGTAATTAAATAAAGCTATAAATTGTGGATTGTATTCTTATAGAAGATAAGGCCCCAAACTCAGAAAATAAGATCAGTGTCATGTGTAAAATTTAGAACCTTTACTAAGTAGATTTACATGCAAACTATGACTTACAAAACAAAGACACTAGAATACTTGGAAAAAATCAATAGGAATGTAATATAGAATATTCTTGTTTAACCTGAGCTTGATGGTTGACACCTGTAATCCCAGCACTCTGGAGTTCAAGGCCAGTCTGGCAATACCCTGTCTCAAGAAAAAAAAAAGAATATCAGTGTTTACAAAAACGATTGTGACATTGGAAAAAGTTTAAGACAGGTGATGGTCTATAGACATTTATTTATTTAGCTTTTCAAGATAATTTTTAAAAATTTGAAGTCTTATTAGTACTTTGCTATCTTTGTGCAATCCTTAAGATATAAAATATACACATCTGTAATGTGCTTTATTAAAATATTTTCTCCTCTAGAAAAATGTAAAAAACTTTCTTTCATGGTAGATAAAATAAACATTTAAAAAATTTAAAGTTGATTTAATGATCTAAAAACACTTATGATGAAATTATTTTAGAACAATAAGCCAAATATGAGTGTCCAATATTTTACACTATCCTTGCATAAATAAATAAAGATAACCTTTATCCACCTAACAAATTTTCCTTACTTTATCAAGACATTCTTGCAAATTTCCAAAGTCAAAATATGAGGCCATAGATTCTGACATTTTAAAAGAAGATTAATGTATTAATATATACATATATATGGCAAATTTCAGAGACTCTACAGGATGCTTAAAGAAGAAACTTGCATGGAACAAAATATAAAACCACAATTATATATCATCTCAATTAGAATCTTGTATCTTCATAATTTCTCAACAGATAAGGCAAAGATGACTGAGGAAAACCACTCCTCAATTGTGCAATTCATCCTCGTAGGATTCACAGATTACTCAGACCAGAAGACACTTTTGTTTATCTTGTTCTTTGTCATCTACCTCATCACCATGGTGGGGAATCTGTGTTTGGTGGCATTGATTTATATGGAAAGTCGTCTTCACACACCAATGTATATCTTTCTGGGCAACCTGGCTCTGATGGACTCCTGCTGTTCCTGTGCCATCACTCCCAAGATGCTTGAGAACTTCTTCTCTAAGGACAGAAGGATTTCCCTCTATGAGTGCATGGCACAGTTTTATTTTCTCTGTCTTGCTGAGACCACAGACTGCTTTCTTCTGGCAGCAATGGCCTATGACCGCTACGTGGCCATATGCAGCCCGCTGCAGTACCACACCATGATGTCAAAGAAACTCTGCATTCACATGATCATAGGAGCCTATGTAGCTGGAAATCTACATTCCATAATTCAAGTAGGATTTTTATTTAGGTTAAATTTCTGTAGGTCTCATGTAATCAACCACTTTTTCTGTGATGTTCTTCCATTATATAGACTCTCCTGTGTGGACCCTTATATTAATTTTCTAATGATATTTATCTTCTCTGGATCAGTGCAAACCTTTTCCATTACTATAGTTCTAATCTCTTATTTTTATATACTTTTTACTATATTCAGAATGAAATCCAAAGAAGGAAGAGGCAAAGCCTTATCTACTTGTGCTTCTCATTTTTTGTCTGTTTCAATCTTCTTTGGTTCTCTTCTTTACATGTATATTCGTCCAAGTTCTGTTAATGAAGGTGATAAAGATATACCTGTTGCTATTTTTTATACTCTAGTAATTCCTGTATTGAACCCTTTCATTTATAGTCTAAGAAATAAGGAAGTGATAAATGTTTTCAAAGGGGCTATGAAAAAGACAATTTTTGTAATGCACTGAAAAATTATCATTTCCCTTGTAATTGCAATTCACAGTAACTTTGTCTATATGTACAGATATTGGGACATAAAAAATAACTTTGAAATAAAATATTTCATTATTAAAGCATGTACTATTTCAGTCAAAGTAGTTTGGAAAATAGAGATTCTGCTAAAATGTGCTTCAAATTTTAAATTACTATAGTCCATCAAAATTAAACTATATAATTATGTCAGAGTGTAGTTAGTCAAAATTTGTAAAACATTCAATGAGTTCTAGGAATGAAAATATAGATGCATAGCCTCCATTTTACTTTCGCAAATTCTTCAATCTTAAATCCTAATAAAATTGATAGTTGAAGAAAAATGGAACTGAGGATGCCCAGAGTCAATGTTTCTGGAAATGAGTATATCACTAGGAGTGGGACATGGTGGTGAACAATGAGCCAGAGTCAAAGAGCAGAGGCTGAAAGCAGAGGCTGAAAGGAGGATGAACATGGAAAGTAAGGGTAGAGCTGGATTAGATTACTGAGAAGCCTGAATGTCATTCTAAGACATATGAATTTATTTAAAGGCATCTGCCACTGTAGACAACCTGGCAACAGAGAAATATGATTGTGTGTTTCAAATGATTGGTTACAAAGAGTCTAGAATGAGGCCAACTTCAATAATTCACAGATGTACATAACTTTTTAAACAAAAATAGTGAATTGTAACTAGTGTATATAATAAAATAAGGCTGTTCCTACTTCCTGTATTAAAAATTTTACATCTACTTTTAGATTTTCAGTACTCAAGCAAGACTTTTATGTGTTTGGCCATTTAATAAATATTTCCTTCAAAATATTTTCATAATACTGTTTTACTAAGTCATTACATTATGTTTGATTAGTTAATAATTTTTTAAATTTTAATTTATTTTCTAGTTAAATTAGAAAGTAATAGATATAACCTACACAAAATCTATTTAGACTCTTAAGTATGTTTTAAAATTATGGATAAAATAAAAATTGAAAGGGTCGATAAGCTTTGATTCAGATGAATACTCATATACCCTTGATTTTAGTATCCATTTGTAGTTGCAAAAATTGCATCTATTAATTTTCTTCCCCCTTTCTAGTAATATGCAGCATGATTTTTGTTAGCTATTGCTATATCACCCACCCACAAATGCCTAGGAACACTAAATTCAAAACATCTGTCATTGGAAGAATATGTGGCTCATTCCAGGCCAATAAGACTAAAAAGGTGATTTTTCTGGAAATTTCAGAGAATTTAATTTCTTCATTTTAAACATATCTACCAAAAACTAATCTTATTCTCTAAGAATATTGTGCTTTATGGATGTGAGTTCTGTGAAAGCCTATTTCCATTTTGCAATCAAAAGAAAATAACTGAAGGACTTTAGGGATTCAGCCAACACTGAAATAAAGATATAACTGAAGGAATCACAAAAACACAAATCTAAAATATATGGAATAAACTAGTCCTTTCAGCCATATAATCCAATGGATCTTTATAATATTTAAATTTATTTGAGAAATGTGGCTTATTTTTAATTAATTAAATACAAAATCTACATTTGTGTGTTGTGTAATTCGTATGTCTTTTTCTTCATACACTATATTAACTCTCACATAGTCTTTTAACATAAAAAAACTTTTCAATGATATCAATTTCATTATTCAGAACATATCTTATTGTTTACTCTCAGTATTACATTTTAATTTCAATAACCACACATTAAAAATTGATTGACATTGGAGCAGACTGGTGAGGACTGCTCAGCCAGCATGGGGAGCTAGTCCACTTCCCCACTCTCCAGCACCTGGGCCTTCATCAGAGTAGAATGGTGAGGACTGCTCAGCCATGCATGCACCCCTGCAACAATCTCCTGGGAAAAGGAAATGAGGATCCCAACCCCAGGAAGCCCAGCAGAATGAATCCATCAGGCATGACAAGAAATTAAACGCAATGGAACAGAATACACCAAAAGAAAAAGGTCATGACAAGGATAAGTTAATACATACCAGTTATAACCATCAATGTTAGTGGTCTCAATTCACCAACCAAAAGAAATAGAATGGATCACAATGGGTCAAGAAGCAAGATCTAACAATACACTGCATACAAGAAACACATTTAATTAAAAAAGAAACTCATGGACTGAAAGTTAAAGGTTGTAAAATAATGTTGCATGTGAAAGGAACAAAAAAAAAGTAGGAGTAGGTATCCTATTTTCAGATAAAATGGATGTCAAACCAATACTAATTAAGAGAGACAAAGGATACTACATCCTTGTACAAGGAACAATCCAAGAGAAAGAGATGACAACATAAATATATATGCATGAAGTACTAGTGCATCCAACTATATAAAACAAATACTAATGCACATGAAAAATCAAATAAGAACTAATACAGTTATAGTGAGGGACTTCAATACCCCACTGTCACAAATAGATCAACTAGACAGAAAATAAACAACAAAATAGTATAATTCAATCAAACTCTTGAACAATGTACTTAAGAGATGTTTACATAGTGTTCCACCCCACAAAATATAATACACATACTTTTCAGTGGCATATGGGTTGTTATCCAAAATAGATCACATACGTGCTCATAGAACTCACTTTAAGTAAAAGCATAGGAATTGAAATTATCCCTGTATGCTATCAGACCATAGTCTGATGAAATTAGAAAACAATCACAAAAGAAACCACAAGAATTTCATAAACTCATGGAATTAAACAACACACTTCTGAACAACCATAGGACACAGAGGAAATTAAATTTAAAAAATCAGAGAGTTTCTATAACTCAATGACCATGCTATTAAACTATTGCAATCTATGGGATAAAATAAAAGCAGTCTTACAATGGAAATTAATAGCAGGGAACATTCACAATAGGAAAATATCAAGCTCATATAAAACACCTAATGATAAACCTCAAGCATCTAGAACAAGAAGAGCAGTTCCTTTGTTAGATGAATGCCTAGATATATCATTTTTTGGATGCTATTGTTAAAAGAATTGTTTCCCTAATTTCTCTCTCAATGAGTCTGTTATTTGTGTACAAGAAGGCAATTGATTTTTGAGTGTTAAACTTGTATCTAACTACTCTGGTGAATCAGTCAATTAAGTCTAGAAGTCTTTTAGCAGATTTTTAGGTCTTCTATGTAGAGTATCATATCATCAGCAAATAATGACAGTTTAACTCTTTCCTTTCTTAACTTTGTTGCTTTAATTTCTTTCTCTTATCTAACTGCTGTGGCTAACTATATTGAACAGGAGTGATGATAGTGGACATCCTTGTCTTGTTTCTCATTTTAGCCTGAATGTTTTCAGTTTTTTACCATTTAGCATGATGTTGGCTGTTGTTTTTCATAGACAGCCTTTATCAAGTTGAGATAAAGATCATTTATTCCAATTTTAGGCAGAACTTTCATCATGAATGGGTGTTGATTTTATCGAATGGTTTCTCTGCATCTATTGCAATGATCATACTGTTTTTGTCCTTCAATAGGTTAATATAGTGTATTACATATGTTGAACCATTCTTGCATACCTGGCATAAAATCAACTTGGTAAGATGTATGATCATCGTGATGCCCTCTGCATTCTGTTTGTCAGTAGCTTATTGAGGATTTTTGCATCTGTGTTCATTAGGGTGATTGCCCTGTAGTTCTCTTTTTTGGATGGCTCTTCCCCTGGTTTTGGAATCAAAGTAATACTTGCTTCCAGGAATGAATTTGGAAGTATTGCTTCCCTTTCAAATTCATTATATCGATTGAAGAGCAATGGCAGTAGTTCTTCTCTAAATGCCTTATAGAATTCAACAGTTAAGCCAGCAGGACCTGGGCTTTTCTTTGTTGGTAAATCTTTAATTACATTTTCAATTTTCTGGATTGTAATTGGAGTGTTTAGAGTTTTATAAAATTTGATAATTCATATGTATCTATAAATCTGTCCATTTTTTTCTGTTTTCCATTTTATTAGAGTACCCATTCTCAAAGTATGTGTTAATGATCCTCTGGATTTCTCCTGAACCTGTTGTAACTTCACCTTTTTCATTCCTAATCTCACAGGTTTGAGCCTTTTCTTTACTTTTTAAAAATAACATTGGCTAAGGGTTTATCAATTTTTTTATGTTTTCAAAAAACCAACTCTTCAATTTGTTGATTTTTTTCATCTTTAATTGAGTTTATTGGTACATTTTAAGGAGACAATACAGTTACATTCATTGTTGGGATCTTGTACCTCTACATGACAGGTCTTGTTTCTCATTTTTTCCCCTTGAACCTGCCGTCCCTTCACCCCCTCCTCCCCTCCCCATCTACAAACACTTTACTTCCATCTTTTCATTATCTCACATTTTTTTCCTTTCCCTTATTAACTTTTCCCTACACATCCCACCTTCCCTACACCTTTAGCCCCTTTCTTCCCATGTCACAATGTCAGTAATCTTATTAGGATCTTTTGTATTATTGCAGTTTATTCACACCAGAGAAACTCTTCAGTATTTACACATGTGTGCCTTATTTATTTCACTTACAAGTATATCATCAATATGTATCCATTTTCCTATGAATGAATCTATTTTCTCATTCTTTATGGCTGAGTAATATTCCATTTTATAGAAAAACCACATCTTCTTTATCCAGTTTCCAACTGATGGCCAAATGGGCTGTTTCCACGTTTTAGTTATTACAAACTGTACTGCTGTAAAGGTAGGTGTGCATACATCGCTGTGATATGATTCTTTTAGTTCTTTTGGAAAGATATCCAGCAGAGGGATGGCTGGGTCAAATGAACCTCTAGACCTAGCTCTTTGAAGCATCTCCATATTGATTTCCATAGTGGTTGCACCAGTCTGCACTCCCACCAACAATGGAGAAGGGTTCCTTTCTCCCCACAACCCCTCCAACATTTGTTATTGATTGATTTCTTGATAGCAGCCATTGTTTGTGGGGTTAGGTGTAATCTCAATATTGTTTTCATCTGTATCTCTTGAGTGACCAGTGATATGGAATATTTTTTTCATATATTTTCTTGCTGCTTTCACTTCTTTGTCTGAGAAATGTCTGTTCATTTTGGATGCCCATTTTTGACTCAGGTCTTTATATTTGGGGGGGCTGGTTGTTTTGAGTTCTTTATATATTCTAGATAATAGTCCTTTGTCTGAGAAGCAGCTGGTGAAAATGTTTTCCCACATTGTAGGTTGTCTCTTAGTTCTGTTGATGGTTTCTTTTGCAGTGCAGAAGCTTTTCAATAAGATGAGATCCCAGTTTTTTATTCTTTCTGCTAGTTCCCACGCTACTGAGGAATTGTTCATAAAGTCTTTTCCTATGCCAATGTCTTCAAGAGTTTTGCCTAATTTATCTTCCAGCAAGTTTAGTGTTTCTGTAATAATATTTAGATCTTTAATCCAGTTTGATTTTATTTTAGTGCATGGTGAAAGGTAAGGGTCTAGTTTTAATCTTTGGCAGGTTGGATCTCAACATCTTTGGACAGTTGGGATAATGTGGTATTTTTGGCTAGTTAAAATTGAATCTATAGAGTTAGGCATTGCTCTATAAATTTCCTGTTCATCAGTAATTTTTAAATAGTTTGGTAATACCAACTGAAAATCCTTCTTTGACGTAAATATTTCATTTGAATCAAACAGTATATTTGAGAGTGGAAAAATGGCAATAATTTTCCAATTGTTGCATAATTTTATTCCAAATAGAAGACTTTTGCCACATATTTATTGGAAGTTTGAACTTCATCTGGGAAGTAGGTATTCATTTCAGCTGCTCATTTTTGGATTGGGTCATTAAATTTGGGAGATATGATTATTTTGAATTCTTTATATATTTGTATTCCTTTGAAGAGCATGTGGAAAATATTTTTTCATGGTTTATAACAAAGATATAAAACATAAATTACATATCCTGCAGCCTTGACAAACCTATTTATTGGTTTTAATGGTGTTTTATTTGCCTCCACAAGATTTTCCATATAGAAGACTATGTTTTCTGCAAAAAGACATATTTTTCCTCTCCTTTATGAATATCTTTTCCTCCATATTCTTGCCTCTGTTTTCTCAATGGAACCTTTAGTAGAAGTTTGAGAGGGAGCTTCAAGAGCAAGCTTGTCTTGTGTCTTGGTTGCTTTCTTCATTCTGGAATCAAAATAACTGACACAGGTTATATGAGGAAAAGATTATTTTGGCTCATAGTCTGTAAAGGTTTCAGTCTATGTTTAGCTGGTTTCAAGGCAGGGCTACATGACAGAAGGGGCACCACAGGGAGAAACAGTCCATAGCAGAGAAGATAGGAGGCAGAAATGCACCAAGCCTCTCATTCCCTTTTATCTTATCCTGGATACAAACTTGTTGGATAATGCCACCCACACCAAAATGGGGTCTTCCCATTAACCACAGCCAGAACTACGCTAAACCAATCAATGAATTAATTTAGGTACCACACCCTTAATACACATTCACAATCCTAGATGCAAGAACCTCTGGAAAGACCCACCTAAATGCACATGAGGCTTTTGGAAGACATCTAAATACAAACTATAAAATCTTGTTTCCCATATTAGAATGAAAGTTTTTTACCTTTTTTCTTTTTACCTGATGTTTCACATAAGTATGCTTAATCATATTAAGTAAAGCTTCCATGTATAGCTAGGTAGTTTGTTTAGTGTTTTTTCTTATCATGAACAAATGCTGTATTTTGTCAAATACTTTTTCTCACTTTTGATATAATCATTTGGCTTTGGCCTTTGATGTGTTAGCTTTGAATATTAAATGTTCATTTACAAACTTGTTTAGCAAAATAGGAATAATTCCCACTAGTCCATGGTTTAGAATGCTTTCAATAGATATGGCATTTTGCTTGCTAGAATTTTTTTTAGGGTTTTGAATCTATTTTCAGAAATTTTTCCATTATTTTCGTGTACTTTTGTCTTATTTTGGTGTCAAGATAATACTATTTTTATTAAATGAGTTGTAGGTACTATAACCTGAACAACAATTTGAAAAAGTTTATAAATAATTGATATTTACTCTTAAATCTTTGGTAGAAGGCATAGTGAAGCTCTCTTGGCCTAGTTGAATTCTTTGAGTATTTTTTAATATTTAGAATTCAGCTTTTCCCTCCCCTGCCTGTGTGCCACCAGCCCCAGTGAGGAAGGCAAGATTTGGGAAGCCCACTCAGATCTGCTCTCCCTCCAGCATTCTTGGGTGCATTCCATGGAACCAGGTAGCTGTGCCCTCCCCTGTGCACTCCTTCACCAGCTGCAGCAAGGAACATAGACATGTGGGTGCCCCTGAAACACCCCCACACACTCAGAACTTCTAATTGGGCCAGTCCACGGACCCACTCTGCACAGGCATATGTGGTCATAAAGGGTATTTTTCTGAGCTCCCTACTTTGAACATCTTTAAAGAAAGGGTGGGGGAAACCTGTAGTAGAACTGTGTCAAGTTCAACCCTTCAGGAAGTTGGGGAACTCAATCTGGGCCTTGTGGCCTGGGGTCAGTCTGAGTTACATGGATCTGCCATTGACAGGCTGAGATCAGGGGACTTGGTTCTGCACATGACTGTGCATGTGGTATATTATGACAGCAGAGATATAGTCTGAAAGAAGCCCTTCAAATTCATTTTTTTCTTTCTTTTCCTCATTCCACTCTGCAAATTCTTTCTTTTTTCTGTCCTCTTTTTCCAATGCAGACTCTGGCTCTACCATATTATCCCTCATCTCCCTTTCTCTTCCTGCTTTTCCCTAACTCAGACTTCTTCTTCTATCATTTTTTCTTTTTTCTTTATATTCTTTTCTTCTATCATTTTACCTAACTCATGTGTCAATAGTTTCAAGGGAAAGTGAGCCCCTATTATTGTTAAGGGGATATATTCTTGTCCTTATTCTTGCACTCTGTCTATCCCTTTTGAATTTAATAGTTTCATAAAGATTGTATGGTCATTATATTTCCTCTGGCTTCTCTCCAAGTCTTTCACTTATCTACTCCTCTCATCCTAACTCTGTCTAAGCCCCCTTCCTAAATGGTAAAGATGTTATATTGAAAAGTGTATTCACTGCAAATATATTTTGGGCTGCTTCTTGATTTTAATTTAATTCACATGGTTTAAAGGTGATAGATTGATGACTACCACAAGTGGTCAATTTGCAAGTCATGCTTGATCCTATTGTGCTGATTGTATCAATTGAGATAAAGGATTATGATTGATTTAATGAGTTGTTTTCTGTAATATTATGAAAATAAGAATGTCTATAAGTCATTAGAGAGTCAAAAGCTAAAGCACATCTATATCAGGAAGATTTATGTAATAACCCAGATATTAAACCAAGGACAACCCAACAACAAAAATAAAAATGAGAAAACACTTAAGTAAGGCACAAAGATAGACTTCCAGTTCACAAATAGCAAACAGTAGGGGAAATGAGGATGAAAAGTCTGATAGTAAACCAACAGTACACCCTCAACCCATAGCACAGAAAGTAACAAAACAGATCAATAGGTTCTAAAAAAATTCAAAACAGAAATAATTTCCCAGATAACCATAGAGATGGTGAACAAAATGAGTCATGATTCGAGACTCTAGAACAGAAACAGAGAAAAAATAAGATGAGCTCAGGACCATGATACAAGCCATGAAGGCCCAGCATAAGAAAGAAATGGCAACAATGAAGGCCCAACAGAGGAAAGAAATAGAACCTGTAAAACAGATTCAAATGGATATCCAGGACATTAAAAACTCTATTGAAAGTGTATGCAACACAATAAAAGAATGCAAAGATAGAATCTCAGATAGAAGATAGGATTGCAGTCAGTGACTGAGAAAAGAGGTCTCTTAAAAACAGTAAGGGATCATGAGAAATCAATCCAACAACTCCTAGATGAAGCAAAGAAGAATAATATAAGACTGATAGGGACCCAAGAAGTAGCAGGAGAAAATACAAGTGACTTTAAAAAGCTGCTCACAGAATTAATGACAGAAAGCTTTCCAAACAGAAGGGAATAATTAGACATACAGACAAGTGAGTCATATAGGACTTGAACTAGACATGATCAAAAAAAATCTACACCTAGACATATGATAATCAAAATCCCAAAAACTCAACAGAAGAACAAAATACTACAAGCAGTAAGAGAAAAGACACAAATCACATGCAAAGAAAAATCCAGCAGAATCACAGCAGACTTCAACACAAACCCTCAGGTCAAGGAAAGCCTGGAGTGAGGTATTTCAAGGCCTAAAAGAAAACAAACTCCAACCTACACTGATGTATCCTGCAAAACTCTCTTTCAAAATGGAAATAAGATAATTCCATAACAAAGAACACTTGAGAAGCTTCACGAACACCAAACTAGCACTACAAGGAATTCTAAACAATATACTAGAAAGAGACAAAAATAGTCCAAACACCATAAAGCCCAACAAGCCAAATCAAATAAGCAAGGCAAAAAACTAAAAGGAGAGGAGGGAAAAGTAAAAAGAGTCAACAACAGGACACTAATATGACAATGATAAGTAAATGCATATCAGTTATAACCATCAATGTCAATGGCCTCAATTCACCTATCAAGAGAAATAGACTGGCAGAATGGATTAAGAAGCAAAATACAACAATATATTGTATACAAGAAACACACCTAATGCAAAAAGAAGCCACAGACTGAAAGTGGAAAATAATTCGCCAAGTGACAGGAGCCCAGAGAAAACCACAGGTAGCAATCTTATTCACAGACAAAAGTAAATTTCAAACCAAAACTCATTAAGAGAGACAAAGAAGGCCACTACATCCTTCTAAAGGGAACAATTCAAGAGAAAGAGATGACAAACATAAACATATACACACCAAATATTGATGCCCCAAACTATATAAAACAAATATTAAGAAATATGAAAAACCAAATAAGCACTAAACAATTATAGTGGGAGAACTAAATACTCCACAATCACAAATAGATAGATCATCTATGCAGAGGATCAACAATGAAATACTAGAACTCAAACAAGCCTTTGAACGCATGGACTTAATAGACATTTATAGAGTGTTCCACCCCACAAAATCAAAATATACATTCTTTTTGGCTGCACTTGAGTCATTCTTCAAGGTATACCACATAGAACAGTCTGAATAAATAAATGCAAAAGAATAGAAGTTATCCCATGTATTTTATCTGATCATAGTGAAATCAAGCTGGAGATCAATAGCATAAGAAAGCATAGGAACTTCACAAACACAGGGAAGTTGAACAACACTCTTCTGAACAATCAGTGGATCACAGAGGAAATTAAAGAAGAAATTAGACAGTTTTTACAAATAAATGAAAATGCCAATACAACATACAGGAATCTATGGGACACAATGAAAGCAGTTCTACATGGAAAATTCATAGCACTGAATGCCCACACTAGGAAAACAGAGTGAGCTCAAATAAACAACCTAATGATAAATCTTAGACTCCCAGAAAAAGGATTGCAAGAGTAACCCAAAGCTCAAACAAGAGAGGAAATTATGAAGATTAGAGCAGAAATCAATGCAATGGAAACTAAGAAAATGATACAAAAAATAAATGAATAGAAGAGTTGATTTTTGAAAGAATAAATAAAATTAAGAAACCCTTAGCTTATTTTATCAAAAAAAAAAAGGAAAAAAAAGCACAGATCCATGCAATCTGGAATGAAAAAGGTGAAGTCACAACAGATCCAACAGAAATACAGAGGATCATTAATACCTACTTTGACAACCTGGACTTTAATAAAATAGAAAACAGAAAAAATGGGCAGATTTTTAGATACTTATGAATTACCAAAGTTAAACAAAGAAGATAAAAACATTTTAAACACCATGATTACAATCAGTCAAATTGAAAATATAATTAAAAATTTACCAACAAATAAAAGGCTAGGTCCTGATAGATTCACTGATGAATTTTACAATATATTTAATGAAGAACTACTGCCATTACTCTTTAAACTTTTCAATGAAATTGAAAGGGAAGCAATACTTCCAAATTCATTCCAGGAAGCAAGTATCACTTTGATTCCCAAACCAGGGAAAGACACAACTAAAAAAGGGAACGACAGGCCAATCTCCTTAATGAATATAGATGCAAATATCCGTAATAAGATACTAGCAAACAGAATACAGAGGATAACCAAGATGGTAATAACTCCTGACCAAGTCAGATTTATTCCAGGGATGCAAGGATGGTTCAACATACATAAGTCAATAAAAGTAATATACTATATTAACAGAGCCAAGGACAAAAAACATATGACCCTCTCAATAGATGCAGAAAAAGCATTTGACAAAATTCAATGCCCATTCATGATAAAAAAAAACCTTCAAAAAATTGGAATAGATGGTCTATATCTCAACTTAATAAAGGCTATGAAAAACCAACAGCCAACATATTGAATGGCCAAAAACTGAAAACTTTTACGTTAAAATCAGGAACAAGACAAGGGCATACTTATCATCACTCTTGTTATCACCAATCTTCTTCAGTATAGTTCTTGAAACATTAGCCACAGCAATTAGACAAGAGAAAGAATTTAAAGCAATAAAGATAAAAAAGGAATAAATTAAACTGCTGATGATATGATACTCTACATTGAAGACCAAAAAACTCCATCAAAAGACTTCTAGTCTTAATTGACACTTTTAGCAGAGTAGCTGGATGCAAGGTCAACACCCAAAAATCAATAGCCTTCTAGTACACAAATAACAGACTCATTGAGAAAGAAATTAGGGAAACAATTCCTTTCACAATAGCACCCAAAAAGAAGAAGTATCTGGGAATCAATCTAAAAAAAGAAGCAAAAGACCTCTACAGTGAAAACTACAGCACTCTGAAAAAAGAGATCGAAGAGGATGTAAGAAAATGGAAAGCTATCCCCTGCTCCTGGGTAGGAAGAATCAACATGGTGAAAATGGCCATACTACTAAAACTGCTATACAGATTCAATGCAATGCCAAATGAAATTCCAACATTATATTTCACAGAACTAGAAAAAAGAGCCCAAAAATTCATTTGGAACCATAAGAGACCTAGAATAGCAAAAGCCATCCAAGACAACACAGACATAGTAGCAGGTATAATAATTCCCAATTTGATACTATACTACAAAGCCACTGTAATAAAAGCAGCATGGTACTGGCAAAGAAACAGACCTACCGATCAGTGGAACAGATTGGAAGACACAAAAACAACTTCAGATGTACTCAGCCACCTCATATTTGACAAAGGAGCTGACCATCCCCACTGGACAAAAGATAGCCTCTTTAAAAAATGGTCTTGGAAAAACTGGATTTCAACCTGCCACAGATTGAAACTAGACCCTTTTCTGTAGCCATGCACTAAATTAAAATCCAAGTGGATTAAAGGTCTCAATATTAAAACAGAAACATTAATCTTGCTGGAGGATAAGTTAGGCAGAACTCTTGAAGACATAGGCATAGGAAAAGATTTTATGAACAATTCCTCAGTAGCACGGGAACTAGCAGAAAGAATCAACAACCAGGATCTCATCTTATTAAAAACCTTCTGCAATGCAAAAGAAACCATCAACAGAACTAAGATACAATCTAAAACATGGGAAAACATTTTTACCAGCTGCTCCTCAGAGAAAGGACTATTATCTAGAATCTATAAAGAACTCAAAACAGTCAGCATCCCCAAATATAAAGACCCAATTCAAGAATGGGCATCTGAAATGAACAGACATTTCTCAGACAAAAAAGTAAAAGCAGCAAGTATATATATGAAAAAAATGTTCCACATCAATGGTCATTCAAGAGATGCAGATGGAAACAACACTGAGATTTCACCTCACCCCACAAAGAATGGCTGCTATCAAGAAATCAAACAACAAATGTTGGCGGGGTTGTGGGGAGAAAGAAAGCCTTCTCCATTGTTGGTGGGAGTGTAGACTGGTGCAACCACTGTGAAAATCAATATGGAGATACCTCAAAGAGTTGGGACTAGAGGTCCCATTTGAGCCAGGCATCCCTCTGCTGGGTATCTTTCCAAAGGAGTTAAAAGAATCATATCACAGAGATACATGCATGCCTATGCTATAGTGGAACAGTTTGTAATAGCTAAAACTTTGAAACAGCCCATTTACCCATCAGTTGGATACTGGATAAAGAAGATGTGGTTTTTCTGTACAATGGAATATTACTCAGCCATAAAGAATGAGAAATTATAGTCATTCAAAAGAAAATGGATATATATTTAGGATATACTTCTAAGTGAAATAAATAAATCACACATGTTTAAATACTGAACAGTTTCTCTGGTGTGAATAAACTATAATAATACATAAGATCCTAATGATATAATGGACAATGTGAAAAAGGAAGAAAGGGACTAAAAGTGTAGAGAAATTGGGAAGGGTAGTGCAAAGGTAATAAGGGAAAAGAAAAAATATGATAAAATAAATAAATGGTAATGAAGTGTTTGTAAAGGGGGAGCATGGAGGTGTGAAGAGAGGGCCGGGACAAGGGGGAAAATGAGAAGCAAGACCTGTCATGTAAAGGTACAAGATCCCAATAATGAATGTAACTGTACTGTATACCTAAAATGTAACAATAAACTCAATGAGGAAAAAAAATTCAATCTTTCCTCCTATTTTTGGTATATCCACATTTTTGTCCATTTTAGAGCCAATTTAGTTTGCTGGACTGCCACAATATTTTTATAATCTCTTTTATTATTGAAAGATAAAGTATAATGTCCCCTCTTTTATGCCTCAATTTAGAAATTGAAGATTTCTCTCTCTCTCTCTCTCTCTCTCTCTCTCTCTCTCTCTCTCTCTCTCTCACATCTCTTTGTATTCTAGAGCAATACTATTTATCTTTTCAAAGAGCCACTTTTTGGTTTGATTAAACAAATACCATGCTGTTTTAATAAGAAGTTTCATGGTATATTTTTAAATAAGATACTATAATGCCTCCTATTCATTTCACTGTTCAGAATTTTTGGTGGTTCTATATAAATTTTAAGATTGACTTTTAAGTGCTGTGAAGACTGTCATGGATACTTTGATAAGGATTGCACTAATCTATTCATTGCTTTGTGTAATATAATCATTTTTCAAATATTGAATTTTTTCAAATCCATGAACAAAGATGCCTTTGCACATTTTGTGTCCTATGCAATTTCTTTCATCAATGTTTCATAATTTTTATTACCGTGATCTTTAACTTCTTCTTTTTTGGGGGGGTGTTTGAGACAGTCTCTCACTATGTAGTTGAGAATGACCTGGAATTCACTATGTAGCCCAGGTTTTTCTCGAACTCACAGCGATCCTCCTGCCTCAGCCTCCCAAGTGCTGGGATTACAAGCATGCACCACCATGCCTGGCTGGAGATCTTTAACTTCTTTGATTAAAGTTGTTTCTAAGTATTTTATTTTTATTTGTTTCTATTTTGTAGCTGCTATACATCAGAGTGCTTTTTTTTATTTTTGTTTCAGACAATTTTCTGTGATGAGCATTTGCAATATTATTATATTTTGTGTGTTACTTTTGTATCCTGAAACTTGCTGAATTTTTTAGTTATAATAGCTCTTTTGAGGAATCTGAGTTTTTTTTATACCTAAAGTCATATTATCTGCCAACTCTCTCAACATGACTTCTTTCTGGTTTTAACACCCTTGGTTACTCTGTCTAGGACTTCTGGTAGTGCTTCAAATAAGAGTGGTTATTTGGCTCAATGGTTCTGCTGCTTACTTTGCAAACGCAGGGGCCTGAGTTCAATACCTACCACCAAAAAAAAAAAAAAAAGTGGTGAAAGTTGTCAACTTTGTCTTATTTCTGTTATGAGAAAGTCTTTGGTTTTCCTCATTCAATATAGTATTATCTTGTAGCATTTTTTTCTTCATTGAGTTTATTGGTACATTTTACATATACAGTACATTACATTCATTACTGGGATCTTGTACCTTTACATGACAGGTCTTGGTTCTCACTTTTTCACCCTTGTCTGTGCCCTCCCTTCACCCCCCCTCCCCTCCCCATTTACAAACACTTTGTTTCCATTTTTCATATTTTTTCTTTTCCCTTATTACCTTTCCCCTACCCTGCCCATTTTCCCTACACCTTTAGCCCTTTTCTTCTCCTTTGACATGGTCAATTACTCATTAGGATCTTACTATTATAGCTTTTCACACCAGAGAAACTATTCAGTATCTATACATGTGTGACTTATTAATCCACTTAGGAGTATGTCCTCAATATGTATCCATTTTCCTATAAATGAATCTAAATTCTCATTCTTTATGGCTGAATAGTATTCCATTTTATAGAAAACTCACATCTTCTTTAACCAGTTTCCAACTGATGGGCAAATGGGCTGTTTCCAAGTTTTAGCTATTACAAACTTTGCCCCTATAAACATTGGTGTGCATATATCACTGTGGTATGATTCCTTTAATTCTCTTGGAAAGATACCCAGCAGAGGGATGGCTGGGTCAAATGGAACCTCTAGTCCCAGCTCTTTGAGGTATCTCCATATTGATTTCCATAGTGGTTGCACCAGTTGAGCAAATTTTTCAATTACCATTTAGAATGGCGGCTCAGACACAGCTAGGATGCAAGAGCCCTGATCTCAGCTAGCTGATGGCAGAACCCCAAGACGCAGACTGACCTCAGGCTGCAAGGCCCAGACTGAGTTCCCCAACCTCCTGAATGGTTGAACTCCACACAGTTCCACCACAGGTTTCCCATTCCCTTTCTTTAAAGATGTTCAAAGTTGGGAGCTCATAAAAATACCCTTTATGACCACCTCTGCCTCTGCAGAGTGGGTCCAAAGACTGGCACAATCAGGAGGTCTGAGATTGTGGGGGGCGGGGTTCAGGGGCACACATGCGGCTACCTTCCTGGAGCTGGAGTGATGGCGGTGGTCCGGCGGGTGAGGGCGGGGCTACCCTGCCCGAGGTCTGGTCCCAAGCAGGCCCTCCTTGTGCTGGAGCAATGGCAGTGGTCCGGCAGGGGAGTCTTCCAGCATTTTAAAATGGCCTTTATTATATTGTGGTAAGATATTATTTGCTCTTAATTCTCTTTAAAATGTATTCATTAAATATTTCATATACTTATTCAAGGTCACTTTAAATAATCCCCTTTACAGCTCAACATTCATAATGCAGACATAGAAGTCCAAATTTCAACTCTTTTATCTGTATCTTTTTACATATGCTTCCATATTTTTAAATCATGCACTTAGGTTGCTGTTTTTTATTTTCTAATTTTAAAAATTATTAAACTCACAATAGAAAAAAATCCACATTTAATCTTCAATATCCTTTACCTTTGTAATGCACAATTGCCATCTTGTTTAATATTCAGTTTTAACATTGTTAACACTGCACATTTTGTTCATAATATAAATCATAAACAGAATAGTTGATGTTTATGATTTGCACAACCATTAATCTACTTGCCCTCAATTCATTGCCTATACAAAACTATTTTTCCCAGAATCTCTTTTAAGTGACTATGCCTAGATTTTTCCAATGGAAAGCACAGATAAAAAAGTTTGGAGAGTGGATACAAACAAGGCATAATATGTTTCCTTCTTGACTCCTGTAGGCAGGATATCCAGTACTAACTTTATCTTCTTGGGGGTTTCAGATTCTGCAGTAACTCTTCCCAGTAGCTAAAATCTTGGGTTCTGTTAATATCATTGCTCCCCATATGAGCAAATTGCCAGAACAAATCTCCAATTTGCTTTGTCTGGCTCTTAGCTTTTCCAACCCTTTAGATTTATTTTCTCAATTATATTTTTTATAATGAGCTGTAGGGCTCTGTTTGCCTAGTAGACTCTGGTAGAATGACTACGTAAAATTCTAAAACCTTTATGATTAAAAAAATAGAGTTAACAGCATAATACCAATAGAGGAAAAATATTTGAGACACTTGTGGGAAAAAAGATCAAGTATTTTGATATATAAACACCTCATAAGTCAGTGTGAAAAATACAAACAACTGAACAAAGAGAAAGATGAATAGACATTCAAGAAAGGAGAAACACAAAAGTTAAGTAATTTAAGAAAGAAATGATGCTTAGCTGATTTAAATTTACATAGAGAAAATTAGAACATCATTGTAGTTTTCTCTATCTTATCATCTTGGTGTCAGGGGAAAAAGATCTATAAATTTGACCAAAATTGACAAGAATGGTGATTTCCAGTTTGTTGATAGTATAATAAATCACTTTCTTATGTAGATACGATCTTCCTGGAAAGTACTTTACCAAAAAGCAAAGAGTGATCAAGATATATTGTGAATGTTTAAATGTAAAAAATTTATTAAAGTAAAATATACAATGAACAAATCCAACCACCACTATCCTGACCAAAGACCCTCTAATCCCCCTTTCAGCAAAGCTGCACCTAGTCACTCATAATATTATCAGCCCTGCTATCCCGGTGACTCTCATATCTATCCAGCCTACTGCCAGTACCAAGTCATATCATTATTTAGCCCTGCTACTGATAACAAACTCTATTCCCTGCACATTCCCAAGCCTTGTCCTTGGGCAAACAACCATGGCATGTAGCCAACCCCTTTTCCCTGAACTTTCCCCTCTCTGTAAAAGATTCCATAGCCTGTACAGAGTTACTGGCCTGGTCTCTAGTACCAGAGTGGTTTGTTTTGAAATAAACCTGTCCTGGTGAGCTTGTACTTCTGGTTTTTTCCTCCATTTTACCTAGCACAAATTGTACTAATCTCCCTCATAACAGTCCAACTTTGAACACACTTATCTCACTTTACCAAATCTTTCTGGAAGTCTTATTTTAAGAGGTGTGATCAAAATATAATAAGTCCTGCTACTAAGTTTCATCCCAGAGAAAGGCAGGTTCATAAAAACAGTGTTTCCTCACCTTTCAAATCTGGCACAATGAAAGTCCTGGCTTATCCCCAAAGTCAAAATAACCACGAAAGGTAAATGCTTTAATCTACTTGGGATTAACCAAGTAACCAGAGACATTCATGAAAGACTTCCAGAACTACTTCAGAAAATGGCAAGAATTGGTGCCAGGGATTAGCTCAGTGGTGGGACCTCCTGCCTCGAAAGTGAAATGTCCTATGTTTGATCCCTGGTACCATAAATAAACAAACAAACACCTAGCTCCACCAGAAAAAGGCAAGAATGATGAGACCAAAATATTCAAAATGAAGAAGAGTATTGTAATAGAGGTTTGCGATGTGATAATTTTTAAAAATTTAAACATTTATTATATTCTTTAATCACACCTCATAGTTCTTTTAAAATGCTCTAATATTTTGAACCAAATATTGTATTTCTTTTAACTAGAAAAAAGGAATTTAAGTGGAATTTAATTAGCAGCTGTTTTATAATGGAGAACAATAGAATAAATCAAAATCCCTATACAAAAGAAATGGTTAAAATATTTGTACATAATTGAATAGATCAAATTATGCCTAGATTTTTATTTGACAATATGTACAGGGGGCCAGGGATTTAGCTCAATGGTTTTGCCACCTGTCTCGATAATATAGGTACAGATTTCAGCAGCATATTTTTTGAAAATATTTACAAAAATATTTCATTTTTGGAAAATGTGAGAAATAATTCTAAAATTTTTTCACTAAAATGCTACCACTGGTTGGCTTTAGATATTCAGTTATTTATATTTCATATTTCCTTTGTTTTAACTTGATTTGTGTTATGTTTTGTAGACCTTCCTTTTAAATTTTTTCTGTGTATATATATAAAAGTATTATTTTATAATAAAAATGTAAATATGCAAAGAATTTGTTATTCATTGTCCATAAACCTATATTCACTTCCATTCTTTCTCCTAGCATCAGAATGCCTAGTCCATAAGGCACCAGGTTGGCTTCATTCAGCATCTGGTCCTTGAATTTGAAGTGTGAATTTGAATCATTAATTGTAGTCAGTGCTTTGCTCATTTGTTAAGACCAACACCATGAGCTTGACAAGGCAATTATACCCGCTCCATTTCATCCCCTCTGAACTTACTTGGTCCCAGGACCATTGGAATTTTCAAAAGGAACTTGGCCTGGTAAATAATAAAGTTGGATAATAAAACATACTGAGACCAGGAGCTCTTAAACACACCTACACAAGTGAAGGTGAAACTCCTTAGAAGGAGGAAGTGAAGAAAATACTTAAGCAGAGGATATGGAGAGGATAAGATGTGGGCAGTGATAGAGATATAAAGAAGGGGTGGGAAGTGGAGTAGAAAGTGAAATAAAAGAGAAGATACAAAATGAAATAAAATTCTTGTGTTAGCCAACATTCCTCTCACCGGAACACAATACCCAAAGCCCACAGTTTAAAGAAGAGAGGTTAAATTTAAGTTTCAGTGGATTTAGTCTGTGGTCATGGCTGAGTGGCTTCAAGCAGCAATATTATGGCAGAAGGGGATGGTGAGTGAAGATCCATAGATTATGGTGCCCAGATGACACAGCTGGGGAGCAGTGCCAGAGATAAAGGGGCCAGATAAGACCCCAAGGTCACACCTCCAGGACCCACCCAATCGCTCTCAAAACTGTGCTTTACTAATTCTCCTGCTGGCTCCAAAACCAAAGAAGTTGACAATGAAGCTGCTGTAGAGGGAATCTGCAGCTAAGATTGATCTCTAGGGTGATGATATTACATAGGTAAATAATTAGGTAAAATTTCATTGGTGCACATTATATAGTGTGTTCCACATATAATACACACACACACACACACACACACACACACACACACACACACACACGGTACTAGGGATCTAACTCAAGACCTTGCACTTACAAGGCAGGTGGCAGAACCACTGAGCTAAATCCTTGGCCCCCATGTGTAATATATTATAATTTTTTAAAATACATTAAGCTAAAAAAAAAGTACATCAAGCTCAAAATCTAAAAGTCTCAGAGCTAAAAGGTTTTTTTTTGTTTAGAGAGGAAAGTCAAGGAGCATTCACTCATAATTATTGCATTCCGCCAAAAAGGGGGGCAAATTATGACTCAACAAAGAAAAATAAGTACGAAATGACAATTCATTTTGTTTCTTTCCTTTCAGACATGGCTGTAATTAAAATTATAATAGAAAATATATATGTATTATACATATATAAATTATATATGTGTGTAAATATATATATATTAAAATTATAATAGAATATATATGTTTTTATATAGAGCACCATAATACTAAAATTATAAATTAAGGGGTTTGTTTTCACAAACCAGAAAATATTAAAGACTCCCTTTGGATGCTACTGTTGACAAAAAAAATTATCATCACTGAGAATCATTAAATATGTGTATGAGTTGATTAACTTAAGCTGGTTATCTGGGATTCTTTTCTTAAATTAATAATGCTCAATGAACTTTTTTTTTTAAACCCTAGTGTCCTCACTGGAGACTTTATTAAAAGTTCGGCCCTTGAAGACTGGGAATTGGATAAGTTCTACAAGTGTGAATATGTTTTCCTTTCTTTGAAAATAATTCACATTGGACCTTATTAGAAAGTTGGTAGAGATTTCTGCTAACAGACCTTGCAGTGGCAGAATGAGAAGAGCCTTTCTACTGTGGCATCCCCTTGGGATGAAGGCAACATTAACAGGAAGGCTCATGTTTATTGTTGAAAGATCACATTTCTATGAACGAAAAAAATTTAGTAATATCTCTCCATAAAGCTGATGTCTGAACTTTTCATTAATGAAAAGTGCTGAAATCCAATGTCAAGTTAGTCACCCTGATGCCTTATCCACCCACCCACACTGCATCTTATTCATTTCCTTACTCACACTCACACTGAATCTGTACCAAAGGTTTATTCAGTAATATGCTTCTACATTCTTCAATTTTAATTTCTTTGCTCTCCTCTCATGAAGGACTTTTAAGTTTGTTTGGCATAAATTCCTCCTAGATCTGCCAAATAATAATAATAATTTAGTAATAAAATTTCCTTTTAATCCTTCCCTTATTAAAATAGTGTGGTGGCTTATAACTGCAAAAGCACTCAGTAATAAAACTAATGGCTACTTTTATAAGAATGTACACCTTTTATATTACTGAATAATAAGTAAATATTAAAATTTCGCCTTCATGGAGATAACATGCCAAGATAAGATTTGAATAAGAATATGTGGATAACCATTTATGCTATAAATTCCCATCTTAATTTGGGTTAATCCCAAAAGACTCTTTGACAGATAGTTTATATGAGAGGTAATTTAAGAAATGGAGAAGTGAGAAAAGAGGGAAGGAGTACCATAAATATTATCTTAATGTGTAGGATACCTCTGCAAGAAACAACAGGCTTTCTAAAAGACTGAAAAACACTCAAAATTAGCTTACCAAAGGAGTGAGGAAGTCAAGATACTTATGTTCAAACCTTTCTCTCATTAGCTGATGGTTTTTTCTTGGATGTTAAATTTCTGGTCATTATACTACCCTGACACTTTCCAAACCCATCTGCAGCTGCATGGACAGGTAACACCATCAGAGAGAGTGGCGCATAAAGCTAATTCAGCTTTTAACTGAATTGTTTGCATGTGACCTAAACGATGAGTCAAAGGATGATGTACAGGACAAATACTGCGGCTCCTAGGTTTAAGGGTTTAGTTTATTTTATGATTTGGGGTAAGATAGCCATGTTTGTGTCTGTGTAGGCATGATGGCCATGATTGTGTTTGTCACCCAATAGGGAGTTGTGAATGGAAGCAAGTTTTTGTTGAACACTTTGGTTTGAGAACTGAATTGTTTGTGAATAGAAGCATGTGTGAACTAAGGGATTACTGTTTATCTTTCACAGAACCTAACATGTGGCACTGTTCTATCCCCCCAGACACACACACAAAAAAATGACCAATGAGATTTCAGATGAATGTAAGGAAATGAGGAAAACACAGTGTGGGTTGGTGGTAAAACATGAAATCAAGGCAGGAAAACCTGTGGCTCAGTCAGAAAGCTCAACAGCTTGTTGGAGAAAGCTCTTATAGAAAAAGATCTAGGTGTCTTCAGGGGAAACAAATGCACAAAAATATTTAGAATGTATTTAAGGAACTGTGTTGAAGGGAGATGTAACCTTGTGGATAAAAATACTAAAGTACAATTTTATTTTATGACAAGGATCTGACCAAATAAACACACAAACAACAAAATCCATGTTAAGCTCTCAATCTGAAACTCTGGGAAAATGTGGATAAACATGATGCTAAAGGAATCTACAGGCTGTGCCAAACTTTGAAGCTTCAGCTAAAGAACTGTTTATCCTGTAAATACTAAGATGACCTTAGAGGTTACCACTTCAAAGATCTATTAAATAGATTTAAGCAAGACAGATAAAGAGCTATCACCCCAAGTCACTAATGATTTTAAATTTTGTGTTTCTTATAATACACTAAATACTGGATACTTTTAATAGCATATTAGAATAAAAAATAATGAAAAGACACAGGGCATTAAGCAGAACACCAATAATAATAACAAAAGTATTACAGATAGTCTCTACCATATAACAGTTTGAGTTATAACAATATAACAGTTTGAGTTACAATTTTTAAATTTTGCAAATTTGACACAAATTCAATAGAAAAATATACTTTGTATTTTGGATTTTGATCTTCTTATTATATCTCCTTACAATGTCAGACAGCTTCAGTGAATCACAGCTCCATCAGCTACATGGTCAAAATGATAAACAACCAGTTCTCTACTATGGCCTCTGTTGCCAGCCTATGAGATCTAGCTGTAGATTTGGTATACTAAATGTTTCTTCTGCATTAAGATATTTCCATTGATTGGGTTGTAACCCCACTACAAATAAAAGAACAAGAACATCGGTACTGAAATATACTAACATTTTATAATATCTTAAGGAGGTCCTTTCTTGGTTGTTCTTCATATAGCACTTCTATCTGGGAAGAACCATTCACCGATGTGACCATGCTCTCATATATTCATTAGGCAGAATTTCAACATTTTTCTTTGCTACCAGTTCAGTGTTATGGGAGCAAACATTTGTTATAGTAGTACAAGATGCTGAAACACATGAGATGATACGATAAGACTAGGGACATACAGTCCTGAGCAAATTAGTAGAACTGATATGAGAACTTAGAAGGGAAGAGTCCATGAAACTTGAAGATGACACGATACCAAGCTGTCTACAGGGAGTGAGGATAATGGCAGTGCCATGGGTGATACTGAAATGGTGAGCTTGGAAATGTGTATTGTCTCCCCTCTGGTCTTAGGATGCACTTGGTAGTCTCAGGCCTGGACTCCAGATCTCTGTAATATTTCACACTTGATTCTGTTTCTCATTTCATTTAGTACTACTGTTCTCCGAATTTACACTAATTCTCAGGTCCCGGAAACCCAGAAGCTACTTCTTAGCTCAAAACCTCTGAGTTTATGTATGCATAAATACCATCTCTCCCCACCGTTAATTAATTAACTAATTCATTCATTCACATTCTTTCAAGCCCTCAGCTTATTTGTGATTTCCCTGGAAAGTGTTCCCTGTAACACTCTGAGACTAGGATAAATCATCTAAGTATATAATTAAATGTTTAGAAAAATATTACAGTAAAGACACATAGCCATTAGTTGCCCTCAAAATGCACCCCCTCACTTCAAACACACTTACCCCATTGTTCTTGCCACTTTGTGAGCAATTCGTGACTCTGCCATGAAAGTCTATATAAAAATAGTAGTGATTGCCAATGCCTAGTGCCATCCAAAAAATGTCAGAGTCCTAAAAACATTATTATGTGTCTTCATCTATTTTATTCAACAGATTTGGCACAGTGTAAGATCTGGCTCTTCCCCAACATCATTATGAAAGGTAAATATTTTGAATTGATTCAGGACACAGAGGTAGCCAGGACAGCACAACTAATGACATTCACAAAAGAGGGCTTCTAAAACTGCTTCAGAAAGTACCAAGAGCAAGTGCTAAGTTTGCTTGAAACAGAGAGAGTGTTTTGAAGAGGACTAAGGACAATGTGCTTTTCATGTAATATAATTTAAAGATTTGTTTTAAATATTCACTATATTTTCATTCACACTATGTATTATATAATTCCAAGTTTTTGTCACAGTCCTTAATATAACTATTATGATTTTAAGACTATGGCTCTCTCTCTCTCTCCCTCTACCAGTATATAACAAGCTACCGGTAGGCAGTGACCATTCTTGGCCTTGCTCATTACTTATCTCGAGAGACTAGCACAGTGCGGTTACTTAGCAGGCAGCTGTCGCAGAGCCTATGAACAGGCATGTACTTTCCTTCTCTTCTTCCCTGTAACCTGGTTTGTTCCCCCTCAGTTTATTATTATTATTATCATTATCATTATTATCTTAATCTTGTTGAGTTGATTGGTACTTTTTAAGTATACAGTACAGTTACATTCATCAAAAGAATTAAAAGAGGGCCAGGGATTTAGCTCAGTGGTTTGGTGGCCTGCCTTGCAAGTGCAAGGACCCGAGTTCAATCCCCGGTACCAAAATTAAAAAAAAAAAAAAGAATTAAAAGAATCCCCCCGCCTCAGTTTATGTGAGTTTTTCAGTAATGCTTTTCCTGATCCTTCTACTTCCTGAGACAGCCAAGGGGAGGCTGAAGGGAAAGCTCCTTTATGGTAAAAAGTAATTTCCCTTTCAAGCATAGTGAGTTTAAAGCAATGACTAGATATTACAGATGTGTCCCACAGACATCAGTTATGTGACATGATTAGGAGTTCAAATGCGGATTTACATCAGTAAGCTACTAAGAGAAGAAATGGGCAAAGGTGAGATTTCAACAAATGCTCATGGTGAAGTGGAAAGAAACAGATTTTAAAATGAGAGACTGTTTAAACCCACTAGTATTTTAGAGAGGTTGAGGACAATATAGCTTCTGGAAAGATACCTAATTAAACTTGATAAATAGATCACTGGGGAAACAAATGTTTATAAAATAATGAGAATTGAAAGGTAGATTGCGGGTTATTAAAGACAGTTAATAAAAGTAGCAGGTATAGACTGCTTTTCACATTCTTTGATGCTAAAAATTAAAAGAAATGAAACAGGAACTAAAGTGTTGACAGTGAAGCCAATTAAGATTTTATGAAAATAGTCAGAGGGGCTGGGGATGTAGCTCAGTGGTGCTGCTGCCTGCCTCACAAGGGCAAGGTTCTGAGTTTGATCCCTGGAACCACTCCCCAAAGGAAAATAGTGCAGAACCATGCAGCTTTTCCAGAAAGTGCTTCTTATAATGGCAAGTCTGAAGTCTACTAAATCTGTTCCATTCACTTTTTAAAGAAATGCTAATTTTTTTATTTTTACCTTGCTACACTGTCTCCCTTATCCCATTTCTCTCATTATTTTTTCTTTCATCATTTCTTTCCAGCTGTATCACTAGACTAGCACTGTCCAATCAGTAGCCTATAACCATGTGGCTTTTATGTGCCTAGTCTGAATTACAATGTGCCATAAGCAAATAAACACATTTTATGTGAAAAAATAAGGTAAAATATATTTTAATAATGCTATATTTGACCTCCAGAGTTCGGCTCAGTTATCACTTCTTTAAGGAGATATTTCTATTACTCACCCCACTACCTACCACAAGTAATAAGTAATAAAGATGGTGGTGATGGTGAGGGTTGGTGGTGGTGATAGGATTTATTATTTATTGGGCACATACTATACACAAGTCTCTCTATTAATGTTTTACACAAATAATTCAATTCTTCAAAACCACCCTTTTCAGTCTTCATTTTTTAGAATGTAATCCATTGCAATATACATTTTTGATGGGGGTACCAAGGATCTAACTTGGGTCCTTGCACTTGGGAGGCAGGCAGCAGCACCACTGAGTTAAATCCTTAGCCCTATACATATTTTTCTTGATGAAAAAGTTGAGGCACAAGGAGGTGAAATATTTTCCCAAGATAGCTAGAAAGTATTATAGCTAAAATATAAAGTCAAGCATTCTTATTCTTAAAGCTCATGGAATCAATCACTGTATTTTTTGTTTTCAGCATACACTATATTCCTGTTACTAGCTTCCTCTCTCCAGTGATTTTGCCTTCATAGTAGAAAAGTTGCAATTCTAGTTTCATTCCAGTGATTATTTGGTTAATGTCTGTCTCTCATACTTTTCCCTTTGTATTAGTCAGGAAAACAGATACTTAAAGGACACTACTTTGTAAAGAGGCTTAATCATCTCACAGTTCTGGAGGATTGGAGTCCAAAATTGAGCAATGCCATCTGTACTTCTGCTTAGGACATCGTGGAAGGTGGCAAGAGAGAAATAAGGTGGCATAGATCACATGGCCAAACAAAAATCCAGAAAAATTCATGGTTGGGTTTTATCTTAGTTACATTCCTTGTCATTGGAACAAAATACCTGACACCTACAAATTGAAGGAAGAGAAGTTTATATTGGTTTGTATTTTCCACCCCTGGGCAGCTGACTCCAAAGCAGGAAGAGTGAGGTGGAAGGATCTGGTGATGGAAAGCTGTTTACATCATGGTGGCTGAAAATCAGATGGCAAATGGAAGAATTAGAGATGGAAATATACCATTCCAGGTCACTCCCTCAGTGACCAGTTCCTCCAGCCAGGCCCCACCTTCGAACAGCATATCAGCCATGAGCCTGTCAGTGGATTCTTGCAGCAGAGATCCCACAATCCAGTTATCTTCCAAAGAGATGGATCTTGGGAGGCACAATCAAGATACAAACCATAACAAGTTTGTTCTTATAATACCTAATCTCAAAAGAGATTCAGGGGTTTCATGAAAGCTACCTAATACCTTCTGAGAGCAATGTCCCCAACTGTCTGATGTTTTTCAGTAGTTCTCACTTCCTAAACTTCCTTCAACTCCCACATTGCCACTTAGGGATCAAGTTTCCAACACACAAACTTTTGGTGACCCAATCAAACTATATCTAAACCATCACACTGCCCAACCCCAAAAGAGACAGATACCATTTCTGCTTCTGTTTATTTCTTCATCATGCTGCCTTGAATTGTGTCTGGTGTAATTTAAGCACATATTGTTCATAGATAAGTGTAGAAAAGGGAGCTAGGAACATTTGAAATTCTTCCATGGTACCTCTAATGAAAGCTTTTCATCAACAAATCTTGACCAATTGTCATTACAGAAGAAATGTTCCCCATAATGCTATATCAGTACACATTTGTTCTTGCATTTTTATCAATATATGGTCTTTCAATTGAAATTTTCACCCTCTAATTTGAGTTTTAAGGGCAGGGATCTTACTATACTTTGTTCTTTGCTTTGTTTTCTTGAACACCTCAGAAGATAAACTATTCTGATACCAGTGATGTTGTAACCAAGCTGAGGAAAAAAGGCTTACATCCACAAAAGGCAATAGGACTATTCAAGGCAGATATTGAGACTTGAGAGGTGTATGTGAGTAACAAGGTCTTGGGAAGTTGATGTGAAGACATGTATCTGTCTTAGGGAAACTGGGTAGACCTAGAGATGATCATTAAAGGGTAGAATTAAGGTACATAAAGGACATGGTAGAGGTAATACAGATATGGCAAAAGGCCCAAAAGAACGAAGACTAGGGATGCTTGTTTTAGGGATAGTATAAAAAAGATGAAATGAGTTCAAATGAGGAAGAGTTAAGAAAATCAAGATAAGTAATTGCTCGCATTTGGTCCTTCCACATCCATCAAAGGCCAAACTGTTTGTATTAGTTACAGATCACCAGAGGAAAAGTATTAATATTTTTAAAAATCTACAAGTATACAGGGGTTTATTAGGTAGGTTTACAGGTTCAGGAAAGGAATAATCTCAATGCCTGTCTGAGAAATCAGCAGCAATAGAATCCAAAATGGCCATCTATGAATTAAAGAGCTGCAGTAGCAGTCAAAGGTCCAAAACCTGAAAACTCCCTATGATCACTGCTGTCTGTATCAGAACACCAGATTCTGCACTGTAAGGTTGAAAACTGTACTAGAGAACAATGCCCAAAGGCAATGGCCAAGACCAGAGGTTCATTCCCCACAAAATAAGGAAAACTTTCATCTGCTTTTCCTTTTTATTCTCTCCAGTCTACAAGAGTATATTTGGTGCTTACATCTGGGGAGGAGTCTTCCTTCCTCAGTTTTTTACTTATATGTCAATTATTCATTGTAGTCATGGTGTGGTGTCATCTTTGGTAGGGCGTCTCAGTTTTGGGGGACCTGTGGAGAGAGGGTGAGGCATACAGACAAGACCAAACTTTGGGGAGGATTTCTGAGAATCACTTCTGCTTTATTGTGCCACATTGAAGAATATATAGCACAGCTCTAATTTGCATGGGGGAGGGGATGGACAGAGAAGATATGGGTGGCATTCAGAGACTGGCTGAGCCCAGATACTCATCAATTGTTGGGGAACTAGAGGGGTGCAATGAGCATGGCCAAGGAGGCTCTCTACACACAGCTTGCAGGCAGTTTGCATGCCCTTTTTGGTGTCCTATACCTTGCTACTGGATATTGGTGTGGCACACCTTGTTTAGACAGATTTCTGGAGTGCCCATAGTTCATGACACACCAGAGATTTTCCTAACCTGTTCTTCAGTTCTTACTCAAGGTAAGTTGACATATCACAACTATGATCACAACATTAAAGTCTTATTGCCTATACTAAGGTTATTAGGAGGTGGTGGAAACTTTAAGAGGTGGGAACTAGTGTGAATTCTTCAACTCATTGGGCCATTCACTTAAGAGGAATAAAGAAGCCACAGCCCCTTCCTTACCCTCCCTTTTACTTTTGCAGCTACCCATAAGGAGGGTGGCTTTTCTCTGCCATATGCTTCTACAATGATGTGGCTCCATATAACAGACAAAAAGCAGAAAGGGGCTAGAAGCCCACCAAGATACCAAAGTTTTAGCAGCACAGGCTCTAGCCATGGCCTTACCCAGACAGCAGCTTGGGGCAAAAGCCTCAGCCAATGGCCCAGTTAGAAAACACCCTTGAAGGTGCACAGGCTCCAGCCAGAAGCCTGCCTGGACAATAGCCCAGTGCAGGGATACAGAAGGCCATAATTCTAAACCCAGGTATGGCGCAGTGGTGAGCAGCAGAGAGAAGGGCTCTCTATTGGGAATTGAAGCCCACTAGGATAGCAAAGAGCCACTGCAATAAAGGTACAGCAGACTGTATCAGTTGAAATGAGAAGACACCTAAATGAGTCTCAAAACCAGACTTCCAGATAACCAAAGGCAACCCCAAGGGACAATGATATAGAACAATCGAAACTCAACCACCTGGACTCCCTGACCTGGCAATGAAAGAGGATCTGGAAAAGATAAAATCAGAAATAATTATCAAATAACAACGGAGATTGTGTCCATAGTGAAAACATGATTAATAAATATAGAGCAGACACAGATTTTTTAAAAAATAGAGGACCTGAGGAACATGATGGAAACCCAGCATAGGAAACAAACGGAATCCATAAAACTGATGTAAATGATATCCAAGAGATTAAAAACTCCACTGAAAATTTATATAACAATATGAGACAATGTGAGGACAGAATATCAGATATAGAAGACAACATTGCAATTAGTGACCAGCAAAAGGAAGGTTTCTTAAAAATAGCAAGGAATCTGGAAAAACCAATCCAGCAGCTGCTAGATGATGAAGAGAAGATAACATAAAACTGATTGGAGTCGATAAAAAAACAGGAGATACTGAAAATGACATTAAAAAAACTGTTAACAGGTCACAAAACTTCCCAAGGGGGGGAAAAGAATTTAACATATAGATAAATGAGGATTATAGGAGTTCAATTAGCCATGATAAAAATAATCTACACCTAGGCATATAATAATCAAAATTCCAGAAATACAACAGAAGAACAAAATTCTACATGCAATTAGAGAAAAGAAACAAATCACATACAAAAGAAAGTCCATCAGGATCATAGCAGACTTCTCAAAACAAACCCTCAAGTCAAGAAGAATCTGGGGTGAATTATTTCAAGCGCTAAAAAAACAAACAAACAAACAAACAAACAAACAAACAAACTTCCAACCCAGACAGATGTACCTTGCAAAATTGTCTTTCAAAAATCAATGAATAAGAGACTTTTGTGACAAAGAACACTTAAGGAACTTCATGAATACCAAACCAGCACCCTAAAAATTTTTTTTAAATATCCTAGGAAAATAAAATGAGGTTCACAACCCCAGGAAGCCCAGCACAATGACTCCTCCAGGCAAGACAAGAAATTGAATGCAAAGGGGGAGAATTCAACAACAGGAAAAGTTCATGACAAGGGTAAGTCAATACATATCAGTCATAACTATCAATGTTAATGATCTCAAATCACCAATCTAAAGAAATGGACTGGCATAATGGGTCAAGAAGTAAGATCCAAAAATATGCTGCATACAAGAAAAACACAGCAGATTGCCACTGCCAACAGTTGTTTCTCTATCTTCTATTCTGTTCCCTTGATCCACAGATCTGGTCTTTAAAATTGTTTGTTTGTTTGCTTGCCAAAACCATACTGATTTTGTAATTGTAGCTTTGTAGTATAACTTGAAATCTGGAATCATGATGTCTTCTGCCTTTACCTGATGAAAATCTGGATTTCAACCTGCCAAAGATTAAAACTAGACTGTTATCTCTCGCCATGCACTAAACTAAAATCCAAATGGATTAAAGATCTAAATACTTAAAAGGTCACTAAAATTGCTGGCAGAACTCTTGAAGACAATAGCATAGGAAAAGACTTTATGAACAAATAGTAGCACATGAACTAGTATAAAGAATCGACAACTGGGATCTCATCTTATTAAAAAGCTTCTGCACTGCAAAAGAAACCATTAGCAGAACTAAAAGACAACCTACAATGTGGGAAAAAATTTTACCAGCTGTTCCTCAAAGGACTATTATGTAGAATATATAAAGAACTCAAAAAAATCAGCCACCCCCTCAAATATAAAGACCCGATTCAAAAATGGGCATCTGAAATGAACAGACATTTCTCAGACAAGGAAGTAAAAGCAACAAGTAAATATATGAAAAAATGTTCCACATCACTGGTCATTCGAGAGATGCAGGTGAAAACAACACTGAGATTCCACCTCACCCCACAAACAATGGCTGCTATCAAGATATCAAACAATAACAAGTGCTGGCAGGGATGTGGTGAGAAAGGAACACTTCTCCTTGTTGGCGGGAGTGCAAACTGGTGCAACCACTATGGAAATCAATATGGTGATACTTCTGAGAACTGGGATTAGAGGTTCCATTTGACCCAGCCATCTCTCTGCTCGGTATCTTTCCAAAAGAATTGAAAGAATCATATCACAGTGATATATGCACACCTATGTTTATAGCAGCACAGTTTGCAATAGCTAAAACTTGGAAACAGCCCATTTGCCCATCAGTTGGAAACTGGATAAAGAAGGTGTAGTTTTTCTATAAAATGGAATACTACTCAGCCATAAAGAATGAGAAATTAGAGTCATTAATATGAAAATGGATACATATTGAGGATATACTCCTAAGTGAAATAAATAAATCACACATGTATAAATACAGAATAATTTCTCTGGTGTGAAAAATTATAATGGTACATACGATCCTAATGATATAATTGACAGTGTGAAATAGGAAAAAAAGGGCTAAAGATGTAGGGGAAGTGGGAAGGGTGGGGGAAAGGTAATAAGGGAAAAGAAAAAAATTAGAAAATGAAAAAATGGAAATAAAGTGTTTGTAAATGGGGAGAGGAGGAGGGGGTGAAGGGAGGGCAGGGCTATGGAGAAAAAATGAGAACAAAGACCTGTCATGTAAAGGTACAGGATCCCAATGATGAGTGTAACTGTACTGTATACCTAAAATGTACCAATAAACTCAATGAGAGAAAAAAAATAAAATGAGAGCCTGGAAGAGAGGAAAGGACTAGAGATGGAAAATATCCCCTAAAGGAATGCCCATGGTGATCTACCTCTTGCAACAAGGCCCTACCACCTAACTACTTCACCTATGTACTCATCACTGATTATTTCACTGATGAGGTCAGTGCCCCCTTGATCTGATCATCTTCCAAAATCCCCACCTTTGAATACATGAGGCCTTTGAGAAGCATTTTAGATATAATCCATAACAATGGAAACCTAATAGTAACTAACTAAACTGAGACTTGAAATTGATGGCTATTGGGGTATCATGACATTATAAATGATGATAAAATGCTAAATAAGAAAGTATTTTAAGAAAAAGAAAACTGAAGAAATTGCTTTGGGATTTGCAAGAAAAAAATAAATGTTCTAGTAACTAAGGTATAAGATTAAGGATATTATAACTTCAAAAGAAGATTCTAGGAATTGTATTATGCTCATAAGAACATCTACTCATGCCATACCACACTTTATTCCCTATGACTTAGCTGATCTAACTCAGTTCACATTATCCACAAAGTGTTAGCTGACCAATGCAGAGAGAAAGTTTCCTTTCTCACTTGGTATATTATATTCACATTGGTGATAAGGATAAATGATATAAACCAAATAAAATTAAAAACATGTTCCTTACAATATCTGTAGAAACAGCTATGTCCCCTATTCTTTATGTCTCAAAGGATACACTTAATTACTCCAATTTAGTATGGTTTCCATGTTCAAAAGCTTTGATTTCCCAGGCTATGCTCTGATGTCAATGCCAAGTAAATCCCCTTAGAATTATCTTAAATATCTAAATCATTCTGTACTGATAAATATTATCATTAAACTCTTTGAAGAAATATTCTTCTAAATGATCAAGAAGATAGGTTTTATTGCTGGAACTGTTTTAACAGCTAACCTCAGGCAAACAACAGGCCTCTATAAAATTCTCATCAGGGAAATCCAGGTAAGAAAGAATTTATTTATTTTTCTCTCATTCAGTTTATTGGTACATTTTAAGTATACAGCATAGTTACATCCATCATTGGAAATTTAAAATGTACTTTTGCTAAAATGATATTTGTTTCTGGGTTGTGTTTGTTCCTAATAATTCTAGTTATTCTATTTTTTAAGATCCTGGAAAACTTCCCTTTACCATAAAGTTTGTAAAAGCACAGACAAATAGATTTTATTCATTTGTACCATTCCTCAATTCAAGAGGAAACTAAATCTACCAAAAATTAGAACAGAGTTTTATAATAGATAAGTAAAATGTTTGAAAGTTCTTTGAATACTGCACTTTGTTGTATAACTTATAATATGGTGAAATGGATCATCATAATCCATAATGAAATGGAATCAAAACTTTTTGTTAAAAAATAAAATGCAAAAATAATTTTTTTTATTGAGTTTATTGGTACATTTAGGGATACAGTACAGTTACATTCATTGTTGGGATCATGTACCTTTACATGGCAAGCCTTGATTCTCATTTTTTTCCCCTTACCTCTGCCCTCCCTTCACCCCCTCCTCCCCTCCCCATCTACAAACACTTTATTTTCATCTTTTCATTCTCTCATATTTTTTTCTTTTCCCTTTTTGTTCTTCCCCTACGTAAAAATGGAACTTTTTGCACAGGGCACTTCCTGTGTATTAAAAAATGTATATGAGTAATGACTATCATTTTAAACCAGTCTTTTAAACTCAATATAATTATAAGAAGAATTCTACTTACTTTTAGAAAAATAAAATTACTGAGTCAAAGGATATAAATGTTTAATTTTCATTAATCTATGAGCCAATTTTCCAGTGTTCTGCCAATCTATATGACAAACAGAAATGCAATTAGATTTCCATTTCATTATATTGTAGAGAACATTAAATATTATATTTTTGTTTAAAAATTTATTTTGTTAAGTAAAATTAAAATAATCACAGGGGTATTTTAAATAATGTTTTTTCTTATTAGTGATGAAATCAAATAGATTTATTAAAAAGTTGCATTTCTTTTTAGGGTTTTCACTTTCTTCGTTTTACCTATTTTCTAGAAATTATTTATACAGATATATGTAATCTTTTTACCAAAAAAACTAGAGAAATTTCCATTTATCGAAACAATCTCATAATTTTTGTTTCAGAGTTGATTTTATCCATAATATTAGACACACACACACACACACACACATATATATGAACTTACCAATTTTCAACCTTTAGAATATCTGAAATTTCTTTTAACAGGATCTAAATTTATTTATGCATACAAACAACTAAATAATATTACATTGTATGCATAACTGGTATTCTAAATAATTAGGGAGGCTTTTAGAACTACCTTTTAATTTCATTTTTCTTCCTCTCTCTCTCTCCCTCTTTCTCCCTGATTCCATCCAGATCTTTTCCCCTACTACCCTCTCCAGTGTTTAATACTTTATAAATAGCCTCTCTTTTCCCCAATGTGTACTTTTATCTGCATACTACAATACCATTAAAGATAGTAAATTATAAACAACATTCAAATGAAAATAGTCTTTTAGACTTTATGAACAAATCCTCAGTATCACTGGAACTAGCAGATAGAATCAACAACTGGGATCTCATCTTACTAAAAAGCTTCTGTACTTCAAAAGAAACTATCAGCAGAACTAAGAGACAATCTACAATGTGGGAAAAAATTTTTACCAGCTGTTCCTCAGACAAAGGACTATTATCAAGGATATATAAAGAACTCAAAACAATCAGTCCCCCCAAATATAAAGACCCGATTCAAAAATGGGCATCCGAAATGAACAGATATTTCTCAGACAAAGAAGTAAAAGCAGCAAGAAAATATTTGAAAAAATGTTCCACATCACTGGTCATTCAAGAGATGCAGATGAAAACAACACTGAGATTCCACCTCACCCCACAAAGAATGGCTGCTATCAAGAAATCACACAATAATAAATGTTGGCGGGGTTGTGGGGAGAAAGGAACCCTTCTCCATTGTTGGTGGGAGTGCAGACCAGTGCAACCACTATGGAAATCAGTATGGAGATACCTCAAAGAGCTTGGACTGGAGGTTGCATTTGACCCAGCCATCCCTCTGCTGGGTATCTTTCCAAGAGCACTAAAAGGGTCATATCACAGAGAAGTATGTGCACCCATGTTTATAGCGGCACAGTTTGTAATAGCTAAAACTTGGAAATAGCCTATTTGCCCATCGGTTGGAAACTGGATAAAGAAGTTGTGGTTTTTCTATAAAATGGAATATTACTCAGCCATAAAGAAAGAGAAAACAGATTCATTCATAGGAAAATGGATACATATTGAAGGTATACTCCTAAGTGAAATAAATAAGTCACACATGTGTAAATACTGAATAGTTTCCCTGGTATAAATAATCTGCAACAATGCATAAAATCCTAATAAGATTACTGACATTTAGAAATGGGAAGAAAGGAGCTAAAGGTGTAGGGAAGGTGGGATGGGTACAGGAAGGGTAAAAAGGGAAAAGAAAAAAAATGTGAGAGAATGAAAAGATGAAAAGAAAGTGTTTGTAGAAGGGGAGGGGACGAGGGGGTGAAGGGAGGGCAGAGGTAAGGGGAAAAAATGAGAATCAAGACTTGTCATGTAGAGGTACAAGATCCCAACAATGAATGTAACTGTACTGTATCCCCAAAATGTACCAATAAACTCAATTAAAGCTGAAAAAATAGTCTTTTAAATTTTTCTTATTCTGCTAGAACATACATAACATTTCAGACATATTTAGACGTATAATTTGATGTCATGGAGTAAATTTGTATTTTTGTACAATCATTACAATGGCCCATCTCCAGAAATATTTCTGATCTTCATGAATTGAAAAACATACTGTCCATTCAAACCCTCTCAACAATCAATATTTCTTATTCTAGTTCTATAAATAAGAATACATTAGATAACTCATGGAAGTAAAAGCTAACGACAAAGATTCTTTGTGTCTACCTAATTTCATTCAGAATAAACTTTCATTGGTGATCAGTGTGTCAAAATTTCACTCCTTTTTAAAATTAATATTCCATTATAATTATATGCATATAAAATATGTACATGAGTTTATTCATTGATCGGGGTATTTGGATTTTTTTCTACCTTTTGGCTATTGGGTATATTGTAAAAGTTGATGGGCAACAGTAGTGTTTAAACTTTTCATTTGTTAATGGAGGCAGAGGCTCCACACAGAGATATAGTCCCAATACATATCTTTTAAATTTGTATTTATTTTTTTATACAATCAAGTATTGCTAAGTCACTAAATTGCCTAGCCTACACCCTGTGATGGTACTGCAGTCTCAGAGGACTGCTATGATTACACATGTGGGCCAATATTACCACCTTTAGACAGCAATCTAAATCAGTCTAAATCACAACATAAAGTCATTAAAATCATATGGAAACACTAATTCTAGTTAATGACACTGAAAATATAAAGCAGCTTAACTTTATGAGGTTTTACTTTGAACATTTCTTTCCAAAGCTCAAAAGCAACCTGTATCCCTCAAAGTTGAAATTTAACATGAAAATGTGCTGGGAAAATATTCACTAGACAGGCAAATAGGTGATGGAATAAAAAAATGGATTCTGCTCCAGACTGGACTTGCAACAATGTTCAGGTCACATGGGGAAATGTTATAGAAGCTGTTCTTCTACATTTAAATCAAGGAGAACTTGAGCTCACGAATGTTAAAAGTGTGTTATAAACTAGCAAATTGTTTCTCAATTTTTTCATAGATGGCAGGAATAATGGGACAAAATCATACCATGAAAACTGAGTTTATGCTCACAGGATTTGGAGATCACACAGACCTGAAGACCCTTCTGTTTGTGGTGTTCTTTGTCATCTATCTGATCACGATGGTAGGAAATATTGGTCTGGTGATATTGATTTCAAAAGAAGAGAGTCTTCACACACCAATGTACATCTTCCTAGGTAACCTGGCTCTTATAGATTCTTGCTGTGCCTGCACTATTACTCCCAAGATTTTAGAGAACTTTTTTTCTGAAGACAGAAGGATTTCGCTCTACGAATGTATGGCACAGTTTTATTTTCTTTGCACCGTTGAAACTGCAGAATGCTTTCTTCTGGCAGCAATGGCCTATGACCGCTACGTGGCCATCTGCAGCCCACTGCATTACCACACCAAGATGTCAAAGAGGCTCTGCATTCAGATGACAACAGGGGCCTTCATAGCTGGAAACCTGCACTCCATGATTCATATAGGACTTCTGTTTAGGCTAGCTTTCTGTGGGTCTAATCACATCAACCACTTTTACTGTGATATTTTGCCTTTGTACAGACTCTCCTGTATTGACCCTTACATCAATGAACTGGTACTATTTGTCTTTTCAGGATCAATTCAAGTCTTCACGATAAGTAGTGTCTTAATATCTTATCTCTATATTCTTCTTACTATTTTCAGAATGAAATCTAAAGAAGGAAGGCTCAGGGCCTTTTCAACCTGTGCATCCCACTTTTTATCTGTTTCATTATTCTACGGATCTCTTTTCTTCATGTACATTAGACCAAATTTGCTTGAAGAAGGTGATGAAGATATACCAGCTGCTATTTTGTTTACAATAGTAGTTCCCTCATTAAATCCTTTCATATATAGCCTGAGAAATAAGGAAGTAAAAAGTGCCTTGCATAAAATCCTGACTAAAATGTTAATCTCAAGAAATTTTAAACAAACAACATCTACAATAGCTTAATTGTTTAGGAGGAGCCAATATTTCCACACAAAACCACACAGGGAAATTGCATAAATTGTATGTAAATACATCGGTGTAACATAATGCATTCATATTAAGAAGCAACATATACATAGGAATATCTATTAAAGGAATAATCTATACCAAATATTAACAAAAAATAATAAAAACACCAAATTTGAAGTGATTGGAGGAACAACTTAATATGTGGCCCTGTTCCTGGCCTTAGTCCATGTGAGAAATAGCTTCAAATTTAACAGCAAAGCGACAGTTAGAAATACAAATGACTCTCGCATAAATATTTTGAACTAGCTCATTTTAACTGGTTGACAACAGCCTTCCAGGTAAACTAAAGGAAATAAATTTTAACCCATAGCCTCACTTACTACTGTGAGCATCAAATTTATGGCAAGTATATTTGGAAGAAGGAGTTTGATAGGATTGAAAGTACACTATTATAATTATCATAGAAGTAATTAGAAAGAGGTGAATATTATGTGCAGAAAAAGCTCCGGGAAAGCAGATACATTTCTAATTCCCAAATTCATTATTGAAATATTCTAGACATGTAATTTCTCTTGTGAGCCCCAAGAAACCCTAACTCATCCCATTCTAATTTTTCTGAAACATTTCAGAATTTGTATCAGTATTTCCACTTTAACCCATCCATGTAGGATTCTTCTAGCCTCCCCTCCATCCTTGAAGCTTTCATGTAAATGTGTAGGTCCCCACTGGCTCTCAGGCTGTGATGTAGCAAGTGTCTATGTTGCGAGTGAGCTGTGTTTCAGCTGTGAGCCTTTATGATGTTGCATCCTCGTTGTCTATGGTTATTTCTTCGTGCCACCATCACCTTGAATGTCTACATCTATAGTCCGCAACCTGCACTAATTTTCTGCCCAAGTGACTATCTAGGTCTACAAGACTTAAATTCTTTGGACTTGGTCTCTCCTGTTTTTGTCCCATAAATAGTAAATATACTCATTTGATCTCCTTTTTCTGGGGAGAAAATATTTAAAGGGCATCATTTTCATACCTCTGATGCCATAAAGGAATGGTATAATGCAGGAGTTTGCTTTCATAGGTCCGTCCTTAAGTTCCTTTTTGTTTGTATTGCTCCACGTTACCCTGGGTCTTTGAGTGTCATCCCGTTTCAGCCTCAGTATGACCCAAGAGAGTTAAAGTTACACAGCCAGGTCTCAGCACACAGTTCTTCACCTCTGATGTTCTGTTTGTCCCGGCTCACTTCTTATTTCCAGATAATCTGTGCTGGCATTGTTGAACTACTCTGGTCTCTATTTTAAATTAGCAATATACCTGAACTACTCTTGCTACATTCTGAAAGGGGAGAAGTGGTGATTGGGCAAATAAAATTATAAACAAGCTTCATCTGGGGATTACTCCCTGGTCATAGGAGGAAAAACACAGATGACATGAAAAAAATCCTTGTAAAATTTTGACTGGCATTTTATAGTGGGTAGAGTAAAGAAGGGTTGGTTAGTTCTTTGCTTTTTAAAACTAACATAAATAGAAATAAACATTTTGTCTCATATCGAATGAAATACTGTGATCAGAAATGTGTGCTAATTTTAGAAAGATGAATCAAGTGTCACGTCCTGGGAATTATTTCCCAGGTTACAGTATGACAACTATGCAACATTTAACTTTTAATTTCAAGGAAGGAGAGCAAAAACACCAAATGTGACAGGTCAGTTATATGAAAAATGTCCAAATAATCCTTGAATTTTAGAAACAGCCCTACTTACTTCATTTTCTAGAAAGTCTTCTCTATTGACTATTTTCATATTTTACCCCTCTGCTATATGTGTGTATATAATTAGTGTATATATATTTCTATACTTTTGCGGGGGATAACAGGGGTAAAACTCAGGTACTTGTGCTTGCAAGACTGGTGGTGGAACCAGTGAGCTGAATCCCCAGCCCTTTTCATTTATGTTTTAACCACACTAACTCTACTTGGTCTTGCTTATCAATGGGGCTATGTATTTTGTTCAAGCAGTTTTTCACAACACCTTCACCAATTTCATAAAATCTAGGCCATCCTTCACAAGATCACTTCACACAGAGTTTCAGTAATGTCTGCTGTATCAGACATCAGTGAGTAATAGAGTGATGACAGACACGAGCATAAGGCAGGGAGAAATATTTAAAGGAAAATTATTTCTGCACAAAGTTAGTTTATTGTGGGGACAAGGGGAAAAACTGAGAACCAAGACCTGGCATGTAAAGGTAGAAGATCCCAGTAATGAATGTAACTGTACTGTCTACCTAGAATGCACCAATAAATTCAAATTAAATTTTTAAAAAAAAAGAATATTCATTCTTGGGCTTTGATATTTCTCCCTTCTCCAGACAGTGCTGTCACCACAAAGACTGTCATGGTGCGTGTTCTAAATGTGAATCACTGTGTTGTCTGATAAGTTAATATTGTGCTACTTCACCATACAGAGATTGAAACTTCAAACCATGTGGAGCTGTTTTAATGCTGACAGCACTTTATTTTTACATTTTAACTATTGGAATGTCATTTGAATCACTTTGTTTCCTGTTGTGTAGCTGAATTGTTAATTATCTCTGTGTGCAAATATTGGTGGCTCTGAGAATACTTGTTCTACACATGCACCTTTCGCCATTCCATTTATTTCCCTTCCACACAACTTGCTTCTTAGGATGGTACTAGTCTTCAATTCCTGCTATTTCCAGCCCAGGAAAAGTGTGCTGAAGTTGCCATTTCAGGTCTGCTTTATCAACAAACCTATCTCACTGCGTGACTTCAACTACTCATGCACAGTGACGCTCATGAAGTACTAGAGAATCACAGCATAAAGACTGAAGTCCATTCTTTACAATTATACTGAATGGTAAAACTTTAACCCATCGGTTTAGCATGAAAACACTCAGATGTTGTTTTCAACCAATTTAGGTGAGACTATTAAGACTGTGTCCAGGTTAGATAAAAGGTGTTTTGATGTGAAATTGTTTTTGTATCAGAGGAAATAAAAAACTTCATCCTACCCCTGGATGTAACATAACGTCTACTGTGTCTTTCAAAACCTTAAAATTGAGATATTGTATCTGGTTTTCTTTTTCCTGGGGGTGGGGTGTTGAGACAGATGCTCACTATGTAGTTCAGACTGACCTGGAACTCACTATGTAGCCCAGGCTGGTCTCGAACTCACAGTGATCCTTCTGCCTCAGCCTCCCGAGTGCTGAGATAACAGGCATGTGCCACCACAAATAGTCAGTGTATCTGGTTTTCAATGTGCATACATGATAATTTCCTTTATGAGGTCTTATAAGATAAATAAGTGAATCTGATGCTAGAAAAATTAAAAAGGAATGGAGGGGAGGGGAAAAGAAGGGAAATGAAACACGTTATGTACATGTAGAAATCCCTAGAGTCAATGTAATCATTACGTACTGCAAATATGTACTAATAAAAGTTCAAAAGAAGGAGGGACTGATACTAACTTGAGTAATATTTATAAAATTAAAATATTCTTAATTCCTTTATTTAAATAAATATTTATCTACATAAGGGTTAATTTTCATTTATTTTTAAAAGAGGAAGCTCTTTTTGCAGATACGATTAATTCATCCATTCAGAAAATATGTAAATATTGTCGATGGCACCAGCAGTGGTATAGTAGATAGAAAAAGAGGTGACACAAACAATAGTTATACACTAAAGAATATTCTTCAAATATGTGTGCATATACCTAAAATTTTTCTTAATTTTATTAATCATCAATAACTTATTGGCCGATGTTTTGTAAAACATCCTTCATGGTATAATTTTTTGATGTTTCTTCATGACCAAATAGTATGGCAATAGTAGATGTTCTATGTCTTTGTACCTCATAGAGACTGAAGCTGTCATTTTGTCTTGTTACTGGAGATGCTCAGTTTCATAATTTGCTTAGGGAGTTTTCTCCAGTGGTAAAAAGCACATGTTTCTGTGCTGAATTCAATGTAATCGGAAGAATGGCCTGCTACTTTGTGAATGTTCCCATTATCAGTTAATTTTAAGTCACTGGCAATCCTGCCTGATTCAAAATTAAATTTGAATTAAATATTACACATGGAGCAGGAAATGGGGATTTTTTTTCAAAATGCTATCTGACTTCATTTTAAAAACAGGAAGTTTACTCTTCTGTGAAATTAATAGGACATACATGTGTAAATATCTTCTGGTTTCTCTGGTGTCGGGAACTAAAGGTGTAAATAGGGATCAAAATGTATAATTGATATTGCATAACAGGAAGGAAAGGTCTAAAGATGTGGGGGAAGTGGGTAGGGTAGGGGAAAGGAAAGAAGGGAAAAATAAAAAAATGGGCACAAAGTTTTGTAAATAGGGAAGGGTGGAGGTGGTGAAGGGAGGCCAGAGGAAAAGGGAACATATAAGAATCAAGATACGTTATGTAAAGGAACAAGATCCAATGATGAATGTAACTGTATTGTATGCCTAAAATGTACCAATTTAAAAAAAGGAGGACTTTTACAACAATAAGCTTTTTGGTTTCAATAAATTTTTAATAAAATTTAGAATGGTCTTAGATTTATGGATGATTATAAAGTATGAAGGAATCCCATATATTACATCCTCATTTCTGTGTAATATTGATATTTTTCCATTAGACTGATGTTTTTGTTAAAAATTAGCAACCCGATATTGATAAATATTTAGGTACCGATTTCATACTGCATTGAGATTTCTACACTGCATACTTAATATTCTTCTTAGTTTCCTCTTCACCACACCAAAGACTGCCTGAATTTTCTCCTACGTTCTCTTCAGAAAATTTTATTTATTAATTGTACATTCAGACCTATGATCCAATTTGAGTTAATGTTTGTGAAATTAGTAAAGTGGGCATCTAGGTTCACATTTTTAGCATGTAGACATCCAATTCTTCCAGCACCATTTGTAGAAAGGCCATGCTTTAGGCCTTTAATTCCTACATCTCTATTGTCAAGGATCTGTTGACTATATTTCATGGTCCTAGTCAGACCCCTCTACTGTGTTCCCTTCACCTATATGTTTGTTCTTTCAAAATACTGTGCTGCTTTGATTACACTGATATTAGTGCAGAGAAATCGCCTTATGGTTTGACAGAAAAGGTCAAAATGAAAGACACATAATTATTTACAAAGATGTACCAGTAGATTCTGAATTTTCATTCTTTTAATCACAAATACTCAGGAAGCAAGGTACATATATTCCTATACATTGGGACCTTCACAACAAAGCAGAGTACATTTTCAAAAAGCTTCTCTTAGTGAAATCTAGGTAAGAGAATCATTCTAACTTATTTTTTCTTTTAATTTTGGCAATCATAAATATTGACTTTGCTGGATTATTTTCATTTTTATTGTTTATAAAGTTTATCAGTATCTTTACCTCTCTACCTCATCTCAAATTGAATGGCATAGGGAACTAACTTGGGAAACAATGCTGAAATGTAAGAGTTCATCAGATATCCTGATTATAAGGAAGAATCTCAACTCACATATGTAAGATTTAAGAATGTTTGTAAAATATTTCAGGGGTGTACACTGACAGTTTTCTTTCTAATTTAGCTAATTGTATGGTTTCTACTTACTATTTTAGACGAAATAAATTACTGGTTTTGTTTTGATGTTTGATTATAGAAATCCTAACACATTTTGACCATAGAATTTATAGATGAGTTGTCCATCTCTATGTCCCAAAAAGTTATTAATTAATAAAAGGAAATAGCCATTTAAGCCAAATAAAATTTCAAATAAAAAATTCTTTAAAACTTAAAGGGCATTTTTCTTTATAAATTAAAGTCTGAAGTAAAAAGACAAGCCTGATTTTATTCTCTTTAATAGTGTTTTCCTCAGAAAAATAACAGGAGTCAGTTTGTATGAAAGATACCTATTGCTTAATATGACTATTTTGAATGATTTTACTGTAGAGACTCCTTAAAAATTAACAGTGTCACTGTAAGTATCCAAGCAGATTCCTAGGGTTCATTAGTAGAACGCTAAAAACAAAGCCATAAATCCAAAATTACAAATCCCAGCTCAGTGGGTTGCAAGGAAGACGATAAATAATTTCATCATTCTCCATAGCATTTTGAGCTCCTTTCACAGAAGTAGTTAACAAGCTATCTCAAGTATGATATACAATAATAAGGAGATTGTTCACCACCTGTGAGAAAAGAAAACAAAACTAAGCTGCAGATGAGAAATTGTGGATTATGCTGGCATAGAAGATAGCATCCCACAGTTCAGGACATGAGATCTATGTCTTCTGGAGCATTAAGTGTACTATATTAAGTAGCACTGCATGAAACTGTACTTAATAAAAAAGAGGAAGAATCAAAAAGTTTGAGAAAATAGTCAATGGGAATGCAGTGAGTGACCCAGTATTCATGATAATTGCTGAGATATTGGGAAATGTTTGAAACACGTGACAACCTGTAGGCTTTCTTTATTTAGCTTTTCAAGTTAACTTTCTTTAGAAATGAACAGATATTCCCTTCATTAGATTTTTGTTGGTTTTGTGTAAACCTGAATGTACAAATTTAACATATTAGTAATGTGCTTTATTAAAATATCTGCTCTGTTACCAGGATATATAAAATGCTTTCCCATTTATATTTATAAATAAACATTTGTTTACAGGAAAGTTGATTTTAAATTTATCTTACAGATCTACAAATGCTGACACAAAATAATTTTGGAGCAATAGGTAAATATGTGTAACCTACATGTTATTGTAACCTTGCACAAATAAATACAGATAACTTTCATCCACCTGAAACATTTCCCTTAAATTATCAATAGAATCTTGTGATTTTGAGAGTCAGAATTTGAGGTCATAGATGATGACCTTTTAAATGATACATGCATATATATATATATATATACATACACAATATACAATATATATATACAATAATATACATATACATATCTATCTATATAAGACACATAGTTATATATTCCAGAGACTGCATAGCATGATTGAAAGAGAAACTGATATGAAAAGAAACTATGGAAGCAAAGCAAAACTATCATCTTAATTAGTATCTTATAACTTCATAATTCTTATATCAACAAACAAGGCAGAGATGAATGAGGAAAATCACTCCTCAGTCACAGAATTCATTCTCATAGGAGTCACAGATCTCTGAGACCAGAAGACACTTCGTTTTATCCTGTTCACTGTCATCTATCAATGTCAGAGTAGCTACAATCCATCAGAATTGAACTCAATGATTATTTATTGATATCAGGTGCAATTAGTTGCAATTTTGTACAAATTTAACAAATGCTATGAGTAAAAAGTAAAAATATAAAGGTAACCTCTACTTAATTTTATTAGCAAATTGATTGAATCTTAAATCCTACTATTATTATCTTGAGCTAATTTCATGTTTTCAAATATAAACTTTTCCCTGGGCAACAGTGATAAAATAATTACCTAATATGAACAGACACTGGATACGATCTGCTACATCTCTTACTTACTTAAATAATTAATTAATGTTTTCTTAACAACAAATAGGAGAATAAAATCATATTTTTAAATTTGATCATCAACTCGACTTTAGTTCTTGAAATTCACTGTGTTTGAATATGTACCTATACAGAATATTCTCTAATCAAGAGAATTTGCATGTTTAATGTTTGTCATTTATTACTCTCACATTCTCTGAAATAGAGAATTTGTACATAGGTGATTTATGCATTTATAATGAAAATTATGCTATTCATGATGAAAACTTTACAGATTTTACGTTTGATGGAGTTTGCTTATGTGTTCAACATATATGACAGTATAATTAATATATATAATTAATATATATATTAAACCAAATAAATATTTTATCTTCATAATATTGCATTTGTATTAATCATTAGGAATACTAAAAACCTACACCAACTCCAATGTAAAGTATTTGTATGTTCACAGAATTACCAAAAGAAGGAGATATTCAGGAGTTAATGAGGAAAAAAATGTTAAAAATCTTAAATATAGAAATAAAAGCAGTATATCATTTAAATGCACAAGTATGAAAGAAAAACAGCATATATTGAGTTTTTCATATGGGAGAAACCATGTAATACTCAATGTGTGTGTTTTAGTTACTTCACTTGGAGAGGGGGGAAAAGTGAAAAGAGTCAACAAAAGGACAATAACATGACAATAATAAGTCAGGATATATCAGTTATCACCATCAATGTCAATGGGCTCAATTCACCAAACAAGAGAAACAGACTGGCAGAATGCATTAAGAAGCAAAATCCAACAATATAGTGTATACAAGAAACACATCTAGTGCAAATAGAAGCCCACAGACTGAAAGTGAAAGGTTGGAAAACAATTCTCCACACAAAGGGGCCCAGAGAAAATCAGGGGTAGCAATCTTAATCACAGAAAAAGTACATTTAAAACCAACACTGATTAAAAGAGACAAAGAAGGCCACTACATCCTTGTAAAGGGAACAGTTGAGGAAGAGCTCACAATCTAAACATATATGCACCAAATATTAATGCCCCAACTATATAAAACAAATATTAAAAAATAGGAAAAACCAAATAAGCATTAATAAATTGTAGTGGGGGATCTAAATACCCCACTTACACAAATAGACAGATCATCTAGGCAAAAAATCAACAATGAAATGCTAAAACTAAAACAAGCTTTTGAACACATGGACTTAATAGACATCTATAGAGTATTTCACCCCACAAAATCAGAATAAACATTCTTTTTGGCTCACATGGGTCGTTCTCCAAGACAGACCACATACTATCCCACAGACAGGTCTGAATAAATGTAAAAGAATAGACGTTATTCCATGTAGATTACTGGATCACAGGGAAATCAATAGCACAAGAAACTGTAGGAACTAAACAAACACATGGAAAGTATACAATACTCTCCTGAACAATTGATGGATCACAGAGGAAATTAAGGAAGAAATCAGACAGTTTTTACAAATAAATGAAAATGCCAACACAACATACAGGAATCGATGGGACACAATGAAAGCAGCTCTATGTGGAAATTCATAGCACTGAATGTCCACACTAGGAAAACAGAGCAAGCTCAAATAAAAAACCTAATGATGAATGTTAGACTCCTACAAAAACAAGAGCAAGAAAAACCCAAAGCTCAAATGAGAGAGGAAATCATAGAGATAAGAGGAGATATCAATGCAATGGAAACTAAGAAAACAATGCAGAAAATAAAAGAACTCAAGAGTTGGATTTTTGAAAGAATAAATGAAATTGATAAACCCTTAACTAACCTTATCAAAAAAAGGAAAGGAAGGGCTCAGATCCATGCAATTAGGAATGAAAAAGTGAAGTCACAACAGATCCAACAGAAATACAGAGGATAATCAATACCTACTTTGAGAACCTGTACTCTAACAAAATGGAAAACACAGAAGAAATGGACAAATTTCTAGATACTTATGAATTACCAAACTTGAACGAAGAAGATAAAAACATTTTCAACACCTGCATTACAATCAATGAAATTGAAAATGTAATTAAAAGTTTACCATCAAGAAAAGCCAAAGTCCTGATGGATTCAATGTTGAAATTTACAGGGCATTTAGAGAAGAACTACTGCCTTTACTCTTCAAAGTTTTCAGTGAAATTGAAAGGGAAGCAATACTTCCTAACTCATTCCTGGAAGCAAGTATCACTTTGATTTCCAAACCAGGGAAAGACACACTAAAAAAGAGAACTACAGACCAATCTCCTTAATGAATATAGATGTAAAAATCTGTAATAAGATATTACCAAAGAGAATACGGAGGAGCATCAAGAAGATCATACATCCTGAAAATGATGGATTTATTCCAGGGATGCAAGGATGGTTCAACATATGTAAATCAATAAATGTAATATACTATATTAAGAGAGCCAAGGACAAAAATCATATGATCCTCTTGATAGATGCAGAAATAGCATTTAACAAAATTCAATGCCCATTCAAGACAAGAACCCTGCAAAAAAAAAATGGAATAGATGGTCTGTATCTCCATTTAAAAGGCTTTGTATGAAAAACCAACAGCGAACATCATATTCAAAGGCCAAAAACTGAAAAACATCATGTTAAAATCTGAAACAAGACAAGGATGCCCACTATCACCAATCCTATTTGACATAGTTCTGGAAAAATTAGCCATAGCAATGAGACCAGAGAAAGAAATTAAAGCAGTAAAGATAGGAAAGAAAGAAGCTAAAATGTCATTATTTGCTGATGATATGATACTCTTTGTTGAAGACACAAAAAAGCTCCACAAAAAGACTTCTAGACTTAATTGATATTTTCAGCAGAGTAGCTGGATACAAGTTCAACTGCCAAAAATTAAGAGTCTACTTGTACACCAATAACAGACTCACTGAGAGAGAAATTAGGGAAACAATTCCTTTCACAATAGCATCCAAAATAATGAAGTGTCTAGGAATCAATCTAACAAATGAAGCAAAAGACCTCTAAACTGAAAACTACAGCACTCTGAAAAATGAGATCAAAGAGGATATAAGAACATGGAAAGCTATCCCCTGATACTGGGTAGGAAGAATCAGCATAGTGAAAATGGTCATACTACAAAAATGCTGTACAGATTCAATGCAATGCCAATTGAAATTCCAACACTATGTTTCAAAGAACTAGAAAAAAGAGCCCCAAAATTCATTTACAACCATAAGAAAACTAGAATAGCAAAAGCCATCCTAGGCAACAAGACACATGGCAGCGGGTATAATGAGTTCCAATTAAAACTATACTACAAAGACACTGTGATAAAAACAGCATACTGCTGGCAAAAAAAAAGATCTGAGAATCAGTGGAACAGATTGGAAGACACAAAAACAAATCCAGATGAACTCAGCTCCCTCATCTTTGGCAAAGGAGCTCACCATCCCCACTAGAGGAAAGATAGCCTCTTTAATAAATGGTGTTGGAAAAACTGGATCTCAACCTGCCAAAGATTAAAATTAGACCCTTATTGCTCACCATGCACTAAAGTAAAATTCAAGTGGATTAAAGATCTAAATATTAAAACTGAAACACTAAACTGGCTGGAAGATAAGTTAGGCAGAACTCTTGAAGACATGGGCGTAGGAAAAGACTTATGAACAAATGCTCAGTAGCACAGGAGCTAGCAGAAGGTATCAACAACTGGGATCGCATCATATTAAAAAAAACTTCTGCGCTGCAAAAGAAACCATAAACAGAACTAAGAGACAACCTACAAAGTGGAAAAACATTTTTACCAGCTGCTCTTCAGACAAGGGAATATTATCTAGAATATATAAAGAACTCGAAACAATCAGGCCCCCAAATATAAAGACCCATTTCAAGAATGGGCATCTGAAATGAACAGACATTTCTCAAACAAAGAAGTAAAAGCAGCAAGTAAATATATAAAAAAGTTCCACATCACTGGTCACTCGAGAGATGCAGATGTAAACAACAGTGAGATTCCACCTCACCCCACAAAGAAGGGCTGCTATTAAGAAATCAAACAATAACAAATGCTAGCGGGGTTGTGGGGAGAAAGGAACCCTCCTCCATTGTTGGTGTGATCGCAGACTGGAGCAACCATTATGGAAATCAATATGGAGATACCTCAAAGAACTGGGACTAGAGATTCCATTTGACCCAGCCATCCCTGTGCTGAGTATCTTTCCAAAAGAATTAAGGAATCATACCACAGTGATTCATGCACACCTATGTTTATAGCGGGACAGTTTGTAATTGATATGGAAATCAAGATGGAGATACCTCAAAGAACTGGGACTAGAGATTCCATTTGACCCAGCCATCCCTGTGCTGAGTATCTTTCCAAAAGAATTAAGGAATCATACCACAGTGATTCATGCACACCTATGTTTATAGCGGGACAGTTTGTAATTGATAAAATTTGGAAACAGCCCATTTGCCCATCAGTGGGAAAGTGGATAAAGAAGATATTCTATACAAAGGAATACTATTCAGCCATAAAGAATGAGAAATTAAAGGCATTCATAGGGAAATGCATACATATGGAGGACATGCTCCTAAGTGAAATAAATAAGTCACACATTTATGAATACCGAATATTTTCTCTGGTGTGAAAAACTATAATAGTACAGAAGATCCTAAGGAGATAACAGACATTGTGAAATAAGAAGAAAATGGATAAAGGTGTAGGGAAAGTTGGAAGCATAGGGGAAAGGTAATAAGGGAAAAAATATGAGAAAATGAAAATAAAGTGTTTGTAAATGGGGGGTAAAGGGAGGGCAGGGACAAGAGGATAAAATGAGAACCAAGACCAACTGTCATGTGAAGGTACAAAACCCCAATAATGAATGTAACTGTACTGTATACCTAAAATGTACCCGTAAACTCAATAAAATTTTCTAAAAATCATCACCTTTAACTAATTTTAAAATTATGAATGCAGTACAGAAACTTCTAATACATCACACATTTATTTCTACTTATTTTAATGTCTTATCTTACACTGTCATGATTCCTTTTATATTGAGTCAATATTAATGCATTTTAATGTCCTGAGTCAAATTTTATTAAAATTTACATATTTTGTACCTAATAAACTTCTATTTCACAATCTTATATATGAAACTGCATTGTTAGGGACCTGATGCCGCCATTATGGGCAGCCTTTTCTGGGTTCTTCATGCCTCCATGCAACTATCTTTTAAGTTTCCTTAACCCAAGGCCACTATTGTTTAGAGCAATGAAATAGCTTCTGCAAGGCTAATTCTGTAAAAGGCAACATGGCTTGTGACAGGTTAAAAGTAGCCCGCTTATTCACAGATGTGCAATAGCCCAACCCTAAACCAATAAAAGGACCATCCCTTCTTTGTTCTCACTCTGATCTGCTCTGCTGAACAAAGTCTACTGTGGGACCTGGTGGTGTGTGGCCTTGTCCTGGAATGTCCCTGTTCCTCTTCATACATTGCATTTACTCATCAAGTCTCTTTAGCCTCTTGTCTATGATGGATCCTCACACAATCCTTGTATTTCGTGATCTTGCAAATTTTTTAATTTTAGGAATACGTATTGATCACATTCATCACATGAAATTTGTACCTATACATGAAATATCTTGATTCTTGGTTTTTTCATTTCTCCTCCCTTTAATCCCTCTTCCCCAACTCATTTAAAAACATTTGTTTCCAGTTTGTCTTTATCCATTCATTGGTTGATGAGATTTTCAGCTGTGTCCAAGATTTAGCTAGTACAAACTGTGCTGCTACAGACATGGGTGTCATAACTACAATTCATAAAGAACTCAATAATATCATACTCCCCAAATTTATAGATTCAATCCAAAAATAGGCACCATATTTCTATAAGAAGTAGAGAGGTAAATAGATGAAAACTACTAACAGGAGACACTGAGCCTAGGGAGAATTCTTTTTTGTTTTAATTAAGTTTATTGGTACACTTTAGATATACAGTACAGTTTTATGCAACATTGATATCTTGTACCATTACATGACTTATTTGGTTCTCATTTTTTCTCCATTCCTAGCCTTTCCATTCACCCCCTCCAACCTTCCCTGTTTACAGAGATATGCTTTTCATATTTTTCCTTTTTGTATACTTTTTCTTCCCTTTTTTCTCTTTTTTGATCCTTATTCACACTTTTAGTTTTTCACACCAGTGAAACTATTTGGTATGTACACACGTCTTAATAATTTCACTTAAGAGTATGGCCTCAATATGCATCCACTTAGCTAGAAATATCTCTGGTTTCTAGTACTTCGTCGCTGAGTAGTAATCCATTTTATAAAAACAAATCAAAACAAAACAAAAACACGTCTTCCTTATCTATTCTCCAGTTGATGGGCAATTGGGCTGTTTCCAAAGTTTAGCTCTTACAGTCCGTGCCACTATAAACATGGGTGAGCGTATATCACTGTGGTATAATCTTTTAATGCTTTTGGACAGATACCCAGCAGGGGAATAGCTGCGTCAAATGAGACTTCAGTCCTAGTTGTTTGAGGTAACCCCAAATTGATTTCCACAGTGGGTGCACCACTCTGCACTCCCACCAACAATGGAGAAGGGTTCCTTTCTCCCCACACCCCCACCTACTTCAGTTATTGGTTAATCTTGATAACAGCCATTCTTTCTGGGGTGAGGTGGAATCTGAGGGGTGTTTTCATCTGCATCTCTTCAATGACCAGTGATGTTGACCATTTTTTCATATGTTTATTTGCTGCTTTTACTTCTTTGTATGAGAAATACCTGTTCATTTCACAAGCCCAAGTTTGAATTGGGTCTTTATATTTGAGAGGTGTGAGTTTTTCTAGTGCTTTATATATCCCAGAAAGGGGACCCTTTGCGGAGGAGCAGCTGGTGAAAAGTTTTCCCCACATTGGTGGTTGTGTCTTAGTTCTGCTTGTGATTTCTCCTGCAGTTCAGAAACTTTTTTTAAAGGATGAAATCCCAGTTGTTGATTCTCTGTGCTAGTTCCTGTGCTATTGAGGATGTTTTCATAAAGTCTTTTCCTATGCCATATCTTCAAGACTTCTACCTAACTCCTCTTCCAGCAAGTTTAGTGTAACTCTCTACTACAAAGCTACTGGATCAAAACAGCATGGTACTGGAAAAAAAACAGATCTGAGGATCAGTGGAATTTATGAGAAGATGCAGAAACCTCCCCTGACATACTCAGCTACCTCATCTTTGACACCGGAACCAAGGGAGAATTCTGGCTGTATCAGAAGAGGGCATGCCAAGGCGATCCACTGACTGAGGGGATCAATCACTGCCCTCAAAGCTGATCAGGTATTGAAAGTCAAGATTCTTAAATATCTTACTCTATAGAAATTGTTACTAACACTGAATTTTACAAGAAAGGGAGTAGTGCAGATTTTGAGAAGATTTAGAAGCAGACAAAAATTTGGTTGAACAATCTAGACTCTTCATATGCATTAACTACCCATTGTATGTACACACACAGTTGATGTCATGACATGCTAATAATACTTTAATAAATATGTCAAAACAACAAAAAAATTCTGGACAGTCATATAATCATTTTACTCATGAAATTGAGCATCACTTAAAAGTCACTGCATGTAGAAGACACCTCTGCCCAGGATTAGCTGGCTATAGCAGCACAAGCTTTTTGCCTCTGTATAACTTGGCTGTGTTACATTGGAAGTAGCAGAGCTTGGCTGAGTTCACACCCAGTCAAGATCAACTGACTCCCACTAAATTTGTGACCTCTGAAATAAACCTTTGTTCTCTTCAGCAAGGATATGCTTGTGCCCTCATTCTACTGTCCTGCCTGCCTGATATTTCTTATCGGTAGGTGTGCCAAGTCCTACCCAGCTTCCCCCGTCCCACATTTGTAATGAATAAACACTGAATGTCCTGGGAGTTCTTTGTCTTTGCTGCTTAGAGGAACTTTGATCAGGCCAAGACTCAATGTGTCTCAAGGCTCTGTCTGTGTACTTCTCTTAATCCCCACTTTCCTCACTCATGGGTATTGTACTAGATTGTGGTAGACCAGGACCCCTGCAGAGGTCTCTGGTAATGTATCCTTTTCTACAAATTCCTATTCAACTTTTGTGAATGATACTGAAATTGTCTCTTAGAGTGATTAATTTTTTATGTAGTATTCAATTACTGGCCATAATTTACCTGTATTTATAATTGCTTTTTGCTTCCCATCCACTAGAGGAGGGCTTTTTTCTTTTCTCCTTTATTAACATTTATGTTTAAATTTTTGACCAAGTGTTTCATAAAATATCTGTAAAGTATATATCTTTGTAATGATTCCTTACAAACAGATTCGTGTTAGATAACATTGGCAATAGTAGGTGTGCTGTGTCTCTCTTCATCCTCATAGACTTCTAAACATCATAGTGAGAGCAGATGCTCAGGTTCATCACTTTATTAGGCAGTGATCCATACATCTTTCCATGGTGAGAGAACTTCTTTGCTGATTAAAATTGAGTCCACAGGATGAGACACTACTAAGTTAAATTCCTGTTCATCAGTAATTTCCAAGTAGCATTGAAAATATCCATTGACAATCCTTCCTAGACTCAAATATTATATTAGGAGGTAAGAGAAGTGGTGCATTTTTTCCAATTATTATACTATTTTATTCAAAAAGAAGAGTTTCACCAGTGTGTTTATTTCTTCAAATATGCTTTAAAATTTTTACAACAGTCTCAGATATGTAGAAAATTAAGGTATAATGCATTCCCACTCGACACAAACCATTTCCATAGATTATTGGCATTTAATATTGATACATCACCTTTGTGAAAATTAGAAACCCAATCCTGATATATTTATTGTTAGATTCCAAAAGTTTATACTTTATTGAGGTTTACATGCTTTATTATTCTTTTTAGACAATTCCATGTAGAATATCATTATATGTCATAATATCTATTCTGATACCTTTTTCTTCTTTTTTTTTCTGTGTGTGTGTTTTGTTTTTTACTGAGGATCAAACTCAGGACCTTGTACTGCTCCTGTCAGACTTTATTGATGATTATAGGTTTTTGGAATGTTCAGAAAGTATGAATCTCTCAATTTTGTTCCTTTAACTCAAGAGTGTTTAGGCTACTGTGAATCCCTGTGAATTATAGGATTAGATTGTTAATTGCCATAAAGGAGCAACCTGACTTTTTCAGAGGGGTGACACTGAGTCAGTAAGTTAGTTTGGGATATATTGTCCTTTAGCAATATTGAACCTCCTGTTCCATGGATACATACATCTTGCCATTTATTTATATTGTCTTGAATTCCTTTTATCTATTATCGGTATATTGACATTTTTGTCCATTTCATAGTTTTTTCAGTTTTCCAGCAAGCACTTATTCACAGTATTTCCTGTCATCTGCTTTATTTCTGAAAGATCAAGAATAATGTCCCCTCTTTCATTCCTCAATTTGTTAAAAAAAAAAAAAAAAACCTTATCTCTTTTTTTTTCTTTGTATTCCTGATAAGTCATCAGTCTTATGAGTCAATTTTGGGGTTTATCAATTTCCCCTGGTGCTTTTTAATTCTGCCACTTTAATAGTCGTTTTATTCTCATTCTTTCTTGAGTTTACTTTGCTCTTATTTTTTTAATGGAATGTTCATCTTTTATTTTTTTCAGGTTTTCTCTTTAGTACATAGGCCATCTAAAAATGGTAAATTGCCTCAATCAACACAATTTTTCCTGCATCTCATATGGTAAGCGGAACTTTCACTTGCTTTTTTTCTGGGAGTGTATCAACCTTCTTACATGATTTCTTCTTCTTTGAACCAATGATCATTTAGGAGTGTTTTGTTAGATTTCCACATATTTGTGAGTTTCTCATTTTTTCTACTAATTTTCTAATTTTAATTTCTAATTTTATTCCATTATAGTCAGAAAACATAGATGGTCATTCAAAATTTGAGTTTCCTGGTTATCTTCTGTCTAATTTTCTGTATTTTCAGAAGCAAAGCATTGAAGTTTCCAACCATGATTATAAAATAGTTTATTTCTTCCACTTTTTTCATCATTTTTTTCAAATGGTCATCCATGGAAGAGCAGAATTAGGATGGGTAAAGGGACCTGGTGAAGGAATGTTGATAAGGCAAAAGGCCAAAATGAAAAGAGAAAACAACTATTCAAAGAATCAAGAATAGAAGTGCTTGTTTTAGGGATAGTACAAGAAGATAAATGAGTTAAAATGATGAAGAAGGAGGAATATTGATGTAATTCATATAGTTTGGGACCTCAATGTCTCCCATAAGCCAATGTATTTGTATTAGGCTTCACTAGAACAAAATTGAGACTTTAAACTGTTATCATTATACCAAGTATTTATTAGGGAGGCTTACAGGATTGAAAGCAGAATGATCCCACTGGCTGTCTCAGAAAGCAGAGGCAGAAGAATCCATAATGGCTGTCTGTGCACAGGAGAGCTAGAGGATGCAGTAGCAGTCAAAGGTCCAAGACCTGGAAGCTAATTGTAGTCAATGCAGTGAGTCTGTTAGAAGCCCAAAGAATCTACACTGGAGACCAATGCCCAAGACAATGGTGAAGACCTGAGCTCAGTCACTCCCCCAACCAAAAGAGGAAAGATTTACTTCTTCCCTATATTTTCTGTCCAGGCTATAAGCTTATTTTTGGTTTCACCCACTTCCGCATCTTACCTCCTCATTTGTGACCTACATGCCACTCATCCACAGAAACAACCAGCACTTGGCTAATGTCGTTCTTGCTCGAGTTGACATACCACAACTGATGATCACACCGTGAAAAGGCGTAGTCCCTAAAATAAGTCAATTTGGAAGTGCTAGAATCTTTAAGAGGTGTGTTCTACAGCTCAGTGGGGCATGCTCTGAAGAAGAAGGGTGGAGGCCCAGCCCTTTTTCTCATCCTCTCTTTTACTGCAAAATCCTAGCCATGGTTTTTCACTGCTATATGCTCCCAATATGAATTTTTGCCTTCCAATAAAACAACAGAAAAAATTAGTCATTGAATGAAGCCTCCAAAAGTGTGGGCCAAAGAAAACCGTGTCTGTTTATAATTATACTAGTGATGGTATATTAATTGACTTTCTGTCATTGGGAAAAAATACTCGACATAAGCAATTTAAAGGAAAGGTTTATTTTGGATCAGATTTTCACGGGTTTCTGTCCATCATTGGTTGACTCCAATGCAGAATTAGCTCACTTTATAATAGTTGGGGGGCAGAGTGAGAGCAAGGCCGCCAGGAGGAAAAGAAGGAATTGGAGACACAAAATGCCCTCCCAAGGCTGGCCCATGTTGACCTACCTCTTCCAACAAGGCCCCTATCACCTAATCACACATTCAGCCATGAAGTTAGTGCCCCATGATCTAATTACCTTCCCAAATCCCCACTTCTGAACACATGAGACTTTTTTGCAATCATTTGAGACCTAAGCCATAACTTATGGAAATCTAATGGTAACTAACCAAATTGAGACTTGACAGTGATGGCCACTGCCGTGTCATGACACCATGAATGATGAGAAAGGACTAAATAAGAAAGTATTTTGAAGAAAAGGAAGTTTTAAGAAGTTGCTGCTGGATTCAGAAAGAAAAAAAATTCTATTAAGTAAGAAGAAGATCAAGGATATTATAACTTCAAAGAAAGATTCTAAAAGTTGTATTTCGATTTAGAAATGGAGGGAATAAATGAGAATTTTCAAACATCTACTCAGAGCATACTTTCTTCCGTTTGAAGCAGCCAACAAACTCAGCCTCCACTTTCTCTGTAAACCTTTGCTGAGCATTCCAGTAAAAATTTTTCCTTCTCACACAGTACATTATACACACACTGTAGAAAGAATGATCTAAATTCAACTAAGTAAAAACATGGCCCTTACAATTTCTTGAGAAACAAGCATGTACCTTATTCTATATGTCTCAAAGGACAGATATTATTACTTCAATTATTACGGCTTCCACGTTCAGGAGATTTGGTCTCCAAGGCTGTGTTCTGAGGCCAATGCCAAGTAAATCCCCTTAGAATTATTTTAAATATCTAAGCCACTCCACCAGTGATATGAATATTGAAATTAACCTCTTTGAAAAAATACTCTCCTACATGATCAAGAATATAAACTTTAGGGCCTGGGCTTTAGCTCAGTGATTCTGATTCGTGCCTTGCAAAGGAAAAGACACAATTTCAATCCCAGGTAACAAAAAAACAAAAACAAAACAAAAACAAAAGAATATAAAGTTTATTGTTGGACTCAAGCAAACAAGCTGCCTCTAAAAACAGGGAAATCAGGTAAGAAAAAAAATTTAGTTTATATTTTGCTAGATGGTACTAACCCCCAACACATCAGTCTCTGAGTTATTCACATTTGATCCCTACAGTTCCAGTTTTTCTCCTTTTATCATACTTGAAATCTTCCCTTTACTCTGAAGCTTATTATAAATAAGCACTGACAAATAACTGTCATTCATTTGTACCACACATGAAATCAAGAGGAAATTAACTTTCCTAAAAGTAAGAGCAGTTTTATAGTAACAACAGAATACATTAAGACTGTTATGTCCAACTTGTCTTTCAAACTCTCAGTTATTTTGGGAACGATTCTAGTTTCTAGTTAAAGAAATAAAGTCATTATTAGCCAAAAAAAGTAAACGTTTAATTTTCCTGACTTTATTACCAAGTCATTTCCAGTGTTTCCACCGATGTATATGAGAACCAGTAGGGCCATCAGATTTCCATTTTGCTGTATCATAGAGAGCAGCAAGTATTTATTTAAAAAAAAACCAATTATTTTGATGAGTGAAATAAATATATTCATATAGGCATTTTGAATTCTATTTTTCTGAATATTAATGAAGTCAAATTTTTAGTTTATCAAAATATTGTACTTCTTTGGAGGGGTTCTGCTTCAGCCATTTACCTGTTTTCTAGTAATAATTCATACTGATTTTGTACAAGATCTTCAGACATAAAAGTAGGGAAATTTTCTACTATTGCCAAAAATCCCCTAACTTCTGTTAAACAGTTGATTTTATCCATGATATTAGACACACATGTAGGAACTTATCTATTTTTAACTCTTAGGATTTATGAGAAATCTTTTAATAGCACCTAAATTTACTTATGCACATATTCTAATAATGTGGAAGGTTTTCAAAATAACCGCTTCAAAATTCGTTTTCTCTTCCTCTCTCTCTTTCCTCCCCTCTTCCATCCAGATCACATTCCGAACCACTCCCAACCAGTGTCTAATACAGTATTTTCTAAATAGCTGACTTTTCCCTAATGTGTATTTTATCTGCATTCTCCAGTAACATTAGAGGTACTAAATTACAAAGAAAACATGAATGAAAATAGTCTTTTAAAAATTTCTTACTCTGCTGGAATACACATAACATATAATGTATCCTTTTAGATTTTCAGCTTTATAGTTCAATATCATAGGATATATTTGGATTGTTATACCAGCATCGCAACTGTCCATCTCCAGAAATGTTTCTATCTTCCCAGACTGAAATCCACTACCATATTCATTAAACCATGGATCACCATTCCAAATCCCCTCAAAAATCAACGTTTCATATTCTGATCTCATAATTTAGACTACTTCAGATACCGTGTGTAAGTGAAAGCACATATATGTGTACAAATATGTATATATAATCACTTTATCCTTTCATCTGCTAGATACATTTATTTCTTTTCAAGACCCAAGAATTAAAGTGTTCATGTTTCAAGTGTCAGGCTTTTCCAAAATCGTGTGTATTGGTACATGAAATAGGAAAATGAAATAGATATATTTATGTTGTTTCTACCTTTTTGTACATAATTCTACTGCTACAGGGTATTGACTGCTGAAGGACCTCCATTAAGTTAGATTTCCAGGCCTTTTTAATTTTTGACACAGTCTTGCTAAGTCACTAAATTCCCTAGCCTACCTGGATCCTCTTGCCACAGACTTCCAGGCTGCTATGCTTATAAGTGTTTGCCATTATGCTCACCTTTAAATAGCATTCTCAATCACAACATATACAGTTTGAATTTATTTGGGAACACTGATTCCAATTGTTGACACAGAACATATTAATCAGCTTTACCTAACTCAAATGAACGAGGATTTTTGCTTTGAGTATTTCTCTCAGGAACTCAAAAGCAACCTATATCCCTTAAATCTGAAATTTAACATAAAAATGTGCTGGGGAAATATTCATTAAACAGGCAAATTGGTGATAGAATGGAAGAATGGATTCTGTTCCAGACTGGTGTTGCAACAATGTCCAGGTCACATGGGGAAATGTTATAGAAGATGCTCTTTTAATTTGGATCAAGGAGAGCTCAACAGTGTTAGAAGTGTGTTATAAACTAGCAAATTGTTTCTCAATTTTTTCATAGATGGCAGGAATGATGGGACAAAATTATACCATGAAAACTGAGTTTATCCTCACAGGATTGGGAGATCACACAGACCTGAAGACCCTTCTGTTTGTGGTGTTCTTTGTCATCTATCTGATCACGATGGTAGGAAATGTCGGTCTGGTGATATTGATTTCAAAAGAAGAGAGTCTTCACACACCAATGTACATCTTCCTAGGTAACCTGGCTCTTATAGATTCTTGCTGTGCCTGCGCTATTACTCCCAAGATGTTAGAGAACTTCTTTTCTGAAGACAGAAAGATTTCGCTCTATGAATGTATGCTACAATTTTATGTTCTTTCCACTGTTGAAACTGCAGAATGCTTTCTTCTGGCAGCAATGGCCTATGACCGCTACATGGCCATCTGCAGCCCATTGCATTACCACACCAAGATGTCAAAGAGGCTCTGCATTCAGATGACAACAGGGGCCTTCATAGCTGGAAACTTGCACTCCATGATTCATATAGGACTTCTGTTTAGGCTAGCTTTCTGTGGATCTAATCACATCAACCACTTTTACTGTGATATTTTGCCTTTGTACAGACTCTCCTGTATTGACCCTTACATCAATGAACTGGTACTATTTGTCTTTTCAGGATCAATTCAAGTCTTCACGATAAGTAGTGTCTTAATATCTTATCTCTATATTCTTCTTACTATTTTCAGAATGAAATCTAAAGAAGGAAGGCTCAGGGCCTTTTCAACCTGTGCATCCCACTTTTTATCTGTTTCATTATTCTACGGATCTCTTTTCTTCATGTACATTAGACCAAATTTGCTTGAAGAAGGTGATGAAGATATACCAGCTGCTATTTTGTTTACAATAGTAGTTCCCTCATTAAATCCTTTCATATATAGCCTGAGAAATAAGGAAGTAAAAAGTGCCTTGCATAAAATCCTGACTAAAATGTTAATCTCAAGAAATTTTAAACAAACAACATCTACAATAGCTTAATTGTTTAGGAGGAGCCAATATTTCCACACAAAACCACACAGGGAAATTGCATAAATTGTATGTAAATACATCGGTGTAACATAATGCATTCATATTAAGAAGCAACATATACATAGGAATATCTATTAAAGGAATAATCTATACCAAATATTAACAAAAAATAATAAAAACACCAAATTTGAAGTGATTGGAGGAACAACTTAATATGTGGCCCTGTTCCTGGCCTTAGTCCATGTGAGAAATAGCTTCAAATTTAACAGCAAAGCGACAGTTAGAAATACAAATGACTCTCGCATAAATATTTTGAACTAGCTCATTTTAACTGGTTGACAACAGCCTTCCAGGTAATTTAAAAGAAAAAAATTTCAACCCACAACCTCACTTACTACTGTGAACATCAAATTTATGGCAAATATATTTGGAAGAAGGAGTTTAATAGGATTGAAAGTACACTATTATAATTATCATAGAAGTAATTAGAAAGAGGTGAATATTATGTGCAGAAAAAGCTCCGGGAAAGCAGATACATTTCTAATTCCCAAATTCATTATTGAAATATTCTAGACATGTAATTTCTCTTGTGAGCCCCAAGAAACCCTAACTCATCCCATTCTAATTTTTCTGAAACATTTCAGAATTTGTATCAGTATTTCCACTTTAACCCATCCATGTAGGATTCTTCTAGCCTCCCCTCCATCCTTGAAGCTTTCATGTAAATGTGTAGGTCCCCACTGGCTCTCAGGCTGTGATGTAGCAAGTGTCTATGTTGCGAGTGAGCTGTGTTTCAGCTGTGAGCCTTTATGATGTTGCATCCTCGTTGTCTATGGTTATTTCTTCGTGCCACCATCACCTTGAATGTCTACATCTATAGTCCGCAACCTGCACTAATTTTCTGCCCAAGTGACTATCTAGGTCTACAAGACTTAAATTCTTTGGACTTGGTCTCTCCTGTTTTTGTCCCATAAATAGTAAATATACTCATTTGATCTCCTTTTTCTGGGGACAAAATATTTAAAGGGCATCATTTTCATACCTCTGATGCCATAAAGGAATGGTGTAATGCAGGAGTTTGCTTTCATAGGTCCGTCCTTAAGTTCCTTTTTGTTTGTATTGCTCCACG
>NW_022900936.1:43055007-43073304 GCF_012274545.1 Fukomys damarensis
CAAAAGACCTCTAAACTGAAAACTACAGCACTCTGAAAAATGAGATCAAAGAGGATATAAGAAAATGGAAAGCTATCCCCTGATACTGGGTAGGAAGAATCAGCATAGTGAAAATGGCCATACTACAAAAATGCTGTACAGATTCAATGCAATGCCAATTGAAATTCCAACACTATGTTTCAAAGAACTAGAAAAAAGAGCCCCAAAATTCATTTACAACCATAAGAAAACTAGAATAGCAAAAGCCATCCTAGGCAACAAGACACATGGCAGCGGGTATAATGAGTTCCAATTAAAACTATACTACAAAGACACTGTGATAAAAACAGCATACTGCTGGCAAAAAAAAAAGATCTGAGAATCAGTGGAACAGATTGGAAGACACAAAAACAAATCCAGATGAACTCAGCTCCCTCATCTTTGACAAAGGAGCTCACCATCCCCACTAGAGGAAAGATAGCCTCTTTAATAAATGGTGTTGGAAAAACTGGATCTCAACCTGCCAAAAATTAAAACTAGACCCATATTGCTCACCATGCACTAAAGTAAAATCCAAGTGAATTAAAGATTTAAATATTAAAACAGAAACACTAAACTGGCTGGAAGATAAGTTAGGCAGAATTCTTGAAGACATTGGCATAGGAAAAGGCTTATGAACAAATGCTCAGTAGCAGAGGAACTAGCAGAAAGTATCAACAACTGGGATCGCATCTTATTAAAAAAACTTCTGCGCTGCAAAAGAAACCATAAACAGAACTAAGAGACAACCTACAAAGTGGAAAAACATTTTTACCAGCTGCTCTTCAGACAAGGGAATATTATCTAGAATATATAAAGAACTCGAAACAATCAAGCCCCCAAATATAAAGACCCATTTCAAGAATGGGCATCTGAAATGAACAGACATTTCTCAGACAAAGAAGTAAAAGCAGCAAGTAAATACATAAAAAAGTTCCACATCACTGGTCATTCGAGAGATGCAGATGTAAACAACAGTGAGATTCCACCTCACCCCACAAAGAAGGGCTGCTATTAAGAAATCAAACAATAACAAATGCTAGCGGGGTTGTGGGGAGAAAGGAACCCTCCTCCATTGTTGGTGTGAGCGCAGACTGGAGCAACCATTATGGAAATCAATATGGAGATACCTTAAAGAACTGGGACTAGAGATTCCATTTGACCCAGCCATCCCTGTGCTGAGTATCTTTCCAAAAGAATTAAGGAATCATGCCACAGTGATTCATGCACACCTATGTTTATAGCGGGACAGTTTGTAATTGATAAAATTTGGAAACAGCCCATTTGCCCATCAGTGGGAAAGTGGATAAAGAAGATATTCTATACAAAGGAATACTATTCAGCCATAAAGAATGAGAAATTAAAGGCATTCATAGGGAAATGCATACATATGGAGGACATGCTCCTAAGTGAAATAAATAAGTCACACATTTATGAATACCGAATATTTTCTCTGGTGTGAAAAACTATAATAGTACAGAAGATCCTAAGGAGATAACAGACATTGTGAAATAAGAAGAAAATGGATAAAGGTGTAGGGAAAGTTGGAAGCATAGGGGAAAGGTAATAAGGGAAAAAATATGAGAAAATGAAAATAAAGTGTTTGTAAATGGGGGGTAAAGGGAGGGCAGGGACAAGAGGATAAAATGAGAACCAAGACCAACTGTCATGTGAAGGTACAAAACCCCAATAATGAATGTAACTGTACTGTATACCTAAAATGTACCCGTAAACTCAATAAAATTTTCTAAAAATCATCACCTTTAACTAATTTTAAAATTATGAATGCAGTACAGAAACTTCTAATACATCACACATTTATTTCTACTTATTTTAATGTCTTATCTTACACTGTCATGATTCCTTTTATATTGAGTCAATATTAATGCATTTTAATGTCCTGAGTCAAATTTTATTAAAATTTACATATTTTGTACCTAATAAACTTCTATTTCACAATCTTATATATGAAACTGCATTGTTAGGGACCTGATGCCGCCATTATGGGCAGCCTTTTCTGGGTTCTTCATGCCTCCATGCAACTATCTTTTAAGTTTCCTTAACCCAAGGCCACTATTGTTTAGAGCAATGAAATAGCTTCTGCAAGGCTAATTCCGTAAAAGGCAACATGGCTTGTGACAGGTTAAAAGTAGCCCGCTTATTCACAGATGTGCAATAGCCCAACCCTAAACCAATAAAAGGACCATCCCTTCTTTGTTCTCACTCTGATCTGCTCTGCTGAACAAAGTCTACTGTGGGACCTGGTGGTGTGTGGCCTTGTCCTGGAATGTCCCTGTTCCTCTTCATACATTGCATTTACTCATCAAGTCTCTTTAGCCTCTTGTCTATGATGGATCCTCACACAATCCTTGTATTTCGTGATCTTGCAAATTTTTTAATTTTAGGAATACGTATTGATCACATTCATCACATGAAATTTGTACCTATACATGAAATATCTTGATTCTTGGTTTTTTCATTTCTCCTCTCTTTAATCCCTCTTCCCCAACTCATTTAAAAACATTTGTTTCCAGTTTGTCTTTATCCATTCATTGGTTGATGAGATTTTCAGCTGTGTCCAAGATTTAGCTAGTACAAACTGTGCTGCTACAGACATGGGTGTCATAACTACAATTCATAAAGAACTCAATAATATCATACTCCCCAAATTTATAGATTCAATCCAAAAATAGGCACCATATTTCTATAAGAAGTAGAGAGGTAAATAGATGAAAACTACTAACAGGAGACACTGAGCCTAGGGAGAATTCTTTTTTGTTTTAATTAAGTTTATTGGTACACTTTAGATATACAGTACAGTTTTATGCAACATTGAGATCTTGTACCATTACATGACTTATTTGGTTCTCATTTTTTCTCCATTCCTAGCCTTTCCATTCACCCCCTCCAACCTTCCCTGTTTACAGAGATATGCTTTTCATATTTTTCCTTTTTGTATACTTTTTCTTTTCCCTTTTTTCTCTACCCTACTCTTCCCACCTCCCCTACCCTTTTAGACCCTTTCTTTCTATTACCCATTATCAGGTATTTTTTTGATCCTTATTCACACTTTTAGTTTTTCACACCAGTGAAACTATTTGGTATGTACACACGTGTCTTAATAATTTCACTTAAGAGTATGGCCTCAATATGCATCCACTTAGCTAGAAATACCTCTGGTTTCTAGTACTTCGTCGCTGAGTAGTAATCCATTTTATAAAAACAAATCAAAACAAAACAAAAACACGTCTTCCTTATCTATTCTCCAGTTGATGGGCAATTGGGCTGTTTCCAAAGTTTAGCTCTTACAGTCCGTGCCACTATAAACATGGGTGAGCGTATATCACTGTGGTATAATCTTTTAATGCTTTTGGACAGATACCCAGCAGGGGAATAGCTGCGTCAAATGGGACTTCAGTCCTAGTTGTTTGAGGTAACCCCATATTCATTTCCACAGTTGGTGTACCACTCTGCACTCCCACCAACAATGGAGAAGGGTTCCTTTCTCCCCACACCCCCACCTACTTCAGTTATTGGTTAATCTTGATAACAGCCATTCTTTCTGGGGTGAGGTGGAATCTGAGGGGTGTTTTCATCTGCATCTCTTCAATGACCAGTGATGTTGACCATTTTTTCATATGTTTATTTGCTGCTTTTACTTCTTTGTATGAGAAATACCTGTTCATTTCACAAGCCCAAGTTTGAATTGGGTCTTTATATTTGAGAGGTGTGAGTTTTTCTAGTGCTTTATATATCCCAGAAAGGGGACCCTTTGCGGAGGAGCAGCTGGTGAAAAGTTTTCCCCACATTGGTGGTTGTGTCTTAGTTCTGCTTGTGATTTCTCCTGCAGTTCAGAAACTTTTTTTAAAGGATGAAATCCCAGTTGTTGATTCTCTGTGCTAGTTCCTGTGCTACTGAGGATGTTTTCATAAAGTCTTTTCCTATGCCACATCTTCAAGACTTCTACCTAACTCATCTTCCAGCAAGTTTAGTGTTTCTATTTTAATGTTTAGATCTTTAATCCACAAGAGACCTAGAATAGCAAAAGCAATTCTAGCCAACAAAGATATAGCAGGGGGTATCACAATCCCCAACTTCAAACTCTACTACAAAGCTACTGGATCAAAACAGCATGGTACTGGAAAAAAAACAGATCTGAGGATCAGTGGAATTTATGAGAAGATGCAGAAACCTCCCCTGACATACTCAGCTACCTCATCTTTGACACCAGAACTGAGGGAGTATTCTGGATGGATCAGAAGAGGCAATGCCAAGGCGATCCACTGACTGAGGGGAGCAATCACTGCTATCAAAGCTGATCAGGTTTTGAAAGTCGAGATTCTTAAAAATCTTACTCTATAGAATTTGTTGCTAACACTAAATTTTACAAGAAAGGAAATAGTGCGGCTTTTGAGAAGATTTAGAAGCAGACAAAAATTTGGTTGAACAATCTAGACTCTTCATATGCATTAACTACCCATTGTATGTACACACACAGTTGATGTCATGACATGCTAATAATACTTTAATAAATATGTCAAAACAACAAAAAAATTCTGGACAGTCATATAATCATTTTACTCATGAAATTGAGCATCACTTAAAAGTCACTGCATGTAGCAGACACCTCTGCCCAGGATTAGCTGGCTATAGCAGCACAAGCTTTTTGCCTCTCTATAACTTGGCTGTGTTACATTGGAAGTAGCAGAGCTTGGCTGAGTTCACACCCAGTCAAGATCAACTGACTCCCACTAAATTTGTGACCTCTGAAATAAACCTTTGTTCTCTTCAGCAAGGATATGCTTGTGCCCTCATTCTACTGTCCTGCCTGCCTGATATTTCTTATCGGTAGGTGTGCCAAGTCCTACCCAGCTTCCCCCTTCCCACACTTGTAATGAATAAACACTGAATGTCCTGGGAGTTCTTTGTCTTTGCTGCTTAGAGGAACTTTGATCAGGCCAAGACTCAATGTGTCTCAAGGCTCTGTCTGTGTACTTCTCTTAATCCCCACTTTCCTCACTCATGGGTATTGTACTAGATTGTGGTAGACCAGGACCCCTGCAGAGGTCTCTGGTAATGTATCCTTTTCTACAAATTCCTATTCAACTTTTGTGAATGATACTGAAATTGTCTCTTAGAGTGATTAATTTTTTATGTAGTATTCAATTACTGGCCATAATTTACCTGTATTTATAATTGCTTTTTGCTTCCCATCCACTAGAGGAGGGCTTTTTTCTTTTCTCCTTTATTAACATTTATGTTTAAATTTTTGACCAAGTGTTTCATAAAATATCTGTAAAGTATATATCTTTGTAATGATTCCTTACAAACAGATTCGTGTTAGATAACATTGGCAATAGTAGGTGTGCTGTGTCTCTCTTCATCCTCATAGACTTCTAAACATCATAGTGAGAGCAGATGCTCAGGTTCATCACTTTATTAGGCAGTGATCCATACATCTTTCCATGGTTGAGATAACTTCTTTGCTGATTAAAATTGAGTCCACAGGATGAGACACTACTGAGTTAAATTCCTGTTCATCAGTAATTTCTAAGTAGTATTGAAAATATCCTTTGACAATCCTTCCTAGACTCAAATATTATATTAGGAGGTGAAAGAATTGGTGCATTTTTTCCAATTATTATATGATTTTATTCTAAAAAGAAGAGTTTCACCAGTGTGTTTATTTCTTCAAATATGCTTTAAAATTTTTACAACAGTCTCAGATGTGTACAAAATTAAATTATAATGCATTCCCACTCGATACAAACCATTTCCATAGATTATTGGCATTTAACATTGATACATCACCTTTGTGAAAATTAGAAACCCAATCCTGATATATTTATTGTTAGGTTCCAAAAGTTTATACTTTATTGAGGTTTACATGCTTTATTATTCTTTTTGACAATTTCATGTAGAATATCTTTACATGTCATAATATCTATTCTGATACCTCTTTCTTCTTCTTTTTTTTTTCTGTGTGTGTGTTTTGTTTTTTACTGAGGATGGTACTAAGGACCTTATGTTGGCAGGGTCAGACTTTATTGATGATTATAGGATTTTGGAAGGTTCAAAAAGTATGAATCTCCCAATTTTGTTCCTTTCATTCATTTAGGCTCTTGTGAATCCCTGTGAATTATAGGATCAGATTGTTAATTTCCATAAAGGAGCAACCTGACTTTTCAGAGGGGTGACAGTGAGTCACTAGGCCAGTTTGGGATATATTGTCCTTTAACAACACTGAACCTCCTGCACCATGGATACATACATCTTGCCATTTATTTATATTGTCTTCAAATCCTCTGAAATTTGTCATTAAATTTGCTCTTGGTCTGTTACATTATTTCGTAAAATCTTTTGTCCTTTTGATACTGCAGGAAATGGAATGATTTTTTTTATTTCATTTTCAGGTTTATGATGATAAAGACATAAAACACAAATTATTCATACTGCAGTCTTGTCAAATGTTTTTATTAATTTTCATGGCGTTTTAGTTGCCTCCCTAAGATTTTCTGTATGTAAGCCTATGTCTTCTGTAAAAAAGATATCTTTATTTTTCCATCCAATATGGATGTCTTTCCTTCCATATTCTTGCCTAATTGTTCTCACTAGAACCTGCAGGATACATTTGAGAGGAAGTTACAAGAGCAGACATGCTTGCCTTGTTCCCCATTTTAGGAGGAAAGCTTTTGATCCTTTCACCACTGACCTGATGTTAACTCTGTTTCACGCACTATGCTTGATCATATTGAGAAAGCTTCCATGTATAGCAAGCTTCTTTGGTGATTTTCTTGTCAGGGAAAAATGTTGAATTTTGTCAAATACTTTTTTGTATCTTTCAATGTAATCACTTGGTTTGGACCTTGAGTGTACTGGTATGGTATGGTAAGTTACATTAATTACCTTTTAAATGTTCACTTACAGACTTGTATAGCAATATTGCAATATTTCCCACTTGGCTGTAGTTTAGAATCCTTTCAATAGTTGTGCAATTGTGTTTGCTAATATTTTTAAGCATTATGAATCTCTGTGCATAACGATTAGTGCTCCATCATTTTCCAGTTATTTTTGTCTCATTTTGGTGTCAAGGTGATACTTTCCTCATTAAATGAGTTTTAGGTGCTACAATTTCTACACCTTTTCAGAAAAAGTTTGCAAATAATTGATGAATACTCCAAAATTCTTTGGTAGAAGGCATTGGTCAAGTCTTCCTGGCCAGGTGGTTCACTTGGAGTATTTTTAAATTCAGATTAAACCCTTTTATCTATTATTGGTATATTGACATTTTTGTCCATTTCATAGTTTTTTCAGTTTTCCAGTAAGCACTTATTCACAGTATTTCCTGTCATCTGCTTTATTTCTGAAAGATCAAGAATAATGTCCCCTCTTTCATTCCTCAATTTGTTAAAAAAAAAAAAAAAAAAAATTATCTCTTTTTTTTTCTTTGTATTCCTGATAAGTCATCAGTCTAATGAGTCAATTTTGGGGTTTATCAATTTCCCCTGGTGCTTTTTAATTCTGCCACTTTAATAGTCGTTTTATTCTTATTCTTTCTTGAGTTTACTTTGCTCTTATTTTTTTAATGGAATGTTCATCTTTTATTTTTTTCAGCTTTTTCTCTTTAGTACATAGGCCATCTAAAAATGGTAAATTACCTCAATCAACACAATTTTTCCTGCATCTCATATGGTAAGCGGAACTTCCACTTGCTTTTTTTCTGGGAGTGTATCAACCTTCTTACATGATTTCTTCTTCTTTGAACCAGTGATCATTTAGGAGTGTTTTGTTAGATTTCCACATATTTGTGAGTTTCTCATTTTTTCTACTAATTTTCTAATTTTAATTTCTAATTTTATTCCATTATAATCAGAAAACATAGATGGTCATTCAAAATTTGAGTTTCCTGGTTATCTTCTGTCTAATTTTCTGTATTTTCAGAAGCAAAGCATTAAAGTTTCCAACCATGATTATAAAATAGTTTATTTCTTCCACTTTTTTCATCATTTTTTTCAAATGGTCATCCATGGAAGAGCAGAATTAGGATAGGTAAAGGGACCTGGTGAAGGAATGTTGATAAGGCAAAAGGCCAAAATGAAAAGAGAAAACAACTATTCAAAGAATCAAGAATAGAAGTGCTTGTTTTAGGGATAGTACAAGAAGATAAATGAGTTAAAATGATGAAGAAGCAGGAATATTGATGTAATTCGTATAGTTTGGGACCTCAGTGTCTCCCATAAGCCAATGCATTTGTATTAGGCTTCACCAGTAGAACAAAATCAAGACTTTAAAATGTTATCATTATATCAAATATTTATTAGGGAGGCTTACAGGATTGAAAGCAGATTGATCCCACTGGCTGTCTCAGAAAGCAGAGGTAGAAGAATCCAAAATGGCCGTCTGTGCACGGGAGAGCTAGAGGATGCAGTAGGAGTCAAAGGTCCAAGACCTGGAAGCTAATTGTAGTCAATGAGGTGAGTCTGTTAGAAGCCCAAAGAATCTACACTGGAGACCAATACCCAAGACAATGGTGAAGACCTGAGCTCAGTCACTCCCCCCATCAAAAGAGGAAAGATTTAGTTCTTCCCTTTATTTTCTGTCCAGGCTACAACCTTATTTTTGGTTTCACCCACTTCCGCATCTTACCTCCTCATTTGTGACCTACATGCCACTCATCCACAGAAACAACCAGCGCTTGGCTAATGTCGTTCTTGCTCGAGCTGACATACCACAACTGATGATCACACCGTGAAAAGGCTTGGTCCCTAAAATAAGTCAACTTGGAAGTGCTAGAATCTATAAGAGGTGTGTTCTACAGCTCAGTGTGGCATGCTCTGAAGTAGAAGGGTGGAGGCCCAGCCCTTTTTCTCATCCTCTCTTTTACTTTAAAATCCTAGCCATGAAATGTTAATTTTTTATTTGTATTTTTTATTTTTGTTCCATGTGTACAGGGTTAACACATTGTACTTAATATATAAGGTCATATCTACATGGGTTTGATTACAGAAGCTAATAAAATATTCTCTAAATAATGAAAAAAAGAATAAGATAAGACTATAAGAGCAAGAAGCAATTTAAATACGTTCAGGGACCATTTTCATCTCCAGAATTAAGGATTATTTTAATGTTACATCATTGCCTTTTCTCTTTTACTTTCCTTTTTAATTTTATTTTAGGATTCCCTATTTTTAATGTTCATACAGGGATTTCTTTAACTGAAATGCGAAATAGTTTCTTTGGTGTGAAAAACTATAATAGTACACAGGATCCTAATGAGATGATTAATAATATGAAAAAGAAAGTAAAGGACTAAAGGTGTAGGGAAAGTGGGAAGGGTGGAAAAAAGATAATAAGGGAGAGGAAATAATATGAGAAACTGAAAAAATGGAAATAAAGTGTTTGTAAATAGGGATGGGGGGAAGGGGTGAAGGGAGGGTCAGGGACAAGGGAAAAAAGTGAGAATCAAGACGTATTATGTAAAGGTACAGGATCCCACTGATGAATGTAACTGTATTGTATACCTAGATTGTACCAATAAACTCAATAAAAAGAAAAAAAAGAAAAAAGAAAAAAAATCCTATGGTTTTTCACTGCCATATGCTCCCAATATCAATTTTTGACTTCCAATAAAACAACAGAAAAAAATTAGTCATTGAATGAAGCCTCCAAAAGTGTGGTCCAAAGTAAACACTGTCTCTTTATAAGTTAATTATAGTAGTGATGGTATATTAATTGAATTTCTGTCACTGGGAAAAAATACTCGACATAAGCAATTTAAAGAAAAGGTTTATTTTGGATCAGAGTTTCACGGGTTTCTGTCCATCATCGGTTGACTCCAATGCAGAATTAGCTCACTTCATAACGGTTGGGGGACAGAATGAGAGCAAGAAAGCCAGGAAGAAAAGAAGGAATTGGAGACAGAAAATGCCCTCCCAAGGCTGGCCCATGTTGACCTACCTCTTCCAACAAGGCCCCTACCACCTAACAACATATTCAGCCATGAGATCAGTGCCCCATGATCTAATTACCTTCCCAAATCCCCACCTCCGAACACATAAGCCTTTTTTGCAATCATTTGAGACCTAAGCCATAACTTATGGAAATCTAATGGTAACTAACCAAATTGAGACTTGAGAGTGATGTCCACTGACATGTCATGACACCATGAATGATGAGAAAGGACTAAATAAAAAGGATTTTGAAGAAAAGGAAGCTATCAAGAAGTTACTTCTGGTTTTTCAAGGAAAAAATTCTATTAAGTAAGGAATAAGATCAAGAATATTATAACTTCAAAGAAAGATTCTAAAACTTGTATTTGGATTAGAAATGGAAGGAATAAATGAGAATTTCAAGCATCTACTCACAACATACTTTCTTCCCTTTGAAGTAGCCAACCAAACTCAGCTTCCACTTTCTCTGTAAACCTTTGCTGAGCATTCCAGCAAAAATTTTTCCTTCTCACACAGTACATTATACACACACTGTAGAAAGAAGAATGATCTAAATTCAACTAAATAAAAACATGGCCCTTACAATTTCTTGAGAAACAAGATTGTACTTTATTCTGTATGTCTCAAAGGATAGATATAATTACTCCAATCTATTGTAGTTTCCACATTCAGAAGATTTGGTCTCCAAGGCTGTGTTCTGAGGCCAATGCCAAGTAAATCCCCTTAGAATTATTTTAAATATCTAAGCCATTCCACCAGTGACATGAATATTAAAATTAACCTCTTTGAAAAAATACTCTCCTACATGATCAAGAATATAAATTGTAGGGACTGGGCTTTAGCTCAGTGATTCTGCCTCCTAACTTGCAAATGAAAAGACACAATTTCAATCCCAGGTAACAAAAAAACAAAACAAAACAAAAGAATATAAAGTTTATTGTTGGACTCAAGCAAACAAGCTGCCTCTAAAAACAGGGAAATCAGGTAAGAAAAAAAATTTAGTTTATATTTTGCTAGATGGTACTAACCCCCAACACATCAGTCTCTGAGTTATTCACATTTCATCCCTACAGTTCCAGTTTTTCTCCTTTTATCATACTTGAAATCTTCCCTTTACTCTGAAGCTTATTATAAATAAGCACTGACAAATAACTGTCATTCATTTGTACCACACATGAAATCAAGAGGAAATTAACTTTCCTAAAAGTAAGAGCAGTTTTATAGTAACAACAGAATACATTAAGACTGTTATGTCCAACCTGCCTTTCAAACTCTCAGTTATTTTGGGAACGATTCTAGTTTCTAGTTAAAGAAATAAAGTCATTATTAGCCAAAGAATGTAAATGTTTAATTTTCCTGACTTTATTACCAAGTCATTTCCAGTGTTTCCACCGATGTATATGAGAACCAGTAGGGCCATCAGATTTCCATTTTGCTGTATCATAGAGAACAGCAAGTATTTGTTTAAAAAAAAACAATTATTTTGATGAGTGAAATAAATATATTCATATAGGCATTTTGAATTCTATTTTTCTGAATATTAATGAAGTCAAATTTTAGTTTATCAAAATATTGTACTTCTTTGGAGGGGTTCTGCTTCAGCCATTTACCTGTTTTCTAGTAATAATTCATACTGATTTTGTACAAGATGTTCAGGCATAAAAGTAGGGAAATTTTCTACTATTGCCAAAAATCCCCTAACTTCTGTTAAACAGTTGATTTTATCCATGATATTAGACACACATGTAGGAATTTATCCATTTTTAACTCTTAGGATTTATGAGAAATCTTTTAATAGCACCTAAATTTACTTATGCACATACTCTAAATAATGTGGAAGGTTTTCAAAATAACCTCTTCAAAATTCGTTTTCTCTTCCTCTCTCTCTTTCCTCCCCTCTTCCATCCAGATCACATTCCGAACCACTCCCAACCAGTGTCTAATACAGTATTTTCTAAATAGCTGACTTTTCCCTAATGTGTATTTTATCTGCATTCTCCAGTAACATTAGAGGTACTAAATTACAAAGAAAACATGAATGAAAATAGTCTTTTAAAAATTTCTTACTCTGCTGGAATACACATAACATATAATGTATCCTTTTAGATTTTCAGCTTTATAGTTCAATATCATAGGATATATTTGGATTGTTATACCAGCATCGCAACTGTCCATCTCCAGAAATGTTTCTATCTTCCCAGACTGAAATCCACTACCATATTCATTAAACCATGGATCACCACTCCAAATCCCCTCAAAAATCAACGTTTCATATTCTGATCTCATAATTTAGACTACTTCAGATACCGTGTGTAAGTGAAAGCACATATATGTGTACAAATATGTATATATAATCACTTCATCCTTTCATCTGCTAGATACATTTATTTCTTTTCAAGACCCAAGAATTAAAGTGTTCATGTTTCAAGTGTCAGGCTTTTCCAAAATCGTGTGTATTGGTACATGAAATAGGAAAATGAAATAGATACATTTATGTTGTTTCTACCTTTTTGTACATAATTCTACTGCTACAGGGTACTGACTGCTGAAGGACCCTCTATTAAGTTATATTTCCAGGCCTTTTTAATTTTTGACACAGTCTTGCTAAGTCACTAAATTCCCTAGCCTACCTGGATCCTCTTGCCACAGACTTCCAGGCTGCTATGCTTATAAGTGTTTGCCATTATGCCCACCTTTAAATAGCATTCTCAATCACAACATATACAGTTTGAATTTATTTGGGAACACTGATTTCAATTGTTGACACAGAACATATTAATCAGCTTTACCTAACTCAAATGAACGAGGATTTTTGCTTTGAGTATTTCTCTCAGGAACTCAAAAGCAACCTATATCCCTTAAATCTGAAATTTAACATAAAAATGTGCTGGGGAAATATTCATTAAACAGGTAAATAGGTGATAGAATAGAAAAATGGATTCTGTTCCAGACTGGTGTTGCAACAATGTCCAGGTTACATAGGGAAATGTTATAGAAGATGCTCTTCTACATTTGAATCCAGGAGAGCTCAACAGTGTTAGAAGTGTGTTATAAACTAGCAAATTGTTTCTCAATTTTTTCATAGATGGCAGGAATGATAGGACAAAATCATACCATGAAAACTGAGTTTATCCTCACAGGATTGGGAGATCACACAGACCTGAAGACCCTTCTGTTTGTGGTGTTCTTTGTCATCTATCTGATCACGATGGTAGGAAATGTCGGTCTGGTGATATTGATTTCAAAAGAAGAGAGTCTTCACACACCAATGTACATCTTCCTAGGTAACCTGGCTCTTATAGATTCTTGCTGTGCCTGCACTATTACTCCCAAGATTTTAGAGAACTTTTTTTCTGAAGACAGAAGGATTTCGCTCTACGAATGTATGGCACAGTTTTATTTTCTTTCCACTGTTGAAACTGCGGACTGCTTTCTTCTGGCAGCAATGGCCTATGACCGCTATGTGGCCATCTGCTGCCCGCTGCATTACCACACCAAGATGTCGAAGAGGCTCTGCATTCAGATGACAACAGGGGCCTTCATAGCTGGAAACCTGCACTCCATGATTCATGTAGGGCTTCTGTTTAGGCTAGCTTTCTGTGGGTCTAATCACATCAACCACTTTTACTGTGATATTCTGCCTTTGTACAGACTCTCCTGCATTGACCCTTACATCAATGAACTTGTTCTCTTTGTCTTTGCGGGCTTCATTCAAGTCTTCACCATAAGTAGTGTCTTAATATCTTATCTCCACATTCTGCTTACCATTTTCAGAATGAAATCTAAAGAAGGAAGGCTCAGGGCCTTTTCCACCTGTGCATCTCACTTTTTATCTGTTTCATTATTCTATGGATCTATTTTCTTCATGTATATTAGACCAAATTTGCTGGAAGAAGGAGATAAAGATGTAACACCTGCCGTTTTGTTTACAATAGTAGTTCCCTTACTAAACCCATTCATATACAGCCTGAGAAATAAGGAAGTAATAAGTGTCTTACAAAAAAATTTGATTAAAAAGGTAAACTCAAGAAATTTTAAACAAACAACATCTGTTGTAGCTTAATTTTTCAGAAGCAGCATAAACTTCCATACAAAATTACAGGAGGAAATACATAAATAGTATGTATATGTTTCAGTGTAACATAATGCATTCATATTAAGCATCCACATATACATAGGAAAATCGAATAAAAAGAGTAATCTGCACCAAATATTAACACAAAATAATAAAAACAACAAACTGTGAAGTGATTCAATCAACTTACTGCACTGCCGAGTTCCTGGTCTTTGTAAGTATCAGAAAAAGCATTGAAAACACAACAGCAGAGCAGGGGATTTAGCTCAGTGGCACAATGCCTGCCTGTCAGGTACAAGGTCATGAGTTGAATCCCCAGTACTGCAAATAAATAAATAAATAAATTTTTTAAGACAACAGCAAAACCAGCACTTAGAAATATACAAATTAACATCACAAAAATATTTATGATAAGCCCAGTTTAATAGTTTAGTGCATGAGCATTCCAGGTAAGATGAATGAAGGAAACTTGCACCAATAAAGTTATATAGATGAGCATCAAAATTATGGCAAGTGCGTTTGCAGGAAGCAGTTTTAACAGGTTTGAAAATACACTTTTATAATTACCATAGAAATAACGTGGACATGAGGTGGCTAGTTTCTGTAATTTGAAGTTTTGATAGATTTAAATGATTAAACACATATTGTCCAACTTCAAGATAAGTTAATTCACAGTTTACCTACTCTTACATGTATACAAGTAGTCACACCTCATGCGCGGTTTGAGGAGCCCCCATGTCAGTGACTTAGGCTGAGCTTCCTTCTGGCCCTATCTTAGAGAGGGGGAAGAGGTTTAATAATTGGGACATTTTCCAGACCATGTCATATAGCGACTATATCATATAGCAAAACATAGAAAGTGTTATTGCTGAACTCTGACTAAGGCTTAACTAAAATATATTTTTATTAAAGTGGGAAGGTAGGGGAAGAAAAGAAGGAAAAATAAAAAATGTGAGGAAAGGAAAAATAAAGACAAAGTCTTTGTAAATAGGGAAGGGTGGAGGGGGTGAAGGGAGGGCAGGGGTATGGGGAACAAAACAGAACCCAGATCTGTAGTGTAAAAGTCCAAGATCCCAGTGATGAATGTAACTGTGCTGAATACCTAAAAAGTACCAATAAGCTCAATGAGGAAAAAATGAAAACTTGTACAAAGGGAATAATATCTATGATTATAATGTGATAAAATTTAATTCCTAACTTCTGGATCATCAAAGATCATAAGAAATGAAATAATATTTCCTCCTTTCACACTTCTTTTTGATGGTCTGAGATCATGTCTACATTCTAAAAAGGCAAATTTCTGGTTGTAACTTCATGCCAGACTACCTGGCCACCAGAGGATGGATTTTCATAGATAATCAAAGCGCTCTGTCTATCAGAAAAAGCAGTGCCACAGCAGGTACATTTCCAATTCCCAAATTCATGAATGAAAAAATATAGATACCTCAATTCTCTTTATAAGCCCCAAGAAACCATAACCTACTTCATTCCAATCATACTTAGACATTTCAGCATTTCCGTCTTTGTTTCTAATTAAACCCATCAATTTAGGATTTTTCTAGCCTCACCTCTGTCCCCTCCTGGTTGCATGCACATGTGTATGTCTCTGCCTGCTATCAGGGGTTCTAGTGCTGGTGTCATGCTATGGGTGAGCTCTGCTCAAGCCGTGGGCCTCTGGTTATCTTTGTGCCACCATCCTTTCAGGTATCTACATCCGTGTCTAGTCCCTAAATGTGTACTAATTTTTTAAATCTACATAGAGTTTCACCTCTTGGGAGTTATTTTCCAGATTATAGTACCATACCTCTTTTAATCTCAGGGAGAGATAGTAAAAAATAATAATAGATCAATGCTTTTAAAAATATACCCAAAGGCTCCTTGAATTTTCCCAACAGCCCCACTTAATTCTTTACTGTATAAATTTCTCTCTACTGGATATTTTCACATTTTACTCCTCTACTATTTATTTATATTTTCATCACACTAACTCTATCCACTCTTGTTCATCAATGGGACTATGTATTTTGTTCAAGCAGTTTTCCAAACTTTCGCCAGTTTCATGCAATCTAGACTGTCTTTCACAAAATCGTTTTACACTGAGTTGCAGTAATCTCTACTACGTCAGAAGTCAGTGGGTAAACTTTTGAGGAAAATAGGTAAGATAGACACCAGCATGAAACAGGGAGAAATATTTAAAAGGAAGTATTTCTATACAAACTTGGATTATTCAGGAATATTCATTCCTGTACTTTGACAATTCTCACATCCCCAGACAGTGCTGCCACCTCAAAGACTGCCATAGTGTGTGTTCAAAAAATAAATCATTGCCAGGAATCCCTTCCTTGCAAGTGCAAGGGCCTGAGTTCAGTCCCCAGTGCCAAAAAAAAGAAGAAAATATGAATCACTGAGTTGTCTGATCAGTTAATATCGTGCTTCTTCACCATGCAGAGATTGGAACTTGAAATAATGTGGAGTTGTTTTAATGCTGTAACCACTTTATTTTTACATTTTAATTATTGGGGTGTTTTTTAAATCATTTTGTTTCCTATTGTCTAGCTGAATTGTTAATTATCTGTGTATACAAATTTCTTTTTTTTTTCCTCATTGAGTTTATTGATCCATTTTAGGTATACAGTACAGTTACATTCAGCATTGGGATCTTGTACCTTTACATGACAGGTCTTGGTTCTCATTTTTCCCTCGTCCCTGCCCCCACTTCAGTCCCTTCTCCCCTCCCCATTTACAAACATTTGTGTATACAAATTTCCTTGGCTCTGAGAATATTTATTCTACACATGCACTTCTCACCTTACCATTTACCTCCCTTCCACAGATGTTTCTTCTTAGTATGGTATTAGTCTTCAATTGCTACCATTTCCAGCTCAGGAAAAATGCTCAGAAGTTGGCATTTGGTGCTGGTACAAGTGTGTTTGCTAAGTGACCTATCTAAACATCTAAATTCAAATGTTGAGCCATAGGTGGTATTAATGAATGCCATAGGTGGTTTTAATTAGAGAAGAAAATATAAAACAAAAGTCCATTCACCTCTAGAGTCATATTAACTTTTGAAACTTTAATCCTTCAGTTTTCTATGAAAACTCTCAGACTGTATTTTTAACCTGTTTAGATGACATTATTTTAGGGGTGGGTGCATGGTAGGAAAAAGGGTGTTTTAATGTGAAATTATTGTTGTGTCAGAGAAAATAAAAGACCATTCCATTCCTGGATATTCCAGAGTATTATCTTTTATGTTTTTCAAAACTTTAGAATGGACACTAACCTGAAAATTTTTTATAAATTTAAAATATCATTAATTTCTTATTTAAATAAACATTTATCTAAATAAGATGCAATTTTCATTTATTTTTAAAAGAGGAAGCAATTCTGTGCAGATTGAATTAATTAATTCCTTCAGAAAATATGTAAAATTGTCTATAGCAGCAGCAGTTGATAGAAAAAGAGGTGACACAAGAACAGTTATATAAAAGGAACATTTATTCAAATATATTTATGTGCATATCTTAGACATTTTCCTAACTTTGTTTAATTTGCAATAGCTTCACTTGCAGAAAACATTATATTTATCTACAAAAGTTTATCTTGCATTTTATCATCAAAATTTTTCTCATTGTTTATGTAGTTAATGCATGAATCATTTTCAAAACTTCAGAAAACTGACCTTTACATGTAGTTTTAAAATCATTTGTAATGATCTATTTATAACTATAAAAGCAATCTTTTAAAAATATTCCTTAAGGAAAGTATTTACTGGTTAACTTGTCAAACTATTACAAACCAAAAACGAAGCTTATAATTCACATAGATTTTTCCTTCTCCTTTTTGCCTAGCTTGCACTTTGTGGTTTCCTAGGAACAGCAAAATCAGCCCCTTTTTATCCCTCTGGATTATCTGTGACAGCAAACTTCATTTCTGCAGCTCTTTTGCCAACTCTTCAATGATGCTTGATTAGAAAAGTTCAGATTACTTTATAGGACAAATTTTTCCATGTGATCTCACCCTCTCTGGACAGAATGGCAATTCCCATTTTCACCTAAGACTGACTGTAATATATGGGCCTTGGTTCCTCTTCCTCCTCCTCCTGTTCCTCTTCTTCTTCTTCTTTTCTTCTTTTCTTGAGTCCCTATGACCTCAGACTCTAGGCCTGGCAAGAAAAATCAAATAAAAGGGATCCACAATGAAAGGCAAAACTACAATTGTCTCTATTTGCAGACAACATAATCATATATATTATAT